>NW_023494809.1:1710731-2028231 GCF_904425465.1 Colossoma macropomum
CACACATTCCTCTAATCATCTGTAGTGTGACTGTGCTTCTGTGGTGCTTAGAGTTCTATATAACTGATTTAAAAACCAGTATGGCTAAATTGAGGCTCAGGAAGGTGTAATTGTTAAAATAAGTTATAGTTTTATTTTAAAATATAAATAAATTGTAACCCTGACATGTTTTTCAAGTGTAATATATCCGTAAACGATAGAGACACAAACATGGATGTTTCCGTAGAATGACTCGTTTATATAGCATATCTATTCTGTAGAGATGCTATATAAACGAGATATTCATATTCTGTATATTCTTGTACATTTTTTTTTTTTTTCTCTCCTAGTTTGTTACGGTGCGTTGAAAGTGCACTCTAGGCCGACGCTGTCAAATATTCCGCAGTAACACCGCCTGGCATTGTCATCTGCCGGTGTAAAGTCATTAGTCTTCTTTTGTTGTGGTGGCTGCACCCAAAACTCTCTTTAAGCTCCGCAGATCAGCCCAATCACCGGCAAATTATTCGGTGCCAAGCCTCCAATAACAAACAGTGGCGACGACACCGAGTTTAGCGTTTCCCAGCAGAACAGAAACTCTCTCTCTCTCTCCTCATAGAGATTTAATGAGGCCAGCCCCTCTTACGCCTCCTATTCAGCTCCTGCTAATTAATTATTCTCTGTAATGAATACTTTGACTTTTCTTTCTGTCTGTCTTCCTATGCTTTTCTTGTTTTCTCTCGCTGTCTGTCTCGCTCCCTCTCTTTCTTTATCTCTCTAAACCACTTTTAGCGCCCACTCCTCCTGGAATCCTGCTTTTCTTATTTCTTATTTCTTCAGAAATGGCCTGGAGAGTTTCTGAATGCTATTTCGAGTTCAGCCCCTGTTTAAATTTATCGCAGTGCAAGTAGACCTGCGCAGTATGTCCTTCCTGAATTAGCATCATGGCGTAGAAATAGGCGTTTTAATTCAAATTTGATATTTGAATTAATAAGTGTTTTCTATTAGAAAAGGACGCCCCCTGCCAAAAAAACACAGTAAATAAAGTTATACTTAAAGCTAAGGTACAGGCTACTGTATGCGTTAGGCAGATGATGTGCAGCATCTAAACTCTGGTTTAAACTCCATTTCTCATTTTTACCCCTGCCCCTTGTTTTCGAGTGTCACCCTGCCCCTTGGAACTGGGTTATAAGGGGTAGTGGATGAAATCATCCCCACGAAATGGGACCCTCAAATAAAGAGCATCACTTCATTAACAGCTACCAGCGCTGCTCTGTAGGCGACCCTGCCAGTCTGCAGTGACAGCAGAGGAGGGTAAAGTTCAGCTCCTCACTGCTGGGCTTTAGTTACATTTAGGGAATCATATGACTTCAAAGAGGGGGGCAATTATTTATTATCGCCCACCCAAGTCTTCAGTGATATGAAGCTGAAGTCAGATATTCACCAGCTTCTTCCACCTTAAATAGAGCAGCAGTTCCAATGCTTGAGGCACCAGAATGTAACTGCTGCATCATTTAAGGTGGAACGGGAAAGTTTAGCTAGCTAGCAACTGAGGACATTAGCATACTACTAGCGATTTTTTATGCTTGTTATGAAGAAAAGACCACAATACATTGAAATGACTTTAAACTAAGATAATATAATGGTTAACGTAATTTTTAACAGAGAAAATTCTCACATTTGTGGGTTTCTTTGCTCGCTTGTTCAGCCATCTTGCTAGTTTTCCTTTCTTTCTCACAACACTGGTTGGGGTGTGTCTTTGGAAAACCTCCGTTTGGAGGGCCATGTAACCCCAACCCTTTGCCCTACCCTTCATCTCAACAAAAATCAGGACACCCTACCCCTAGACGTGAATGCACGAAACGGAGGGGGAGGGCTAAGTGGTAGGGGCGAGGGGTGAAATGGGATTGGGCCTTAATATTGCTGTACGATGTTAAACCCATCAGCGCCTTTTAACATTTAGAAATTGGTTTTAGATTGAAGCTTTGATGTTTACTGAATGGTGGATTTACAGTCATGCACTGCTGTCTTTGATTTGAGCAAACTGAATTTATTTGAATGCTTTCGGGCTTGAAGGTGTTGTGCTGTGGTGCACTACCGATAGAGCCAATCAGCGAACAGCTACTTTGTTACATCGTCCCACCGAACAGTTCTGTGGCCCCGAGTACGGTTAGCTAACCGCGCCAAAAGAAACGGGCTGAGCCCGGTTTTTAAGCGTTCCGTGTCGAACCGTGTCCGTGTGGAAACACCACTGGAACGGTTACCCTCTGTGCTCAGAAACGTTCGGCCCTGCAGTGGAAAAGAGGCCTTTTGAAGTTACAAATACTTCAACCTTGTCTGTTTTTTGAATGCAGGGCAGCCAATCAGAACAGAGGTCATTTACATATATCAGTCTTAAAGGCGCAGTAACAGTTTAATTTTAAGGGATGAAGAGGTTGGAAAATGGATTGTGGCTGTTTTTGGAACATAAACCCATCAAAATATCATAACTGGGCCTGAGAGACAAAAGTAAAGTGCAAAAAATGTAAAATATGGGCCGTTTAATCGAACTTGTTTGTGTTTTCATGGCGATAATGTGTCCGTTTTAGAGATATTAGCCATGCTGTATCTTTTGCTTGCAAATATGATGCAACAAAAATAAGAGGTTACGCTCCTTTGTTGGAGAAAAAAGCAGCCTGTCTGTTTGCGGGTGTGTGTGTGTGTTTCTGTGCATGATGTGTGTGTAAAGACAGAGCCTTCCGTTGGCAGCAAAAGTGATGAATGACCCTTTTCTCTCTGCTTTGCAGAGCCGAAAACTCCACTTTTCACTGCCTGCATTATGCCTGAGTGCTTTGCTGAGAGAGCGAGAGAGCGAGCTGTGTGTGAGTGACAGAAAGTGCGTGACTGTTTAGGTGATTAGTTAAGTGATGATGTCCCGTTATTCTCCCCCGTTTGTTATCATGCCAGTTTGTCATATTTTATGACTGATAAGATAATCGGTACGGGAGAGAAATGACAGCCAGAGTCCGAGTTTTTGACCTATTTTTTTTCACAAATGTAACATACTAACGAAGATGGCATGTCATATTTGGAGCATTACCTCTATCTGTAGTAGTCAGGTCGTGAATTTCCATCATGTTTTTCTTGAGAATGTATCAGAATGTCGGTAGTTTACTGTAGTGTGTGGTAAATCTATGCAGTTTAAAGATAAAGTGCCTCTTTACTGTCTGTATGATTCTGATTGACTCTTTGTGCTTCAGGCAAACAGCCTTCTTAGAAGACCCTTTTTAAGCCTCCCTTGAAGGGTGTTTAGTAGGGATAAATCTCTGACATCATTCTGAGATAATTCTGTGTAGTGTTACTTAAGGTGAGTCCAGACTGAGACATGACCAAGGCCAGATTAAGATTTCTCAAAAAGTTTATATGTCTTTACATGATATACACCGATCAGGCGTAACATAATGACCACCTCCTTGTTTCTACGCTCATTGTCCATTTTATCAGCTCCACTTACTATATAGGTGCACTTTGTAGTTCTACAGTTACAGACTGTAGTCCATCTGTTTCTCTGATACTTTGTTAGCCCCCTTTTACCCTGTTCTTCAGTGGTCAGGACCCCCATGGACCCTCACAGAGCAGGTACTATTTGGGTGGTGGATCATTCTCAGCACTGCAGTAACACTGTCGTGGTGATGGTGTGTTAGTGTGTGTTGCGCTGGTCTGAGTGGATCAGACACAGCAGTGCTGCTGGAGTTTTTAAACACCTCAGTGTCACTGCTGGACTGAGAATAGTCCACCAACCAAAAATATCCAGCCAACAGCATCCTGTGACCACTGATGAAGGACTAGAGGATGACCAACACAAACTGAGCAGCAGTGGTGGTGGTGGTGGTGTGTTAGTGTGTGTTGCGCTGGTCTGAGTGGATCAGACTGTAATTGTAGAACTACAAAGTGCACCTATATAGTAAGTGGAGCTGATAAAATGGACACTGAGCATAGAAACAAGGAGGTGGTCAGAATGTTATGCTGATCGGTGTATGTAATGTGTCACCTAACATTATTAATAATTATTGTTACATTATAGTCTTAGTCCAACTTTGCATTGTAACCAAATTATGCAGCTAATTTGTGGCCTCTTAAAATCACCGTAATGATGACCATTAGTTTGGGTGATAGAAGCTGAAACATATTATTGGCTAACATTGCTTTTTTCGTATTCAAGACTTGGAAGACGTTTTAGACATCAAGATAAGTGATTATGTTTTGTTGGAAGATTACAGAAAAAGAACTGTGTTTTGCTCAGGGATGCAGGTTTTAAAGCTGCTCAGGAAAAAAAATCTGCTTTGCTCTGTTGTCGTCCGACTGTAAGCAGAGCTAGAGATGAATAAACGTCTGGTAAAGTGGAAGAACAGGGACTAATGTAATGACCCCACCTTGCTCGCTGTAGACTTGGCTGACGTGTGTCGCCTACCTCTGAGAGGATCACACTACATTAAATTATGCAGCCCCTTTCTGTGGGGACTTATTAGCAGACTTCTGACATGTTTTGCTTTTTCTCTTAGGCAGATCAAAAAAAAATGCTTGGCAAAAAAAACCCAGCTGTACCTCTATTTTCTTATTCTCTCACACTTTCTCTCTCTCTCTCTCTCTCTCTCTCCTTCCTCTCCCTCCCATCCTGTCTAATTATGTTTGACCTGACATTTGGCTTCCTCCTCGTAATTTTTCTAATTTGGCTGTGGGTTTTCTTCTCACACTCCTCTCCCCCTTTCCCTGCTTGCAGGGGTTTGCTTCTTTGTCCTTATGTGCCTTATTATGGTGTCCCACAAGGCTCAGTTGTTGGACCTCTAAAGGTTATCGTTTTCTCTAGTTCGTAATGTTAGGAGGCTTTAAATGTTCAAAACACTTTTAACCCCACGGTAAAGGAAAAAAATTATATATGGATTCCAGTTAGTGCTTGGGGATATTGGCTGTTCTATCTGGTGTGACACAACAATGTGAATTTGAGCTTTTAGCAATGTTGATAAATAACAAAAATGTTGCATAACTGCAGTGTATGTAATTTGCTGGGTGCTTCAGAATGATTTGAAAGAACAGTTCAAAATACATAATATCTAAATATTAGATATTTAGATGGAATTGTGGTTTCTGTCTGGTTATATTATTATTATTATTTTTTAAACAATTATTATATGATTATAATACTGTAGTATTAGAGCACATCTGCCTTCTATTTAAATGTCTAGTAAAGTGAAAGAACAGGGACTAATATAAAGACCCCACCTTAATCAGGTCGCTGTTTCCAGAATGTCCATGCCTGCTAAGCTGAGGTTATTTAGTTCATTAGAAATGCTTAGAAACACGGTGCTTTTGCAGGGACTTTTGTTGTGAGGGCGGGTCTAAGTGCTGCATAGGCAGGGTTGTTGTCACCCAACGAGTGTGTTTACTCTAATAATCTGATTATAATTGGATTTCTGCAGTTATCTGATTATTCAAATGGTCATGTAAACACCATACTATGCTCTGGAAATCCGTTTAAGAAATCCAATAAAGAGAGCTGGATTTTAGCCCAGTAATCAGATTTCTCAGTGCATTTGAACTCTTAGTCTGATGTCTTTCAGATTTCTCAGTCTGCAAAAACAGACCCCGGTATCGGAAATAAGCGAGCAGCGTCGCCGCGAGACGCAGCAAAACGCTTTTGTAAATGCGGTTGAAAAGGGGCCAGTAAAACCGAGACCACTTTAACAACCTCTTATTTTCCTGGGTATATTTTCTGAATTTAAATGCCCAAATTGTAAGGCCAATTATTCAGTAACTCCATGAAATAAATGTAAACTTTTGTTCTTTTTTGTAAAAGCTCCCCTCAAATGACCAGAACGTGTTTTATGATCACACTTATTGCTATATGCTTACAGTTTTACTGCTGAAAGCCAAAAATCTTAAATGCTCTTTGTATTTTTTATAAAAAATAATTTTTTCAGAGCAGATCACTGAAGAGACGCCATCTGAGATCCCGTTTACACCGGACCACCGGCGGCCCCAAGGAGTTGAAAAGGTTAAGGTCTTTAGGCCGCGTAACGTCTTCACAGCGAGCAAACAGACTGCATCCCGTTGGTTTGACACTAGACTAGAAGTCAGTTTTTGTCCAAAGTTTCACTTCACTGTCAAAGTCATGAGTTCATGAGGCTGCTCAGCCAGACTGCGCATGATTTGTCATCCCTGACTTAGCTGGACGCTGTCCAGAAGGACGCTAGCAGTTTGTTTTTGGTAGGTCCTCCTCTGTTCCCCAGCACTACAGCAATGACAAATCCCCTATAATGAATACTCTAGTAAATCCTGAACGTTGAATACATTTTCGAGGTGCTGGTTTACGGCGCTGTTTTGCATCTGGATCTGCTTCTTTTTTTTCTTTTTCGTTTTATGAACAACACCTATTCCATATTCATCAGCGGTGTTTAATTGAATGTTAAATGCTGCTATTAGGCAATCCCATTTCTGATCAACAGCTCTGTCTTTCCTCTCTCTCTCTATGTTTTTCTCAGGAGGCTGCTGTGGATGTTCTCTCTGGGGTGGGGGAGATAATGGACAGGGAGGCTTTATCAGACTGGCTGAGTGACTGGCTGCCATTGTCTCTGCATATTCACAAAGCCTTATTGTAATTAGCCTGTATGGTAATCAGAAACAGGGTAAAACGGCGCTGTCACTCAAACTCTGTTGTTTTTAGGGTTATATTGGGCCCATTGTTCTATGTTCTGCATCTACCCATTGTTTCTGAAGGCTGATTGGCTTGCCAAAGCCTCCTTTTTACGAGTCGCAATTGCAAAACTTTACACCCTTTTTTATGATTTCAATGTTACTTAACTTTGCATTCGTATTTCTAGATTTGAAGCCGGCGCGGCTTTGTGAGAAAGTTTCGTAAGTTTTTATATTTAGTTCTTCGGGTTGCTGTTATCTCTGTGTGGCTAATGTTTTACCCATTAACTCCACTAAAGTATTAATTAAGTCTACGGAAGTTACACTTATCGCTTTTCCTTCTTTATTCGACTTGAGGGCCAGTTTATATCTCGTAGCTAGTTGTAAAGGCGATGGCCACAGTGTTACGTGGAGGCCTTAAAGATGCCCTGTTCATGTGAAAGCACATCTGCACACACAGGAGAGCGTGAGAAAGTGGCCCTAATTAACCGAAGCAGTTGAATTTGACTGGACTCATGGATACGCACTTCTTTCTAATTAAATTCTCCCTTTATCTTTCCTAGTCTGGTCAAGTGGGGGAGCTTGCGCCCATCCTCTTGCAGTAAGTGGGTTAATTACATATTAGCATCATGTTTCATCCCCTTATGACCTTATTACCTGCTTGAATCTGTTCTGTATTAACAGCTGCTTTTGTGCTCTTTTCCCTGGTTTTCTTGCGTAACAACAACGGAGCCAGATGCATAAAATGGATGGGCAGATTTACAGTGACGTTAAGAGCAAATTGTGTGACGGTAACACGTTTGCACGTTCATAAACGAGGAATAACGGCGTGTTGATGTGAGACGTTATCACACTTTCCCTTCGTTTACATGTCGCAGTGATGTACAACACAGTGCTGCAAAATAATAAAGTCTGGTCCTTTCTGGTGGTCATTTTGCCCAGTAAGAGGCCAGTGTGGATTAAATGCTATTTTCTTCAACGTTTCCACGTTGAGTCACACTAAAACAGCCTCCTCTTCTTTGGCCAAATTCGATGTTTTTGTGAATCTTCCTCCAATGTATGCAAAGTAGGTTTATCTTGCAAAATAAGTGTAAAGTAACTTGTTGAGATTCAAATAACCTGTTTGAATTGATTTAATTGCAAGCAATTTTAGCTTTTAATCCTTTTTTTCCAGCACGCAAAGCATTTTACAAAGGATTTTTTTTTTCATTTTTAAAAGAAAAGATTTTTTTAATAGTCGAAATGTTATATTTACTAATGAAATTTATATTTTCACATGTGCAAATTGAATTTATCACAGCAAGAATTAAATATTAAAAATTACAAGTTGAAAAGTTTCGCATGCGTCCATTGAATTCCTGAGATTAAGAAAAATAGGAAATAAAAACAAACAACTTGTAGTAAGCCGACGTCTACGTTCACATTACCAGGCTGAAGTGGCACAAATCTGATTTTTTGCCCTAATGTGACTCAGATCTGATGTTTTCAGGGCTGTGTGGACACAAATCTGATCTTTTCAAATCCGACCTGAGCCACTTTCAAATGCGGTTCTTGATCGGATACCTATTCAAACACAAGCTGGCAGACATTTGGAGTTTGAAGGGTGAACCACAATATATCTGACGCTCGCTGTGTAAAAGATTTAACCGCAGTGTGATTTTCTCACACTAGACAAACAGAGTCCTCCTTTTAGGTACGTTTAACTGAAATCGGTGCTTTTTTGTCGTTTGATCTACTGTAACATCGATGCACCGTGCTGTGTGAGTGACGGAGCGCTGCTTCAAGTTAGCGAGCTCCTAAAAACAGCTAGCCTGGGAAGCTAGCGTTCTCCCACTCTCCAGTGCCACAGATACAGCATCACATCCTCAGTTTACTTTCCTTCAAATCAGCCAGTACAGTGACGTCACTCGCACTCGGTCACAGGAGAACAGATCGCCGATCGCTCAACTCAAACAGGGAACGTGTATCCCACGTTTCAAACATCGCCAAAGTAAACTTGGCGACTCATTTTACCCGTCACTCCCCACCCCACCCCTCTAATCATGTTGAAAAACTCGCAAGTGCGCCCTCTTGTGGCGACAGCAGAGTAGTCACCAGGGCTGTCGCTAGACCATGGAAGTGTGAGAATGCTCTACTATATCGAACATTTATCAAACATTTCTTATTTTTCTATCAAGGAAAGTTATATCGCGATAATTATTGTGATCGTTTTATCGCCCAGCACTAACATTTTGATCCCAGTTACAGTCACCACTGTAAAGAAATTCGGTAAAGAACTGTTACGTCCTTTTGAAGCATTTCAACATCAAACCAACTCGCTTGATTTTGAAATCTTCTTTAAACACAACACAAACTGTTCTTATTGATTGGTTTCTTTTTGTGAAACTGGGCTGTTTTGTTGTGGCAACTGGGCCTGTGTCTCTTATGTGTTCATTAGAATCTCAGCACTGAAGGGATACAGATATGAACACACTACTCCACTGACTTTAAACAGTGCTGAATAGCTGGGGGAAATCCAGTGCAGTGGCATTCATTAGTATGGGTATCTGTCAGCATGTTAAGACAGCCTGCTAAGATTTATCCTCACACTCAAATTCCTTCTCTCTCTGCTTACTGGGAGAGATCTTATCAGCATTGTGTGTTTGTGCTTGTCTCTCGCACACATATCACAAAGACACACACACACACACACACACACACACACACACACTTTCACTGGGAGATTTGTTGTCCTCGGCCCTCCTGAAGCCTCTGATGTGTGCTAAAGTGGCGGAAATGAAACGAAAGAGGGATCGTTCCTCAGACAAAAGTGGGGGGATATAAGAGCAATTACAGGAACGTGGAGTGAAGACACACATATACACCCAGATGTGAGAGGAAATATTAGACTGTGGTTTTGCACATCAGGCATCGCGTTTTACCAAGACATTTTCTCTCTACTCGCCCATCTTCCTCTCTTCCTCTCTTGCTCTTTCCTTCAATTACGCTCTCATACCCACATTTCCTCTCTCTCCCTCTTACCAAATCAGTTGCCTTGAGGGTAGGCATTATAGTAAATAATATCAGCGCACTTCATACATATCAGATATGGGATATATATCACAATGAGAGAGTGCTGTAGTACTCGAGTGTGCACTTAAGACCTTTTCCTGTGAACCCGATAGTATTTGTACTCAGACTTGTCTTGATCTCGATAGTATTTGTCCTCAGACTTGTTTTGATCTTGATAGTATTTGTACTCAGACTTGTCTTGATCTCAATAGTATTTGTACTCAGACTTGTTTTGATCTCGACAGTATTTGTACTCAGACTTGTCTTGATCTCAATAGTATTTGTACTCAGACTTGTTTTGATCTCGACAGTATTTGTACTCAGACTTGTCTTGATCTCAATAGTATTTGTACTCAGACTTGTTTTGATCTTGATGGTATTTGTACTCAGACTTGTCTTGATCTCAATAGTATTTGTACTCAGACTTGTTTTGATCTCGACAGTATTTGTACTCAGACTTGTTTTGATCTCGACAGTATTTGTACTCAGACTTGTCTTGATCTCAATAGTATTTGTACTCAGACTTGTCTTGATCTCGACAGTATTTGTACTCAGACTTGTTTTGATCTCGACAGTATTTGTACTCAGACTTGTCTTGATCTCAATAGTATTTGTACTCAGACTTGTTTTGATCTTGATAGTATTTGTACTCAGACTTGTCTTGATCTCAATAGTATTTGTACTCAGACTTGTCTTGATCTCAATAGTATTTGTACTCAGACTTGTTTTGATCTTGATGGTATTTGTAGTCGGACTTGTCTTGATCTCGATAGTATTTGTACTCAGACTTGTCTTGATCTCGACAGTATTTGTACTCAGACTTGTCTTGATCTTGATAGTATTTGTAGTTGGACTTGTCTTGATCTCGATAGTATTTGTACTCAGACTTGTTTTGATCTTGATGGTATTTGTACTCAGACTTGTCTTGATCTCAATAGTATTTGTACTCAGACTTGTCTTGATCTCAATAGTATTTGTACTCAGACTTGTTTTGATCTTGATAGTATTTGTAGTTGGACTTGTCTTGATCTCAATAGTATTTGTACTCAGACTTGTTTTGATCTTGATAGTATTTGTAGTTGGACTTGTCTTGATCTCGATAGTATTTGTCCTCAGACTTGTCTTGATCTCAATAGTATTTGTACTCAGACTTGTTTTGATCTTGATAGTATTTGTAGTTGGACTTGTCTTGATCTCAATAGTATTTGTACTCAGACTTGTTTTGATCTTGATGGTATTTGTACTCAGACTTGTCTTGATCTCAATAGTATTTGTACTCAGACTTGTCTTGATCTCAATAGTATTTGTACTCAGACTTGTTTTGATCTCGATAGTATTTGTAGTTGGACTTGTCTTGATCTCAATAGTATTTGTACTCAGACTTGTTTTGATCTTGATAGTATTTGTAGTCGGACTTGTCTTGATCTCAATGGTATTTGTACTCAGACTTGTTTTGATCTCGATGGTATTTGTCCTCATGCTTGTCTTGATCTCAATGGTATTTGTCCTCAGACTTGTCTTGATCTCAATAGTATTTGTACTCAGACTTGTTTTGATCTCGATAGTATTTGTAGTCGGACTTGTTTTGATCTCGATAGTATTTGTACTCAGACTTGTTTTGATCTTGATAGTATTTGCAGTCGGACTTGTCTTGATCTCGATGGTTTTTGTACTCAGACTTGTCTTGATCTCGATGGTATTTGTCCTCAGACTTGTCTTGATCTTGATGGTATTTGTACTCAGACTTGTCTTGATCTTGATGGTTTTTGTACTCAGCCTTGTCTTGGACTCGATAGTGTTTTTGCTCTGACTTGTTTTGGACAGGATAGTATTCGTACTACGACCTTTCTTGGACTTGATAATGTTTGTACCCCAACTTGTCTTGGTCCTTATGATATTTGTACTCTGACTTGTCTTGGACTCGATAGTGGTTGTACTTAGACTTTCTTGGACCTGAAAGCATTTGTACTCAGATTTGTCTTGGACCTGATGACGTTTGTACTTGGAATTGTACAAATGCTTCTGTTCTTCAGTTTTTCAAAAAAAATCTACAGGGCTATTTTTTCACACCTTAAAGGTTCAGTCATAGAAGTTGGCTGCATTTTCTGCTTCTCACTACTGAAGTAATCCCAGTTTCAAATTTAGACTCCGTAAAATCTTCACATTTCGGACATCCAGCTTTGGTGTTCTTGTTCTTTTTTTCTTAATGATGGCTTCTTGACAGCTACACATCCTTTCAGACCCACAGCGCTGAGTCGTCTTCTCACAGTGGAAGGATGGACAGAAACACCTGTGGATGTTTTCAGATCTGAAGCAGCTTGATTTTCTCCTCTCTCTCAGAGATGAAAGCTTTAAGTGCTGTTTATCTGATGGGTACAGGTTTCGGTGTCTACCAGGTCGTACGGTTTGTTAGGAGACTCATTTTCTCTGTATCTTTTAATGTATTTTTGAACTCACAGTTTTGGAAATGCCTGTGTTTTCTATTATTCCGCTCAGGCTTCCCCCTTCCTTATGCAAGTGGGTTATTCTATAGAAATATCTCCCAAAAAACTGATCACATTATTTTCACTAAATGAAAGGCGTTTTCTGATGACACCAATGATATACTTGGAAAAACAGATCATAATATGATGTATCATGATAACTATAACGTACCGTATTGTCCACTCCTACTTCATAATACATCCACAGGTCTGTCTTCATAGGAACAGAAGGGGGAGAAAAAAGTTGACGGTAAAGTTTTGCTATTTCTTCCCAATGTCTACTTTCTCCTCATTAAATGCAAAGACATTCAGACTCTCTCTCTCTCGCACACACAGCACCAGACACTTAACTGCTTCCTGCTGGTGTCTGCATTCAGGCATCTGCTGCTCCATGTGGTGTGTGTCAGTGATAAACGAGGCTTGGTTGAGCCTGGCCCCAGGGACCAATCCCTGCAGAGCACTCACCTGTCGCCAGGTAACCGTCGCCGTGGTGAACCTGTCACCGTGCCAACCTATCGCCAAGGCAAAAACCTGTCACTATGGCGAAAGTCTGCCGCTGTCACTGTCAGTGCAGGGAATTAATCCATTACTAAGCTGCTGTTTTCCACTGCCTTTCTCCTGTGTGTGATGAGCACATCAGTGTCTGTCTGTATGTGATCCACCTAGGGATGGTACGGTTACCAGTTTCAGTGTTAATCCACTATCGATCTTATTCCTACGCCTCATTTTGCTTGAATGACTTGTGGGCAGAACTTTCGGCGAAGCGATATACAGTCACTAAGCACTTTATTTGGAACATTAAACTAATTCCGGCCTCAATTCTTTGTGGCATGGATTCCACCAGATGCTGGGAACATTCCTTTGAGATTCTGGTCCATGTTGACGTGATTGCATCATGCAATGCCTGCAGCTTCTTCAGGTGCACTTTCATGCTGTGAATCACCCGTTATACCACATTCTAGAGGTGTTCTATTGGATTCAGATCCAGTGACTGAGAAGGTCACTGAAAAACGTTGAACTCGTTGTTCATCAGACCAGTTTGAGCTGCTTTTGCTCGTGACATGGTGCATTTTCATGCAATAAGGAGCCATTTTATGATGGTAAATTGTGACTATGAAGGGATGCGCATGACCAGCAACAATCTTCATATTGGCTGTGGCATTCAAGCAATGATTGAGATAGAAATAAAGGTAGAAAACTGTCATTGGGGCAGGACCCCTCTTGTCACTGGGGTGGTACCCTGAAGGGTACATCTCAGCACCTTTAGTCAGGGAACATAACTGTACCATAATCCACTGAAATGATATTCTCTAAGCTGTACTGACTCCACACACCCCGTCTCGTCTCCAGGCTTTTATTTTACTGTTCTGTTTTAAAACATTCGGTTATGAAAAGGTACAAAATACATACTTTTCACCTGGGAGCAACTTATTTAAGGTGCACAATTGGACCTTAAAACCACTGTTGTACCTTTTGATTGAACATTTACATTGTTTGTACCTTGTTGAACGAAAAACGTACCTGCACAGAACCTTTATTTCTAACAGTGTAGAAACATTGCCCATACCATTACACCACCTCCACCAGCCTGGACTGTTGACACAAGGCAGGTTTGGTCTATGGATTCATGCTGTTGGTGCCAAATTCGGACCCCACCATCTGTGTGCCTCAGCAGAAATCGAGATTCATCAGACCAGGCTACATTTTCCAGTCTCCAGCTGTCCAGTTTTGGTGAACCTGTGCCCACTGCAGCCTCAGCTTTCCATTTTTGGCTGATAGAAGTGGAACTCAGCAAGATCTTCTGCTGAGTTGTTCACAGTGGTTATCTGATTTATCGTAGCCTTTCTGTCAGCTCGAAAGAGTCTGGAAATACATGAAAAATATATGGAATATTTATTATTGTATGGTCAAATGCTTGTGGGCCAATGTTTGCTCGATTGCTTGTGGGCCAATTGTGTTTACACTGAGCGTAAGATACTGTCAGAAAACCAGAAAGCAACACAATTCCACAGAAACGTCTAATATAGAAATGTTTTTATTAAATACTGTTAGCTCTGTTAGCGCTATATTGGACCTTGATGACCACCCTGATCAAAACTACTGACATTGTTTGCTCTTAAAAGCCAGCGCTCTTTACTTGGTATGTCTCAGTTTGTAAGTAACTCCGTCTTTAAGGTCTGGAACTTTTTAATATTGAAGTGTTAGCCTATTAGCTTTCTGCCACATTCTCAGCCTGCTTTAAGTTAGTGAGAGCAGAATATATCCAGTTATTCTCCTATTCCATGTGATGTCACACTGTGTAGTCACTGCCATTTTGAGGACCGAATCGGGGAGTGACTGCACTGCGCAGTGCTTTTACTTTGCTGTGCTTTGTGAATGATTCACCTGCAAGAAGCGACAGAAACTGAGAGACGAGAGACACAGACCTTTAATTCAGTGTTTCAGACTCCAGGCTTGGAGCTGCTGCACTGTACAGTTTAGTGTATCTCTCTGCTGTTCACCTCGTTCAGCTCAAGAAGGGATTAATTAGCTGATAATATCAGGTATTTTAACCAGGAAACCACAGTTATGCAGTGCAGGGGTTTCAGGACTGGAGCTGAACTCTGAACTAACTGAACTAGCAAACTTACAGAATCACGTCTGTCGAAACACGACGTCGTTTTCCGCCCCACGACATTCAGTCTGTTATTTAACGTTTATATTTCTCCATTCAAACCTCATTTAAATCAGAAACAGAGAGTAAAGTTATACCGGCTGTCTGCAGCTCTGTTAGGGGGGCGACTGTTCATCTCTCGGCTGTTAACATCAGCTAAAGTTATCTAAAGGCCAGCATTGATCACATCTGTGTTAATTAGCTGATGTCGTTCCTCCTATGATGACAGAGTTTATCTCCTCTTTATGAACACCATGGGATCCTTTACCCACCCTGACGTGAAGAGCCGGTGGGCTTCTGTGCTTTTAAATGCTCTGAGAGACTCCAGAACAGGGAGAGGGGCTGAGTATGAGATCAATATAAATGTCAGGAAAACACAAATGTGGTAGTTTTTCGTCAGTTTAAGTGGGACCAGCAGTTCAGGGCAAACTGTATAAGGATCACAGACTATTTTATCGACTTTATCGAGGAACTTTTTCTCTCTTCCAAAGTAAGGAGAGCAATTTTAGTCATCTTTCACCTCTAGTTATGTTTGTGCAGAGCAGGGAAGCCAGAAATTCAGTCCCAAATATGGCGGCCACAACAGAAAAATCACATGACTGAAACTCAGGATAGAGAGAATATAAAATGCAAACCAGTTTAAGAGAGTCTGTTAGCAAGAACCTGTAATGTTCAACTGGCAGTTCGTCATCTGGGTACATTTTGTGGACACAGATTTCAACGCTAACAACTGGGCTTTTACAAAGAGTCGCTATGAAGCCGCATTCATTTTTGCTGAAGCTCTTGGCTTCTTAAGCTTGTAATATTTATGCACTGCAAACTGCATGTTGTCCCAGAAATGCCAGAGAGACATTAATGGAACAAAATGATGAACTGATGAAAGTAAAAACACATTGTTTAACTTTGCTAAAAACAGTAACAAACAACACTAATGTTCCCTGACCAGGGATGAGATAAATAAGGTGGACCTAAAAACCTAGTGATAATCATACTTGGTGCTTAGTGCTGTTTATGATTGGGTTACTCATGATATCCAGGACCTGACAGTTAGTTGTCTTTTCTGGTAATCTGATTTCTGTCTGATTAGCATTTGTAATACTGTGTAAGGTTACTTTAGAGTGGATTCAGAGAAACATATTGACTCAGATTTCTTCTCACTGGTGGCGCTTATAAGAGCCAATCATATTGCTTTGTTTTCTGAGCTTTAAATAGTAAATCTGAAAGTACATCTTCTTTTGGGACTATTTTCACCTGCTTCTGTTGATGCGATGGACTGAAAACATCGATTTTAGGTCAGAATCTTCTTAAGACTGTTGTAAAATAATCCGAAAGGTGCAGCTCCTGAATTGGAACATAGCTATTGTTTTTATTATATTCTCCCATGGCGGATTGGTACGGTGGGGTCCAAAAGTCTGAGACCATTGGTGAAAATGCTTTTATTTTCTTTATAAATGATATAGCATGAGAAACCACAGAGTCAAAAATGTTAAATCTTTGAATGTTTACATGAATTTCCGAATTTCTTGGTGTCTGGTATGGTACAAAGACAACAAATTAAATGCTAAAACTGAGACATTTTATTGTTTCTTGAAAAATAAATGCCCATTTTGAATGATGGCAGCAACACTTTCCAAAAAAGTTGGGACGGGGGTCTGTTTACCACTGTGTTTCATTGCGTCTTCTTTTAACAACACTCTGTAAGTGTTTGTGAACTGAGGAGACACTGCTGTAGTTTTGAAAATTAAATGTCTTCACGTTCTTACTTGATAAAGGATTTCAGCTGCTCAGCAGTTTGGGGTATCTTTTGTTGTATTTCTCGTTTTATAACGCGCCAAATGTTTTCAGTGTTGACAGGTCTGGACTCCAGACAAGCCAGTTTAGCACCCAGACTTTTCTACTATCGAGCCATGCTGTTGCAGTACGTGTAGAATGTGGTTTGGCATCGTCTTCCTGAAAAAGACGTTGTCTGGATGGCAGCATATGTTGCCAAATCCTGTATATATCATTCAGCATTAATGGTGCCTTCACAGACGTGCACGTCACCCATTCTATGTGCACTAATGCACCCCTATACCATCACGAATACTGGCTTTTGACCTGGGCACTGATAACAAGCTGAGTGGTCTTTAGCACGGAGTGTCCATGATTTCCAAAAAGAATTTCAAATTTTCACTCAACAGACCACAGAAGACTTTTCCACTTCGCCTTAGTCCATCTTAAATGAGCTTGGGCCCAGAGAAGGTGGCAGTGTTTCTAGATCCTGTTTATATACAGTTTCTTCTTTGCGTTTTAGAGTTTTAACTTGCATTTATAGATGCAATAATGAACTGTGTTCACAGACAGTGGTTTTCAGAAGTGTTCCTGAGCTCATGCATGTGATTTTTCACAGCAGAATCATGTCTGTTTTTAATGCACTGCCACCTTAAGGCCTGAAGATCTTGGCTAGCCAATACTGGTTTTTGGCCTTGTCCTTTGCATACAGAGATTTGTCCAGATTCTCTGAATCGTTTAATGATTGTATGTACCGTAGATGATGAAAAGCCAAAATTCTTTTCTGTTTTATGTTATTCATAAATTGTTGCACTTTTTCCCCACACAGCCTTTAACGGAGTGGTGAACCCCTCCCCATCTTCTGAAAGGCTCAGCCTCTCTGAGATACTCTTTTTATACTCAGGGATATTACTGACCTGTTGTCAGTTAACCTGTAGATGTTTACCATGCTTTTGTTGCCATTGTCCCAACTTTTTTGCAATGTTTTGTTGGCATCAAATTCAAAATGAGCAAATATTTTTCAAAAAACAATAAAATTTCCACATTTGATATGTTGTCTTTGTACTACCGTCAACTCAATATAGGGTTTAAATGATTTGCACATCATTGCATTTTGTTTTCATTTACATTTTGCACAGCGTCCCAACTTTTTTGGAAATGGGGTTGTAAAACGGCTATATTTTCTACCTCTGGTTCGTATCTCGATCACTGTAAAGAAATCGGAGACAGTAGGTTTCTCTACAGCGAACCATTTCACATCAAACACTCAAAGACATTTCAACAATGTAATTGTGCAGAAATTTTGGGAAAAAATCAAAGAAATTCCGCTTTAACAATATCACAGTAATACTGAAACGAAATCTGTTTCATGGTATACATTTTCATATCATCCCATCCCCAGAACCAGCCTACAGATCTTCAGTTACATATGAAGCGTTTCATGTGTGAAACACTACATCATGTACTTATCTTGCCCTGTTTGAAGCGCTGCCCATGTGTGTGTTTGCATCATTCTCTCCTGATCGTCTTCCTCCCCGAGGTCATCCCTCAGCATGTGTGTTTTTCATCATTATCTTATCTAGCCCTTCCTGAAGTTCTCCCCCAAGTCTGTGTATGTGTGCGCTCACTTTTATCTAAGCTAATCTAGCCAGATTTCCACTGCAGGGTTCCAGAGCAGAGGCTTTAACTGAGCATCGGATTAGCAGAGATGGAGAGAAGAGAGAGAGAGAGAGAGGGAGAGAGCGCGAGCGGGTGAGGGAGAAAAGAAAAGAGAATAGACCTCAAGCTAAGTGGATCAATTTTTAATTTGGCCAAAGTGCGCGTGTGTGAGCAGCATCGCAAACTCGGCGCTGGAAATTCGGACACCCTTTGGAGTGTATTGACCGCTTTAAGTCCCGGGCTTCACCTCTCTGTAAACTCGCCCTCCACATCCAGTTCACGTCTGGGCAAATAACAATATAAAGCAGTTTCCGTTACCGGTAGAGTGAAAGTACTTCTCATAGTGTGAGGCTGTAGTAAAACGTATCAGATGTGTTGACTCCCTGTGACACTAAAGAACTAAAGTCCAAAAACAGTTATTTACAACCACGTTTCCAAAAAAGTTGGGACGCTGTGCAAAATGTAAATAAAAACAAAATTCAATGATGTGCAAATCATTTATATTTCATTGAAAATAGTACAAAGACAACAAATCGAATGTTTGAAACTGAGAAATTTTATTGTTTTTTGAAAAATATGTGCCCATTTTGAATTTGATGCCAACAACATGTTCCAAAAAAGTTGGGACGGGGGCCTGTTTACCACTGTGTTTCATCACCTCTTCTTTAACAACACTCTGTAAGTGTTTGGGAACTGAGGAGACACTGCTGTAGTTTTGAGAGTGAAATGTTTTCCCATTCTTGCTTAATACAGGATTTCAGCTGCTCATCAGTTCAGGGTCTCCTTTGTCGTATTTTTCATTTCATAATGCACCAAATGTTTTCAGCGGTGACAGATCTGGACTTCAGGCAGGCCAGTTTAGCACCCAGACACTTTTAATACGGAGCAATGCTGCTGTAATATGTGCAGAATGTGGTTTGACACTGTCTTGCTGAAATAATCAAGGCCTTCCCTGAAAAAGACGTCGTCTGGATGGCAGCATACGTTGCCAAAACATGTATATACAACTTTACCAGCCTTTTTTTTGCCCCCCTCCCAACTTTTTTGGAACATGTTGCTGGCATCAGTTTCAAAATGGGCAAATATTTTTCAAAAAAACAATAACATTTCTCGGTTTCAACATTTGATATGTTGTCTTTGAAGCATTTTCAATGAAATATAGGGTTTAAATGATTTGCACATCATTGCGTTTTGTTTTTATTTACATTTTTCAGGGCGTCCCAACTTTTTTGGAAATGGGGTTGTAGTGCTCTGCGTGTTTGTGTGGTCCACTGCTTTGCAGCTGAGCTAGTGTTTCTCCTGGATGATTTGGTTTCACAGTAATAGCACTTACAGTTGACCAGAGTAGATCAAGCAGGGCAGAAATTTCGGCAACAGAACTCGTGGCAAAGGTGAGCTCTTTAAGTACGACTCATTCAGCTGCCAGTGTTCGTCTATGGAGATTCCATGGCTTTGTGTTTGACTTTATATACCTGTTAATAGTTGGTGAGACTAGGAGGCTGTCCACATACTTTTTAGTGTGAATGGACATTAAGACAGTTTGTTGTTACTGACACAGTTGGTAAAGATTGGTAGGAAAAGTAATGAAAATGTCTTTGGGGTTAATTTGCCGAATGTCAAACTGAAAATTTGAGAGAAATCTAACGGAGTGGTCAGCTTAACGTGACTCAGAAGAACATATGCTAGCCTTCACCCTTCCAGCTTTGTGGCATTGTGTTTAAAAGAAGACTCCAAAGAGATCGAAGATAAGTTTCTTTCGAATGACTCTGCAACTCTAGTTTCTTCTTTAGTTCTTAATGAGCAAATTGTGCCGAAATGTTTGGTAGAATCTGCTTTTCCCTTAAAAAGCTACTTAGATTACACGGTTTATTTCTCTCTCTATTCTAAACGAGCGTTTTTTTATTTGAGTACTAAATTAAGAGAACAAATACTAAGGTAAGTCTGGGTGTTCAGACGTAGTAGGTGCAGAAACATTTCCTTTCACTGGGGGGGAAAAGCAGGTACATAGTGTACAAAGCAGAGTTAACTATAACACAGACATCAGGAGGCAGAGTGAGTCAGTGCTCACTGACTGCTGCGCACTTTGAGATGTGGTGTTAATGATATGACGATTATGACGAACGTGTTTGCTCTGAGAAATGCCTCCCGTCTCTAAATGCAGACTGAAGGCTCTTGACTGCTGCGGCTGAGTGGCTGTAACTGATACGAGTGTCCACTCAGAGAGGCTCGAAGAAACATGCGAGCTGCCACGCACTCACTGGTTTGTTTTTATGGGGAAGAAACATGTCACGGCAGAAGCTTTGAGATACAAGTACCTTCGTAAGAAAATAATACTTCATACACAGGGTGTCTCAAAAGTAAGGAAACACCCCTATAAAATGAAAATGGTTTGGCAGCCGGTCATCTAGTTTTAGACACAAGCTGTGGGGGCAGGGGGGAAACACGTTAGTTCTGGTTTTTGCAGAACTCCAATTCTTGTTCATCAAAGTGTTCCTTGGTATTACGAACAGATTTCACCTAAATAATGATTTTTAACCCTTAATTTTATTTAAACAGCTGGAAGGTTTGATTGATGCACACAGCACAGTGAGGCTGGACAAAGTATGGGAAGTATTACTTTGAAATTGTTCCCAAATCGTGTTGCAGAGATTCACCAGTGAGATATTTTCGTCAGATGCGGAAGAAAATGTGTATGTGTGTATATATATATATACACATATATATATATATATATATATATATATATATAATATTATATATATATATATATATATATGTATATATACACATATATATGTATGTGTGAGTGTGTACGTACATATATATATATATATATATATATATATGTATATATATATATATATATATATGTTCTGAAATTGATACCTGCAACATGTTTCAAAACAGTTGGGACAGGGCCAATTTACGACAAAAAGGAGCATAATTTACGATAAAAGGAACATCCAGGAAAAACCAGGAAAACACAAATTTGGTAGCTTTTCCGCCAGTTTAAGTGGGATCAGGAGTTCAGGGGGAAACTGTATGTGGATCACAGACTATTTTATCGACGTTTAGGTGAGTAATTTTAGCCATCTTTCACCTCTAGTTGCGTTCGTGCGGAGCAGCAAAGCCAGAAATTCTGTCCCAAATATGGCGGCCACAACAGAAAAATCACATGACTGAAACTTCGGATAGAGATTTGGTTGAAAACTGCTGGAGTGTCCTTTTAATATGGTAAGTTATGGCAAAATGACAAGAAATATGCGCAAAAAAAACATTAAAACATTTGGAAAAAACTGGAAAACAGGTGTACCTGAAGTTTTGATGGGCAGTTCATTCATGCATGTGCACTTGAATGTTTTGAAGTGTGTGTGTGTGTGTGTGTGTGTGTGTGTGTGTGTGTGTGTGCGTGTGTGCACGTGTCTGTGTATGTCTGAGGTGTGGAGTCATGCTGAACGACACGTGTTCACATGCCCTGGACGTGAGAGACAGAAAAGGGGGAACAGGCAACATCAGATTAATAAACATGGCCACATGCTTCTGTTGGCCTTTGGCTGCCGTGATTGGTCCAACTGTTTAAAGGATGCTAATTGGCTCGACCCCCTGCATCCTCCAAGCCTCCGCAGCCTCTACCTGAGGCCATTGCCATGGTAACCCTTCCAGGAGAGAGATGATGGGCTGTCTGTGTCTGGCGGGAGTCCAGCGTGATGACCTTTTTCATTTTCTAAAAGATTTGTTTCACGCAGGCGTTTCTTCTAGTCACGTCTTTACAAACGGCCTGCAAGCAAATCAGTCCTGCTTTACCACCCCTGCCCCCCTCTCCACCTCACCACACACACAAAGACGGTCAACTTTCCAGGGAAAAAATACACACCGTGTTTTCTCAACTCACTATGTAAAGCTCAGACTCCATACATACATATGTGTAAAAGTCAGGGACCAACCTTCTTTTGTTACATCAGTCCAAATTGCCATTATTCATTCATAACATTATGACCACCTCCTTGTTTCTACGCTCGTTGTCCATTTTATCAGCTCCACTTACTATATAGGTGCACTTTGTAGTTCTACAGTTACAGACTGTAGTCCATCTGTTAGCCCCCTTTTACCCTGTTCTTCAGTAGTCAGGACCCCCATGGACCCTCACAGAGCAGGTACTGTTCGGGTGGTGGATCATTCTCAGCACTGCAGTAACACTGACATGGTGGTGGATCAGACACAGCAGTGCTGCTGGAGTCTTTAAACACAGTGTCCACTCACTGTCCACTCTATTAGACACTCCTACCTTGTCAGTCCGCCTTGTAGACGTAAAGTCAGAGACGATAGCTCATCTGCTGCTGCACAGTTTGTGTTGGTCATCCTCTAGTCCTTCATCAGTGGTCACAGGACGCTGCCCACAGGACGCTGTTGGCTGGATATTTTTGGTTGGTGGACTATTCTCAGTGGAACTGTGTTCTCTGGAGTGATGAAGCACCATCCAATGTCATTGTTGGAGTTGGAGTGATCCAGAGCTAATAGCCCAACATCAATACCTGACCTCACTAATATTCCTGTTGCTGAATGCTATCAAATCCTCACAGCAATGTTCCAACATCTAGTAATAAAGCCTTCCCAGAGGAGTACAAGCTGTTCCTGCAGCAAAGGGACGACAAACTCCATATTAATACCCTCGATTTCATAAGAAGTGTTGGATGAGCAGAAGTCTACAAGGTTTTGGTCACACAGTGTTCTAAGCGTTAGAGACTTGTGTGTAATTTCCTGTTATAAATATGATTAAATATGATTCCTACTTTTTTCTGACACTGAAAATTGAACACCTTGTACTTGATGGCAATTTTGGTTGGAAATAAAATAGATGAAAGGGTGGTCTCTAGCTTTTGAGCAGTACTGTACTAAAGCAATAAGCCACGAGAGGCCATGGGTTACTGCGATTTTAGCACGGGAAGGGTGTTATTAGGCACGGCCCCAGGCGGAGTGCCTGAAACTCCCTTCCCCGTGATAAAATCGCAGTAACGCACAGCCTCAGGTGGCTTATTGCTTTGATAAAATGGCGTCCAACATAAAATATGATAAAATACACAACTTTTCAGAAAATAATTTAAGTTATTATTAATAATAGTGGACATAAACAAGTATTCCGCCAAGAAATGTAGTTCCTTTAGAGTGCGGTATCGTTGTCAAGCAACTATTGACCGCTAAATGAGGAGCATGTTCGGTCACCCATCGCTGTATATTGCGGTCATTTCATGAGTTTTTAAACTTTTTGTTGTAAAGCAATGAACATATGATAACACAGCACTGTTTAATGTAAAAACTGTCACTTTATAAGTACTTTTTGGTCACCAAATTACCACCGCGAGACTTATATAGCACCAAACAGCGCCGCCCTCTTTTTACGCTGGGGCTGAATCTCAAATGTCTCCCTGCTCCCTACATAGTGCACTACATAGGAATTTAAATACTGGATCCTGCAGCCCAACAGAGCAAAATACAGCTAAGAAACAGTCATTTGGGGCTGTAGAGGCTAAAATTTCTAAACCTTCATAGCTGGAACACATTTAGGGAGTACAGAGCCGTTTGGGATTCAGACTGAGTTTGACGCGACTTCTGACTGAAACATGAACTTTTGTTAAGTGTGTAAAACATTCAAGTGACATTTTCAGATTTTATACTGCTGTTTTGCAGTTAATCACACCATAAGTGCTTTAATTCAAGCCTGTGATATTAACGATGGAGCTGTTTAGGCTGTTGGCTCTTTTTAGCCTGTTAGCTAGCTGACCAGCCTAGTTCTAGTTAAGAACATAAGCTGCCAGCCCCTCAGTTTAAACTAAAAATGGGCTCGTACTTCATCAGTACACTCGGTGGTCCATGTGAGCAGCATGAGAGTCAGAGGTTATTCATTAACAGCTGAAGGGGTTTTTGTGCCGTGGCGCAGTGATACAGAGTTCAGTTGTTGTGAGGTGGTCATAGTTGTGCGTATATTGTGGATTTTACAACGGCTTTGAACGCGGCTCAGCCAATCAGAGTTTAGGACCGGAACTATCCGTTTTATATAATTAACAGTTGACAATCATACTGGTCAGTAAAACAATGTTCAACTAAGACAGTTGGAGTCTTAATTTTTGACCATGTGAAAGTTATGTCTTTTCATCATATAGTATTTCATCGTCGTTACACTTGCTGCCACCATAATGTTGACGCACACTGGTCAACAAGGCAATCACAACAGTTGCAGTGGAACTCCTAGAGCCACTGTTTGCACACTGCAACTTACGTTGCGCTGTAGTGCTGGTACGAGTGGATCAGACAGTGTCACTGCTGAACTGACTTTACGTCCACAAGGTTGACCAACAAGGTAGAAGTCTCTAAAGGAGTGGACAGCGAGTGGACACAGTGTTTAAAAACTCTGGTAAAACTGCTGTGACTGATCCACTCGTACCAGCACAACACACACTAACACGCCACCACCCCTACGTTGTCACTGCAGTGCTGAGAATGATCCACCACCCAAATAGTACCTGCTCTGTGGTGGTCCTGCGAGAGTCCTGACCATTGAAAAACAGGGTAAAAGGAGGCTAACAAACGATACAGAGACGGTCGGTCATTGTAGACTACAAAGTGCTCTGATATGGTCAGCAGAGCTAATAAAATGGACAAAACGGTACAAGGAGAGGTACTTAATGAAGTGGCCAGTTGGCGTAGACGACTTGCACTGTTTACATATCACATATACAAACCAGGCCACTGTCTCAGAGTCTCGCTGACTCTGGCTGTGCCTGTCTGCTCTTCGAAGTATGGCGACTAGTTATAATCTCTGAGGTTTGGGCTTGTGTGTGACTACTTATGGCATTTAGCGTGTGAGACCAGAGCCTCCGTAGTGTCCATGCCCTCCAGGACCTCATCTTGAGAAATAAAGATGAATAAAACAGCGCGAGCGGTCATGAAAAATACATAACAGGGAAAAGTTGATCTGACAGCGCTGTGTGTCATAATGTTAAAGATTTATTCACCCAGCTCACAACCCAGATCTATATTGGATGAGTGTGGAATGCAGACCTTTGGTGGCAGGGGTTTCTGTGGACTGGTCAGAATGCGTCTGTGCGTATCTATACATGTATTATGGGTCATGTATTTTTATTTATTTATTTTTTTTGAAGACAAAAAGAGATTCGTCCATTTCTGTGTGCTTCTAAATTCATTTCTAAATTCAGTTACATTTGTACAGCATGTTTTACAGTAAACATCGTTTCAAAGCAGCTTGTCCAGACTCCAGATGGTCATCACTGAGGATGACAGTGACCTGAAAACCTCCCTACGAGGTTGAGGAACACTGTGAAGGAGCCAAGACTCAAGAGTAACCGATCCCTCCGTTCACTAGAGTTGAGCTACGATACAAGGAAGATTAAACAGAGGCGCCCAAATCATACAGACGAACGATCCGTCAGCTTAATAGACACTGAGTGTTTTTACATCTGATAACTGCAGAAAATCTGATTGTGTTGGTAATCTGATCAACGCGTTTACATGCACTTGAGTAAGCAGATAATGTGAAAACTCTGGGTCTACATGAGTCAGACAGTTATCAGATTTCTGCTTTGCAACCAGCCAGTAAACTCACAGAAGAAGACGTGATGTAAACGTAACGTAAAACTCAAACTTTATGCCGAGTCTTTTTTCAAAACATCAGACCACTTTACCTGAAAATATGAACGTACATCATCTAGAAGATGAAGAATATTTGGTTTCAGTGTCGCCCCGAAGTGTTTTGCTGCGTCTCGCGGCGACGCTGCTCGCTTATTTCCGGTACCGCCGTCTGTTTCACGCATGCCAGACTGAGAGAGTCCGACAGAAATCAGAGTAAGAGTTTACATGCACTGAGAAATCTGATTACTGAGCTAAAATCCAATCAAACCTTAATCAGATTTCTAGACCTTACTCCGATCTATAAGAATTCGGTGCATGCTGTTTACTTGACCATTCGAATAATCCGAAAACTGCAGAAATCCGATGATGGTCGCATTATTGTGTGCATGTAAACGTGAGTCCGGAACCAACCTTCGTTTTTTAGTTATCAGTCAAAATTGCCAAGTTGTTCATTTTTCGGATGTTTCCAAAGACGTGAGGTAGAAGTGAATCCACTTTTATTAGGAAGGGGAAAGTCAAAGACCACCAAAATCGTCCCCATCATAAAACTTATCATAATATCGTCATAATACAATATAAAGCTTTCATCTCTGAGAGAGAGGAGAAAATCAAGCTGCTTCAGATCTGAAAACATCCACAGGTGTTTCTGTCCATCCTTCCACTGTGAGAAGACGACTCAGCGCTGTGGGTCTGCAAGGATGTGTGTTCTTACCATATCTCCCACCCTTATGCAAATATAGGAGTATGCTTAATTAGCATGTTTGTCAAGAGAGATGCTAAAAATGCCGTTGCTAATAAGCTTATTGTCATTTGTGAACATGTAATGATAATAAACGTTGAAATACAGCTCACTGATCTTCTCCACTATGTAGGCCCGAGAACAGAGCAGATGCCTCCAAGCATGTTGAAGGTGGACGAGGGGTAAAAGTTACACAGCTTGCATCTCAGGACACGTTATTGCATTAACCTGTTCACTCGCACCTGTCATTTACTCCCAGGACAAACAAAGCTTCGTGACTTTTTTGGAGAATGGTGAGGAACGTTTGAGCTGGCTGGCCTAGTTAAACGCAGCCCAAGGCTTCATTTTCTCTCAATTATGCTGCTGCTGCAGAGATGATATCACGTTAGATGTTAATCTTATTACAACATCGACTTAACAGCGGGCCTGCAGCGGGGTGCGGCTATCTCCTCGAGGATATTACCGCTCGTCATTGATGACATAGTTAGAGATGAAGCTTTAAATATAACGCTACCGCTGTGACTGTCATCGTGTCTTGACCTTGTGTCGTCCTGCGTTGGGAGCAGAACATTCTGATGCTGTTTCTCTGCATACTTTGTTAGCCCCCTTTTACCCTGTTCTTCAGTGGTCAGGACCCCCATGGACCCTCACAGAGCAGGTACTATTTGGGTGGTGGATCATTCTCAGCACTGCAGTAACACTGACGTGGTGGTGGTGTGTTAGTGTGTGTTGTGCTGGCCTGAGTGGCTCAGACACAGCAGTGTCGCTGCTGGACTGAGAATAGTCCAGCAACCAAAAATATCCAGCCAACAGCGTCCTGTGACCACTGATGAAGGACTAGAGGATGACCAACACAAACTGTGCAGCAGCAGATGAGCTATCGACTCTGCCTTTACATCTACAAGGTGGACTGACAAGGTAGGAGTGTCTAATAGAGTGGACAGTGAGTGGACACAGTGTTTAAAAACTCCAGCAGCACTGCTGTGTCTGATCCACTCGTACCAGCGCAACACACACTAACACACCACCACCACATCAGTGTTACTGCAGTGCTGAGAATGATCCACCACCCAAATAGTACCTGCTCTGTGAGGGTCCATGGGGGTCCTGACCACTGAAGAACAGGGTAAAAGGGGGCTAACAAAGTATCAGAGAAACAGATGGACTACAGTCTGTAACTGTAGAACTACAAAGTGCACCTATATAGTAAGTGGAGCTGATAAAATGGACAATGAGCATAGAAACAAGGAGGTGGTCAGAATGTTATGCCTGATCGGTGTATATATGCGTGTGAATCCTTAAGAATGCATACGGAAAAATACGGAAATAAACTCTGATATAATAAATGCAGAGGGAAATCTGTAGTGAGTAACAGAGGCTGCCCTCCATTCAGATGAGCTAATACAACACTGGAGGACTCTTCGTCTTATATGAGGCCTGTTCTCCTCAGTGATGATGTGCCATCATGTTAGTTTGTCACACAAGCTGTGCTACATCTGCTTTCATAATCACACCCTCAGGAAAGCGTCTTTGGCAATGCGCTCATGTTAAGGCACTCGTGTTTCAGAGTGGCGAAATGTAATATACTGTAGTATTGAGCATAAGCATCACATTAGACTGTCCTGTTAAAGCATAAATCCTATATCTGTATATTTACAAGTGCCCAAACAGTAATTTTCCTACTCAGGTATTGGCACCTCAAACGGTCAGAGATGGTCTCTGGTTAAAATATGAATGGGAAAGCTCGTAACACTCAACAGGGTTGAAAATTTTTTGTGTGCTGTTTGAGCCGAATGCTACAATCCACTTGAGATTTTTGTCAAATTTTAGCAGCGATTAGATGAGTTTGACATGGTAATTTGACCTTCACTTTCAAGTATTTTGGTCTCTACCTATTCAGAGTGAGGAGTCTGGTCTTGTATGGCTGGAAAGAACTGCTCGGCGGCGAGAGAAAGATGGCCACCAAGTCAACAGACATTTGTAAATGGTTAACTGAGTATTCCAGTGATGATCACAAATTTTGTCATCAATGCCTCCGCCGAGTGGACTGTACCGTACCTGAGTACCCGTGCAGGAGCTGGTTTCCTCATACGTTTAATCTGCAACGAGAAACTGTCAAACACTAAAATGTTGCGAAGCTGAAGTCAGTTTCTCGTTCACCAGCTTCTTGTTCAAATTGTCCTGTTCCACCTTAAATGGTGCAGCAGTTACATTCTGGCACCTCAGGCACTATTTAAGGTGGAGCAGCAAAATTCGACCAAGAAGCTGGTGAGTGAGAAGCGACTTCAGCCTCGTAAAAAATGAACCGCTGAGAGACATTTTACAAGAAACTGTTCTACTTTTGAGGAAAAGTTTCCTGCTGGAGATGTGAGAAAAGCGGCTATAGCTGAGCTAAAGCTGAAAGCAGAGCAAAGTAAGTCTGTGTTTTTTGTTTATATTGTATTTGTTAACCTATACTAGGGCATCAGCACTTACTGAGACATCGTAAAACATTGCTTCAATGTTGTGGCTCCTAAATTGGTTTGATTTTTGTTGAAAGGACAGAATGCCTCTTCTTAACATTTGGGTTGCTGACCCCTGGACTAGAGTGATGCTTTTTTTCAAAAATTTGGTCACAATGGAAATCAAATCACGTTCGGTTGATGGTCGTTTCCTAATTGTTAGTGGATAATATGATGTGTTAGGCCTGCAGTTCAGCTGAAGTTTGTTGACCGCATGTAATTCGACCAGGGGTGTTCAAACTTCTGCATATTACTGTTCATCATGATTTAATTTGTGATCGTCTGAATAGTGCAACATACTCCGATACAGTTCATGTCACCCTCTGTTATTTGAAAGGCTAAATGTTTTTTGACAAAGGCTCAATAATAAAAACAGACTAATAGCAAATCTACCAAAACAAATAACCAGTATTGCTACTTAAAGCCTGTTTGTTATTGTTTGACTTCTTTTTAAAACGCTGATTACACAATTAATCATGACGGTAATCTGTAGATGACTCTATTATTAGTATAATTGATAGTGACAGCTCTGCTTATTACATGCAAATCTGAGCTGTTCTCTACTAGAGTGTTATAATAAGTCTCATCATTTAAAGTCTCACGTTATTGAGATGTCTCGATGTGATATGCTTCATAGAAATAATGAACAGATTTCTGCCCTACAGTCATAACATTAGATGCTTGAATGATTGAAAGTTGTGTGGTGTGTGTGTGTGTGTGTGTGTGTGTGTGTGTGTGTGTGTGTGTGTGTTAGGGAGGTAATTATTAGCCTATGAGTCAGAATTTATCAGGCAAAAAATAAGAAATGGCAATTAAAAGTTTGCCATTTAAAGTTTTTAAAAAATCTCCAGACACTGAGAACGTCTAAATCTCATCACAGACAGAACTGTCCCTCTCATGTGTTGCACGTCTCTCTCTCTCTCTCTCTCTCTCTCTCTCCCTCTCTCTCTCACATTAATTAACCTTAACACCAGTGGCAAACCGTGACTATATGACTATTAGCCTTTCGTTTGGGCCTGGGCGATATTTAAAAAAATAATTAGCATGATATCCTCTACTTAAAAAAATTATAATTTATCGGTTTTATCCTCCTCCCTCCCTCCCCCACCACCCCACCCAATGCATTTGGTGCATTGCAGCTTTGACCTACTCTCTATTCTGTTTTTCGTTTATATGCTTTGTCATTTTGCCATTAATGGTTTTAATAAACATCTTTTATAAAACTCGCATATGAAATAACGTAATAATGCATAACATGGTTTGAAAACTTGTCCACCTGTACTTTTCACTTTTACTCATGAGCTCCTTCTGGTGTAGATCCATTGGCAGATTTCATGCTGGTGCTGTTCCCTGTTTCCAAAACTGCGCCTCGTGTTTTACATTTAAAAGGAACCGCATTGTTATGTTTTTACAATTTTCATAATTAGCCCACCAAGATGCTGCCGTTTTTTCTTTCTTTCCTAAGGTGTTTTCTGGCCGGAGACGGAGATCAGGGGAACGTTCTCTGCTTCTAAAAGTTGCAGGGCAGGAGCTAGCTGCTCTAGGGTGATACCTAGTAACTTTAGCTTGGTTGTTTTACTGCAGTGAGTCACGTCATTATTCCTCTCTAGTTCCGTCAATTTCCAAACATAGCAATGATCTTTTAAGCATTGTCATCAGGTAACTTTTTAATCATCAACGATATCTGATTACATCACTTTGTCAACCAGGCTTAGATAATAAATGTCAAACATCAGTCAAAAAACAAGGAGGAAAATCACACCTTCACGATAATGCTCATTTCTGCTAGCACATCTGTGGGACAATAGTAGTATATTAGTGCTAAGCTAATGGCCATTTACTTTTGAACAGGCATTTGAAGCTTGTAAAAGACGTTCCCTGTTGTGTTTGAAATAACAGACATAAAATATATTTTATCTAAGCAGTTTTACAGTCACTTAGTGAAGTTATGGCAGATAGCTACCAAACCAGTTGGCCATTTCTAACATCTAACTGAAATATGGTTAGTCTACAGCTCATATGTGATGAGCTGTACTTCCATAATGCTTAGATTCATGCCTCCTCTCACAAAATTTGTCCCATTGGAAATCAAATATGATTGGTTTATTTCAATGTTAGTTCCTAATTATGTTAGTGGATAAGCTGACAAGTTAGGCCTTTGGTTCAGCTCCTAAAATCCTAACCAATGAGAGAGCTAGCTTGGCTATATCCACATATAAAGGAAAAAAAATGTTTTGTTTTTTTTTAAAAACATATGTCTAATAAAGTCATTGAGATGCAAACAAAGTCATTCAGAGTGGTTTGTTGAGAAATTGTAAATTGTAGAGAAATGCAAGCAAAGCCTTCCCTGAAAAAGACGTCATCCGGATGGCAGCATATGTTGCTCCAAAACCTGTTTATCTCATTTAGCAATAATTGTGCCTTCACAGATGTGCAAGCCACCCATGCCATGTGCAGTAATGCATACCATCACGGAGGCTGGCTTTTGAACTGTGCATTGATAACAAGCCAGATGGTCCCTCTCCTCTTTAGCCCGGAGGATGCAACGTCCATCATTTCCACAAAGAATTTCAAATGTTTGTCGGACCACAGGACACTCTTCCACTCCTTTTTTTCTTAAGTTAGCTCAGGCCCAGAGAAGGAAGCGGCGTTTCTGGATCCTGTTTATATATGGTTTCTTCTTAGCATGGTGGAATTTTAACTTGCATTTGAGAAATGTTATTCTTGTATATTGTAGCACTATTTGCCCACACAGTCTTTCACAGAGTGGTGAATCCCTCCTCATCTTTGCTTCTGAAAGACTCTTGGGATGCTCTTTTTATACCCAGTCATGTTACCGACCTGTCCATTACCCTCAGTAGTTGTGAGATGTTCCAAGAGGTATTTTTTATTGAGCATTAAACAACTTTACTATTTTTTTTTTTGCCCTGTCCTAACTTCTTTGAACATGTTATTGGCATTAAATTCAGAATAGGCATGTATTTTTCAAAAAACAATAAAATTTCTTAGTTTCGTTTGATATTTAGTTTTTTTTTTGTTACTATTTTAAATTAAATACAGGGTTTAAATGATGTGCACATCATTGCATTCAGTTTTTACTTACATTTTGTACAGAGTCCCAACTTTTTTTGAATCAGGGTTGTACATTGTTGATTTTAAAATACTTTTAAATCTGAAAGCTTTGTTTGCGAAGTCTTTTGACTTAAAACACCAACCACAATTTGTGTAATACTTTACTGCAGTGTAGTTTTTATAGACATCAAATGTTTCAGACATCTGGTTCCTATCACCACCGCTGTGAACAGTTCGGAGTCAGTAAGTTTCTCTAGAGCAGAGCATTTCACACCAAACCACTCTGAATGGCTTTGTTTACACCTTAACCATTAAACTATGCACGCATTTTGGAAAAATAAGTGTAATTACCCTTTAACGAGTATTACTACAGTACATACAATAAGCAGAGGAAGCACAGTGATTGTTTACTTTACAAAATTTAGATTCTGATTTGTTTATTTCACAAAACTCAAAAGTCAACTGAGCGAGCAAAAGCTGAACTGGGTCATCACTAGTGGTCAGGGAAATGTGCTTTGTATGAAACAGTGTGTGTGTGTGTGTGTGTGTGTGTGAGAGAGTGGATGGGTATATGATTTATAGCGTGTGTCAGTGATCTGCTCCCAGAGGAGCCCACGCCCACAAACTAGCCACTCGCTGTCTGTCCGTCACACGCTCAACACGATCTGACAAAACTGGCATTTCCATAGGCCTGCCTAAATGTCATCCCGGAGATATGCAAATGAGAGTCCACTAATGAGAGTGCTCTTGAACAAGGTGATATTTTGCTTTGCATGGAGTCAAGTTTTGGAGTCAAGACAAGAAACCCCCTTTTAAAAGGACCAAATAGTATACGTGACAATTTTCCAACCTTTCTTTATTTACTTAGAATTAAACTGGAACTGGAATTAAAGCTGCATGTAAACTGCATGACTTAAAATTCTAGCAGATTTCGAAAAACTGAAAACATAACATGCTTAATGTCCATCTTTAACAGAATTTCCTGTTATTTTGTGCACGTTAGTTAGGGAGTGCATGTTGGACAATAAGAGGGTAAAACAACGTGTTTGGGCTATCCCAGATTCCCAGACCCCCCTGTTATCACATGATACAAACAGAGCTAAACTGGACCGAACTTATTTGTGCTTTTATACACGTACAAGAAGTTTAATGGAAAGGCAAACTGGGAATAAATACGGGATTCAAACCCTGATATCACAGTCAGAGCTGGAGAAATCCTTGAAAATTCCTTGAAACTGTAAACAGTGATCATGATTATACAACCCCAAATCAGGAAGAGTTGGCATAGTATGTTACATGAAAATTAAAACTGAAAACAGTGATTTTAAGTTATTCTGACCTGTGCTTTTTAGCATTAATGGTGCCTGTAAGTCAGTAAGTTTGGGTGCTAAACTTGTAATTTGACCAGGGTTGTTCAAACTTTTGCCTATGACAGGATGGGCTAGGGCAGGGGTCGCACCCCAAATGTTAAGAAGAGCCATTTTGTCTTTCAACCGAAAATCAAGCCACCTTGGGAGCCACAACATTTTAGGTCCATCTTGGCTGTAAATATTTCTCGGTATGTGATAATGTCTTAGCAAAAAATATACTTACTTTGCTGTGCTGTAAGATTAAGCTCAGCTATGGCTGCTTTTCTCGCATCTCCAGCAGGAAACTTTTCCACAAAAAGTAGAACAGTTTCTTGTAAAATGTCTCTCAACGTTCGAGGCTGAAGTCGCTTCTCATTCGCCAACTTCTTGTTCGAATTTTCCCGTTCCACCTTAAATGGTGCCTGAGGTGAAAGAATGTAACTGCTGCACCATTTAAGGTGGAACGGGGCAATTCGAAATAGAAACTGACTTCAGCTTCGCGACTTTTAAGTGTTTGTCAGTTTCTGGTTGCAGATTAAACGTATCAAGAAACCAGCTGGAGTGATTATGAATGCAAATAAGTCCATTTGTCTCCAAATTATTGATGTTCATCTTAAATCTTTCTTGTTGCTGTTTCTTTAGCTACTATCTAGGTGAGATTGTTGTCTGTGTTGCTATGGTGACCAGCAGTCTGCGCTGATCTTCAGGGTTAAAGGGTGAATTAGCAGTTCTACATTAACTCCAGAGTTTAAGACCATTTATTGTAAACTGTGTTGAACGATCAGCAGAGCTTTATTTTACTGTAAAGGAGGATTATTTTATTTTTACCTACAAATCTGATTCTGCTGTGGAGCCACAACAGGACAGTAAAAGAGCCACATGTTGCTGACCCCTGGGCTAGGAAGTGAATGGTACATTTTGAAACTATAGCAATGTTTACATCGTACATCAAAAGGTAAAGGAAAATTATTTTTCTTGAAATGGGCCCTTTGAATCACTTGACTAATAGTACTTGTTACATATCATCTCAGAATTTTTTGATCAACAGAGACTGCTTGGTTGATTGTTTAGTATTTTTGATTGTATTTTGCTTCATTTAAAATTGAGCTAACATTCAGCAACTGATGAATTTGTCAGTCTGACCGTTTTTGTCTTGCAACGAAGGCACTGAAGTATGATCATGCGGAACTGTGAGAAAATAAGCCAAATACTGTAAATGTGTTGATGATCGTTTGCAAATTTGCTCAATCACAATGACACCTAGCCCACAGATCACGCTGAGACATTGGAATCATTCAGTGTTGTTTCTGGGGTTTCTCAGACTTCTGCCCTGGAATTGCACATTTTTGACATGGACAGATTAAACCTAATTAATTAGCGGGGATCGAATCGTGCTTTGGGTCCCCCTGTTACATCAGCCTTCTCATTAGTCTAGTAGAACTAATGAGGAAAAGCTCATTTACAGCCGTAATCAACTTGCGCGGCTCATTTTCTCGTTACTTGTAATTTCTTGCCCTTTAGTAGTTGATAGGGCAACATTGACCCTCGCAAAACAAAGAGTGAGTATCGTGTCCAAATCTTTAGTCGTGCCGCGTTCTTCAGTCAGTGGTGTTTGTAAATGAAGCTGTAAAGTTAATGTAGTCTTTCAGTAATAGTGCTAGTTTTACAGAGAAAGGACTGCATAAGTTATTAGCTAAGTAATGTGGGCGGAGTTTCAGAGGCTTCTACTTACAGTCGTATGCAAAACACCTATGCAAAATTCCGTGTTTTGTGAAAATAATCGTTTACAGGGAACAAACTTAAATATGGCTTTTTCTGTGTGTACAATTTTTTATCTATTTGCTCAAAAATACAGTATAAAATATGCTTGAATTTTTGCTCAAGGCACATTTCCAATATGCTACATTCAGCAAATAAACAGTAATTGGCCATTAAAATGGGCAGAAGTGCACAGTCTGTGTTGGTTATCCTGTAGTCCATCTGTTTCTCTGCGTACTTTGTTAGCCCCCCTTTTACCCTGTTCTTCAGTGGTCAGGACCCCCATGGACCCTCACAGTGTTGGATCATTCTCAGCACTGCAGTAACACTGACGTGGTGGTGGTGTGTTAGTGTGTGTTGTGCTGGTACGAGTGGATCAGACACAGCAGTGCTGCTGGAGTCTTTAAACACTGTGTCCACTCACTGTCCACTCTATTAGACACTCCTACCTTGTCAGTCCACCTTGTAGATGTAAAGTCAGAGACGATAGCTCATCTGCTGCTGCACAGTTTGTGTTGGTCATCCTCTAGTCCTTCATCAGTGGTCACAGGACGCTGCCCACAGGACGCTGTTGGCTGGATATTTTTGGTTGGTGGACTATTCTCAGTCCAGCAGCAACACTGAGGTGTTTAAAAACTCCAGCAGCACTGCTGTGCCTGATCCACTCGTACCAGCACAACACACACTAACACACCACCACCACGTCAGTGTTACTGCAGTGCTGAGAATGATCCACCACCCAAATAGTACCTGCTCTGTGAGGGTCCATGGGGGTCCTGACCACTGAAGAACAGGGTAACAAAGTACACAGAGAAACAGATGGACTACAGTCTGTAACTGTAGAACTACAAAGTGCACCTAAATGGTCAGTGGAGCTGATAAAATGGACAATGAATGTAGATACATGGAGGTGGACTTAATAAAGTGCTTGTTGAGTGTACATTACATGGCCAAAAGTATGTGGACACCTGACCATTGCACCTATATGAGCTTGTTGGACATTCCCATTCCAAAACCATGGGCATTAATGTGGAGTTTGTGGCTGTAACAGCCTCCACCCTTCTGGGAAGTCTTACCACAAGGTTTCGGAGCATTTGTGAGGTCACAGCACTTACAGTTGTCTGGGGCAGATCTAGCGGGGCAGAAATGTGTTACTTGTGGCGGAGGTGGCATCCTGTGACAGTGCGATGTTTACAGTCACTGAGCTCTTCAGTACAGTTCATTCTACAGTGCATTCTCTCATGATGTTAGTGTTTTTTGTTTTATACAGTAACTTTTATTGATTATTCATGGAATTCAGCAACAATTCATTCGCTTATATGTATTTCAAGTCCTCAGATTTTGTTTTTTCTTCCTAAGAAAGACGTGTTATGGTTGTCACTGGTAATCAGCTGTGTGCTACAGATGCAGCAGATAGAGACTGGGCCTGTAAAATGCCAGCATCTCCCATCAGTGGTTCTCCAGTGTGTTTTTAATACATTGCAAGTCATTTCGCAATTTCTTTATGTAGCAATATAATCGCAAAGAGCTGTTTTGTCTGTATCATTCGGCCCTAGTGCCCACTCAGGGTTCAAACCAGAAACTCGTCAGCTCCGTCAGGAAACCCTGCTGCCCCTATTAAATTGATTTCTGGGTTCTGTGGATCAATTTTTATGTTTGTGCTTTTTTTTTCTACCTACAACATGCCTGGAATACATATTGTGTTTATTTTGTTCTCTGCTTCTTTTTCTTATTTGTTGTAGGGTATTGTTCAAAAGTCAGAGACCACCTTTTCATTTGTTACCGTTCCCATCAAAGCAGCCACGAACCATTTATCATTTATTTAGCATCAGGAAAAACGGAAAAAAACATTTATTTAACAGAAAATTGCACAAAAGCCTCAACAACCAAATGTAATATTTTTTTTTCAGTGTTTAGTGTCTCCATCCTTTGCCTTTGTCACAGCTTCCATTCATTTCAGGACACTTGCTTTCAGTTTTTCAAGAAAATCTGCATCATTTTTCAAATCTTCAAAGTTCAGTCCTAGACGTTGGTTTGTGTTTTCTGCTTTTGACGATCTAAGTAATCAAACTTAGACTCATCAGTCCATAAAAACCTTACTCCACATCTCAGATGTCCAGTTTTGCTGTACTACTGCAAATTTTCTTTTTTTTTTCTCCCCAGTTTCCAGTCAAAACTACCATTTGGTACAAGTTATTCATTCGTCAGATGGAGGAAAAAGGCAGGAAACACGTTTAACAAACGTATCTGAAAAAATATTTAACATAAAGCCTCCAGCACCAAGTATCAGAGATGTTCTCAAGTCAGTTTGTGCAAGTCTGAGTCAAGTCGAGACCCCAGAGACTCAAGACTTTTGTCGATGTGGTGTTCTAGTGAAATTTATTTATTTATTTATTTATTTTGCATCTCTTTCCTTTTCTCAGTAAGCGCTTCTTGACAGCTACACACCCTGTCAGACATGTAGCGTTGAGTTGTGACAGTTTGGATTGTCTGCTTAGTCTTCGGAGTCCTCAACATCTTTTAATAGTCTTTTTTTCTCCTTGTGAAAGTGGATTGTCTCGTGTCTCCTCAGTGGCATCTCCGTCTCCGTTAACCATTTTAGATGCACATGAGAAAGAAATGAGAAATAAAAGCAGGGCAGCTAAGAAAAACGTTCAGTCTCATGGACAGAATGGAGAGCTTTGTTTAACCCTTGTGTGGTGTTGATGGGTGTGTTACTCAGTGGTCTGCTGGACCCACCGCATTATTGGTTCTTTTTAAATCAATACAGCCATAATAAATCATGTAAAAATACCAGATGTTGAAAATATCACAAGTGTCCAGCGTAGGGTTCTCCTTTAGCAGCTGTAGCCAGTCAGCAGCCTGTCCATGTTGTCCACCCTCACACACCCACACACACACACACACACACACACACACACACAGACACACACACACTAACAGCAGGCCATGTAAGAGGAGAACAGAGTGAAGGACACAGCACCTCCACACTTTTACTCCCCGCGGGTTCACCCAACACCACATGTGTAATATAAATGTGTGGGGGGTGAACAGAGTGAAGCACTGAAAATGGGTTATTTTATATGTTCTTCACAGAAAATGAGCAAAGGACAAGAATCTGAGGTTGAAATAACAATAAATCACATCATTTTTTCTTTTGGTGAACATTGAAAATGAGTCTCACAAACACCACCACCACACAGGGGTTAATGAAACAAGGCAAAACAACATAAAACTGTTGATTAGCACGTAGCTTGGGTAGCAATTAAGCTGGCTAGCGCATTTGCTATCGTAGCTATAGGTAGCTATCTTATGTGCTAAGCAGCCGTTTCAGGTTGTTTTGCCTCTTTTAAACAGTGTTTACTGTGTGTAGCGCTTCGGTTCTGTCCTTCCGTTTTCTTTAATGCACAGCTTGTTATTTGAAGTCGTGTCTAAGTCAGGGGCGCAGGCGGGTCATTTCAGGACGCCGGTTCGTTCACTTTAATGACAGATTTGAATCACTTACCTAAACGAGTGTGCACCATCGTGTTGGAGGGATCGGATTTGAGCAAAAAATCGGATTTGAGCAAAGAGGCTTGTAACTATTAATTAATTAATTAATTTATTAATTAATTAATTAAGTGACCCTTATTAGTCCCACAACAGGGAGATTTCTCCTCCGCATTTGAACCCATCCGTGCAGTGAAACACCACATACACACTAGTGAACACACACACTAGGGGGCAGTGAGCACACTTGCCCGGAGCAGTGGGCAGCCCTATCCGCAGGGTTAGGTGTCTTGCTCAAGGGCACTTCAGTCACATCAGGGGATCGAACCGGGCGACCTTCCGGTCACAGGGCTGGTTCCCTGACCTCCAGCCTATTACCGCCCCCACAACGTGAACGAAGCCTATGATAGCTGCAATCTTTTGAGGCCATCACTGGGTTTAGTACCTTGAGCTGTGAGCTCATTATTACTGCTGTTATGGGCCATATATTGAAATGATTAATATCCACTTGGCAAACATGTTTTTATTTCATCTTTGATTTTGATTTAAACCAAGTTGCACTCATTCTTTTACTTGAGGGGAATGTTGTAGCCTCACTCCTCACGTCTCAGAGTGTTTCTGCTTTCGCTCTTGTAAAAGCCTTTAATGCTTTTTTTATAAATGAATGTAGAACTTTTCTGTTGCCTCTGCTGTTCTGTTCTCTGTCATTTTTGCGAGCTCTAAGTGTTACTTGAGCACACATCAGTCTCATTTTTGTGCTTTTCCTCTTTTATTCACCGCCCTATCTAAGTGGAGCTGTGAAGGTCAGCACTGAGCCTCTTTCAGTCTTCCATTTCATCTCTCAGAGAAGCAGGAGAGGAGCTGAGAACCGTTCTAAGGTTAATGTCATATTTTAGGCACTGGTATGATGCTCTAGCCTGCTCACGCTTTATTCCCCTGTGGTCTTTCTTCCTCTCATGCGCAATGGATGAACATGCTACTCAATAAAGCTGAGTTTTCTGTTCTCGATGTTAATTCGTTTTTATAAATATTTGTTTTAATCTAAGACTTTGTAGACAATATGCTGTGGACTTACTGGGCCGTATATTCAAAGCCCCTGCCTTGTAGTTTCACCTCGCCGTCCTCTAGCTCAGGGGTCAGCAACATACGGCTCTGGAACCGCACGTGGCTCTTTCACTGCCCTGTTGTGGCTCCACAGCAGAATCAGATTTGTAGGTAAAAATAAAATAATCCTCCTTTACAGTAAAATAAAGCTCTGCTGATCGTTCAACACAGTTTAACAATAAATGGTCTTAAACTCTGGTTTAGTTAATTTGTAGAAAATGTTAAATATGTAATTGAAGCAGTAACTACTTTTTCATTTAATACAAAATGCATTAGAAACTGTTTAGTAATACTAAACAACAACTCAGTCATTCTAGCTGTTTATTACACAAGAATAGCTCAGCCAGTTTGCACTGAAGTCCATGTAGTTACAGAATAATAAGCCTTGTATGTAATAAGCCTGGGAATTTAATGGGTTAAATAGGATGTTTTTGTTACTGTGCCTTTAGGAGTGATGTAAATGAGCTTTGCTCTGATTGGCTGCCCTTATTGTGCCTCATTCAAAGTTCAGCCCAGCTGATTCACTCCTTATAACTTAAACATGAACTGCTAAACTGGGCAGGCTAAACTACTAAAGGCTACTCATATGTAAATGTGTCCATGGTTGTGACCTCACAACAATGATGAATTCAAAACGAGGCGTTTTTTGCAGCCTAATTTCATTTAAAAATCATCAGGAAATAATTATTTTCCATATTGTCCCTTTAAAAACAGTAACCAAATATACTTTAAAGCTGAGATGATACAGGATGTCAACATTGTTTATCTCTGGAATATGACTCAACACCCTTGAACAACCTTACAGGCCTAGGAGAGCCTTCCAGATCTTGTTCCATTTAGATGTGCTTCTGTGTCCTCAGGGCTGCTGTGTTGTCGTGTGTTGGAGTGAACGTGTGAAGTGGTTATACAGCATGTATTAAATCATGAAAATAGAGTCGTATAGCCAATTGAATTTGCCTCTGGAGCTCATCACCTCTCTCTATTGAAACATGGCCACTTTTATTCATGCTTAGGTTGCCTGGAGACATGCGCGCACACGCACACGTGTTCATACGCTCACGTTTATTATGCATATTCAAGCTAATCAAAATTGTGTGCTGAATGAGAAGCATTAGCGTCCTCATGTGTGGATGACTGACGTATTGAATATAAAACACACTTAAAAGCACAGAAATGTAAAACGAGAAGTTATCGAGACTTCCTGGCTGAATGAAAACACCCATACAGAGAAAGACTACATACCAAATACTGTTTGTGTCGCTTGAGGACTATGACTGGGATCTGTATTGATTTTCCAAACAATGACCAAGATGTGAAAAGAACTTAACATACACTATATTGCCAAAAGTATTCGCTCGTCTGCCTTCACATGCATATGACCTTGAGTGACATCCCATTCTTAATCCATAGGCTTTAATATGATGTCGGTCCACCCTTTGCAGCTATAACAGCTTCAACTCTTCTGGGAAGGCTTTCCACAAGGTTTAGGAGTGTGTTTATGGGACTTTTTGACCATTCATCCAGAAGCGTGTTTGTGAGGTCAGACACTGACATTGGATGAGAAGGCCTGGCTCACAGTCTCCGCTCTAATTCATCCCAAAGGTGTTCTATCGGGTTGAGGTCAGGACTCTGTGCAGGCCAGTCAAGTTCTACCACACCAAACTTGCTCATCCATGTCTTTATGGACCTTACTTTGTGCACTGGTGCGCAGTCATGTTGGAACAGGAAGGGGCCAAACTCCCCAAACTGTTCCCACAAAGTTGGGAGCATGAAATTGTCCAAAATCTCTTGGTGCTGAAGCATTAAGAGTTCCTTTCACTGGAACTAAGGGGCCGAGCCCAACTCCTGAAAAACAACCCCACACCATTATCCCCCCCACCAGACTTTACCCTTGGCACAATGCAGTCAGACAAGTACCGTTCTCCTGGCAACCGCCAAACCCAGACTCGTCCATCGGATTGCCAGATGGAGAAGTATGATTCATCACTGCTCTCCACTGCTCTAGAGTCCAGTGGCAGTCATGGGCTGGAGGTTAGGGAACCAGCCTTGTGACCGGAAGGTCGCCGGTTCGATCCCCTCAGCTGACAGTACGTGACTGAAGTGCCCTTGAGCAAAGCACCTAACCCCCAACTGCTCCCCGGGCGCGGTGGATAGGGCTGCCCACCGCTCCGGGCAAGTGTGCTCACTGCCCCCTAGTGAGTCAGTATGTCTCAGAATGTGTTAATGTGCTAGTAAAGGCTAACAAATGTAATATAAACGAAAACGTAGGCATACTTTGCTCTGCTTTAAGCTTTAGCTCAGCTATAGCCGCTTTTCTCACATCTCCAGCAGGAAACTTTTCTGCAAAAGTAGAACAGTTTCTTGTAAAATGTCTCTCAACGTTTGATTGTACGAGGCTAAAGTCGCTTCCCATTCATCAGCTTCTTGTTAGAGTTTTCCCGTTCCACCTTAAATGGTGCCTAAGGCGCCAGAATGTAACTGCTTAGCGTTTAAGGTGGAACAAGAAACTGACTTCAGCTTCGCAGCTTTTTAGTGTTTGACAGTTTCTCACTGCAGATGCTTATAAAAGTCCATTCGTCTCTAAATTATTGATGTTCGTCTTAAATCTCTCTCTTTGCCGTTTCGTTAGCTACTAGCTAGGTGAGACTGTTATCTGCATTGCTATGGTGATCAGTAGTCTGTGCATCCAGCCCTCAGTGTTAAAGGGTGAATTAGCAGTTCTACATTAACTCCAGAGTTTAAGACCAATTATTGTTAAACTGTGTTGAACGATCAGCAGAGCTTTATTTTACTGTAAAGGAGGATTATTTTATTTTTACCTACAAATCTAATTCAGCTGTGGAGCCACAACAGGGCAGTAAAAGAGCTGCATGTTGCTGACCCCTGATCTAACCTAACCCATCTTAGCCAAAACACTATAGCCACAAACACCACTGAACAGGTTTGATTTCGGCTTTCTGACACCCGTCACTCGACTTTTGTACTCTCAGACATTAGTTTTTATCATCTACACTTGGTTCAGCAGCTTTGAACGGCTTTGAATAATCAGTATACAAAATATACTTTGTTGTGCTGAGAATGATCCACCACCCAAATAGTACCTGCTCTGTGAGGGTCCATGGGGGTCCTGACCACTGAAGAACAGGGTAAAAGGGGGCTAACAAAGTATCAGAGAAACAGATGGACTACAGTCTGTAACTGTAGAACTACAAAGTGCACCTATATAGTAAGTGGAGCTGATAAAATGGACAGTGAGCGTAGAAACAAGGTGGTCATCATGTTATGCCTGATCGGTGTATATGCTCGCTCTAAATATGGCACATGCAACATATTTCAAAGAAGTTGGGATAGGAGCCTCTTTACCACTGTGTTACATCACTTTTCCTTTATAACAACTGAATAAATGTTTGGGGACTGAAGACACCCATTGAGCTGGTTTTGGAAGATGAATTTTAGGCCATTCTTCAGTCATACAGATCTTCATCTGTGCAACTGTACAGGGCTCTTTTGGTTGTGTTTTGTACTTTATCATGTGCCGCACATTTTCAAAAGACAGGCGGGCCAGTCTAGCACCTGCACTTTCTGATTACGCAGCCATGCTGTTGAAACATATGCAGAATGTGGCTTGGCGTTGTCATGTTGAAATAAGCTTTGGGGTCCCTAAAAGAGGCAGCATATGTTGCTCCAAAATGTGTTCAGCATTGATGGTGCTTTCACAGATGTGCAGGTTACCCACTAATACACCCCCATACCATGACAGATGCTGGCTTTGCAATGTTAGGCTGGTAAAAATCTGGATGGTCCTTCTTTTGCTCAGAGCCTCATGGCGTCTGTTATTTCCATAAACAAATCTGAAAAGTTGACTCGTTAAATCGTAATACTTGTTCCCACTATACGTTTCCACTGAACATGAACTTGAGCCCAGAGAAGTCGGCGGCGTTTCTACAGTTTGGAGGTTGTTGGCATAGTACAGTCTTAACTTGCCTTTGTAGATGCAATGATGAAAAGTTATTTTTGCATTTGGCATATATATGTGCATATATATATATATATGTGTGTGTGTGTGTGTGTGTGTGTGTGTGTGTGTGTCCATCTATTTCTCTGTTTCTCTGCATACTTTGTTAGTCCCCCTTTTACCCTGTTCTTCAATGGTCAGGACCCCCACAGGACCACCACAGAGCAGGTGGATCATTCTCAGCACTGCAATAACTGATGTGGTGGTGGTGTGTTAGTGTGTGTTGTGCTGGTCTGAGTGGATCAGACACAGCAGTGCTGCTGGAGTTTTTAAACACCTCAGTGTCACTGCTGGACTGAGAACAGTCCAAGAACCAACAAAATCCAGCCTGCAGCGTCCTGTGGGCAGTGTCCTGTGACCACTGATGAAGGACTAGAGGATGACCAACACAAACTGCGCAGCAGCAGATGAGCTGTCGTCTCTGACTTTACATCTACAAGGTGGACTGACAAGGTAGGAGTGTCTAATAGAGTGGACAGTGAGTGGACAGTACTGTACTAAGTACTAAGTGGACAGTATCTACAGCCATTATGTATTATTTTATTCATTTTCTAGGAAATGTTTTTGAGGACATTAGATAAAAAATCGATTAACATAAGTAAAAACTTCCAAAACTGAACTTTATAGGTGTTGAAAAATATCCCTGTCTATTTCTTTGAAAATTGAAAGCAGTGAAAAGAATGGAAGGTGGAAATGAAAGGCCTCTGACTTTTGCACAGAGCTGTACAAGCCTTCTGAACGCAGCTCACAAGAACGACGTACAGTTCTGCTGATGCGGTTGCACATGCGGTGGTTTCATCTGCCAGCTTTCCGTCGGGTTGTGCACATGCGAGCCAGGCATGAGCCCAAAGCATTACGGCTGACAAGACTGTGAAGGGTACTTCAGTAGCGTTCCCGAAATGTAGGCTGCATTTCTCGGCTGCGTTTGAAGGATCCCTCTGATCAGAGCCTGGCCTTCGCACCGCAGCGAATGCCTAACGTTTTGATGGTGCATGTTCATTCAATTCAGTATATGTTCAGAACATATACTACAGCCTCTAAACTACACCGTATGGGATTCAGTCACAGTGATGCAGGCCAGCATTGTCCATTGTCCCATTGTAGCACTACTTAATGACCTTTCCTCACTTTCAGCACCCAATCACCTCCAATCCTTTATATTCGTATCACTTCCCACTGCCAAAAACGTTATACTGCTGAACTGGAAGGACAGAACCCAAATTTCAGTATAGCATTGGCTTAACGTCCTCATGGATCACTGCAACTTGGAAAGACTCACAGCAAAATTTAAAAATAATACAAAAACCAAACCTGGTCACAATTTTACAGTATATTGAGAGCTGATTTCTCTCTCCAAACTCTTGACCAGGGTATGTTTTTCCATCTGAATTTACCTGCCTAAATCATAAGGCAACTTATTCAGTAACTGCATGAAATGAATGTAATTTCTTATTTTATTTATTTATTTATTTATTTATTTATTGTAAAAGTTCCCCTCAAATTAACAGAACATGTGTTTTATGATCACACATCTTGCTATATGCTTACAATTTACTGCTGAAAGCCAAAAATCTCAGCCGCTCTTTGTATTATTTTATAAAAATAATTTTTACAGAGCAGATCACTGAAGAGACGCCGTCTGTTTATAGTTTATAGCTCAGATTTGTGGAAAAATAGTGGGAAAAACTTTCAGTAGAAAAAAATTGTGAGTTCAGCTTCTTTTATTATAAGGGTTTAAAATTACATCCCCCATCTATTGGACTGGAAAGAAGACAGTTACAGCCTCATACGACCCCCACCTTTAGAATGTAGCTTATGAAATATGAAAGTTATGAAGAATATGACGAAGTTAAAACCCATATATAGGATTTGATAACTACCCACGTTATAATCACAGTGTTTAAAAAAAAAAAAGAAAAGAAAAAAGGAAGAGGGCGTTACTACGTTGTTTATTGGTCTGTTAAGTGTTCATGTTTGTCTCTCCTGTATGTCCAGTTTGTCCATTGTTGAGTATTCTTGTTCTTATCATCATTATCATTATTATTATTATTATCATTATTATTATTATTATTGTTATTTCATTCTTTCTCTTTACTTCTTCTGTTTTGTCTCTGTTATTTCTGTTTTTTCTTTCACTCAAAGTGGGGTTGGGTGGTTGTGGTACCACATCACATTAATTAATAAATAAATAAATAAATAAATTCAATTTTCAAACTCAATCAAACTTTTGATGCTGATGCTGATGCAGACGAACGTTTTACTGAAACACAGCCGCCACAGACACAATGAAAAGCTCAGCTGGACGTCCAAATCGCTGAAACCTCCAGTTTGAACGAACTTGCTGAGCTGAACTGAGCTTCTTGTTGCTAGCTTCATAAATCACAACACAACTTTGAAACAAGAAAAGAACAGAAAAGAATCTTTCATCCGACTTCAGTCTCTAGAAGGCAGTTCTGTTGGTAGCTTTCTTTCCCCCTCTGTTTGTGTTTTATCGAGTTTCTGTCCTTGTCCCCATTTTCCGTATAAAGGCACACGTGTATGAATGTACATGTTGTCAAGCGGTTCCGCAGCCCTGCGTCTGCTGAATTCATAAGCGCTTCCTCCGTTAATCTTTAATGGGGCTGTCAACCTCCTCAGCTGTAGCCTCGCTCTTTATGTGGTTATTTATTTGGGCCCTGGCTGTGTCATAAAGCAGATGCTAATGTGTCTGATCTCTGCGAGGGGCTCCTCTCTAGCCACGATCGCACGCTGCTAACTGTTCTCCACCTACGTTCTGTGCCATAAAAACATGCAGCGTTTCTGATTGAAGGTTAAAAGCGCCATAAACTCTCTTCCACTCCTGTTTAGAGGATCCGTCTGTGTGTTTTAGGTGTTTACGGTGTCCTAATCCGAGGCAGGTTAAACTCCAGTTCATACAGCAAGTGAGTCGTTCTCGCTGTGGAAGAAGCAGCTCAGTGGGGATCCACTTCTGGTTTTCCGTTGGGTTCAGGCTGTCAGGCTGTAATGGTCATTAAGACTGCAGTCCAGCTACTGCATTATAGAAGTAGGGGTCTTGGCAAAAGGGACCACATAGCAGCTCTCGCTAGGCGACTATAGATGCTGAAGGATTGTGGGTATCTGGTTGACCATGGCTCGATTCCACAGCTCCGCCGGAGACATTGACTGAGTGAAGCTGTAGATCGCACTGACTCACTATGCGAAATGATTCTCTCTCTCTCTCTCTTAGGCTGTCAGGTGGCTCCGATCAGTTGATGTCTGCAGTGACTCTTTGTTGCTGTGCCAAGCCGCCGCAGCGCCACTTAAGATTTTGCAGTGAATGCATTAAATTAAACCTGGCCTGCGAAATCATTTGTAGCACCCTGAGAAAGGCAGTCGATCTAGTCTTTTAGGGTATAGCGACAAATGCTAATCGCCTGTGACCTGAAGCTAATGAGAGTAGCTTAATCGTGAATATCACTGTGTGTGTGCGACTGTCTTTATCCTTCAGCGTTATGGCAGCAGGGTTAGATGCTTTGACAGATCGCTCGTTGAGGTAACCATGGTAGAAAGTTGTTTCCTGCTCTAACTCTGCGGTGCTCATATTCACACTCGAAGTTGCACAGGTAGCACATGTGTGAAGATAGCCTAGCAACAGTCTAACAACCACCTGGAATACATAGTAGCAGCTCAGTAACACATTAGCAAGCTCATTGGACAACATAGTGATGGCCTAGCAACAGCTTAGCGTCCACCTGGGACACAGTAGTAATGGCCTAGTAACACTTTAGCAACCACCTGGGATCCTATTACAATGGCCTGGCAACACTTTAGCAACCACCTGGGGTACCATAACAATGGCCTGTCAACACCTTAGCAACCACCTGGGGTACGATAGCAATGGCCTATCAACACCTTAGCAACCACCTGGGTGGCAATATGTTTTAATTGCGTTGTTCATTGTGTCGCGCACATGGCAGCTGGGCAAACTCCGTAGATGAAGACACTATGCAACAAAGCCTGCGATTGGTCGGTAAAAAAGGAGGTGTACCATAAAACAAAGATGTATGAATTTCAGGAGCTTCATTTCACAAGAACTATGCTGAGCACTTTGATTCACTCGAAAGAGGCCCCGTATGTTCTGTAGTAACTCCCGTCAGGATGAAGCAGTCTGAACCAAAGAAATACACTACATACCTTGACGTATGTGTAATCGATTAGATTACATGCAATGCTGGAAGTGATCTCCATTTTCTGTCAGACACATGAAGGGGTACGGGGGTCTGCAACCGGAAGTTGCAAATGGAGGTTAAATGTCGCAACGGCTGTCCAGCGCCTACCTCATCGCTCTGACGCAGGGGCATCCCGGCTGGTTCGAAGCTCCATATGCTGAGGAGCACGTTGCACGTTGTTTCGTTCAGATTGCTTCGTCCCAGAGAGAGTTATTACAGAATATTCGGGGCCTCTTTCGAGTGAATCTCCCTGTATTTGCCAGCTTCTTGTTTGAATTTTCCCGTTCCACCTCACAGCATTCTGGACTCGCACATCACCATTGCTAGAACTGTGGTAGAATTGTTTTCCACTAGAATGGAACTTATCATGAAAGGTCATAGTGTCACCTGCATTAGTGGAGCATCCGCGACATTCGGCAACACGAAACCACAGAAAGTAGGTAAGATTGTAAGCTTAGGCTCTTTCGGCTTCGCGCAACACTTGAGAATTTTGTTTCGCAAGTAGTATGCTGAGGCCTTTAGCAACCACTTGGCATAATAACCTAGCAGCACATTAGAAACCACCTGGGATATTATAGCAATGGCCTATCATCACCTTAGCAACCAACTGGGACACCATAGCAATGGCCTACTAAAATCTTAGCAGTCACCACGGATAACTACTTTGTTACTCTGGAAAAAGTAATTACATTACTGTAATATGGTACCAACTATGTAATAACAGTTTGTGTAATGTGTTATTGATTTTCTTTGTCTTAAAATGAAAGTAAAAGCTTCTATTTAAGGCGCAGTGTAATTTTAAATTCTACAATCCACTGTTTTTGAATTTAATTATTTATGTATTAACCTGTTTATCCAGGGAAAGGAAGGGGGGGGGGTACGCTGACTTTGAGCCAAAGGTTCTCAGTCGGGCTCTAGTTCTGTTCTCGATCATGGATGTTGTGTTACGATGACATCACCAAGCGCTTTTCAGTCAGCGCGGTCTATTCGGAGGCAGTCGCCATGCCAACAGCTTTACCGGTCTGAGCGACATCCTAACGAGCGGGTCTTAATTAAGCTCCGACAGGTCTAAAGGAGTTAGCGAGAACTCAGAAAAGAAGTGAGGGGACGAAATTAGACGATGGCGGAGAGGTGGGGGAGAGGGACGGAAAGCTCTTAGCCCTAATGAGGGGTTTAATAATGCCTGCCTTTGATAACCTGCTGCCACTGCTGCTGCCTGGCAATTTGCCCATTTCCTTATAAGTGTGTGCGTGTGTGTGTCTAAAGGCACAAGCAGCAAAACTGTATATGCCTTATAAGCGCTATACACAGATCAGCCATAACATTCAAACCACCTCCGTGATTCTGCACTCATTGTCCATTTTATCAGTTTCACTGACCATATAGTAACTTGGTAATTACACAACGCTTACCTCATTAGCCCCGTTTTACTCTGTTCTTCCATGGTCAGGTACTATTTGGGTGGTGGATCATTCTCAGCACTGCAGTGACACTGACGTGGTGTGTTAGTGTTGCGCTGGTCTGAGTGGATCAGACACAGCAGTGCTGCTGGAGTTTTAAACACTTCAGTGTCACTGCTGGACTGTACAACGGTGTTTTTGGGCCACTGTTAATAAAGATAAAAATAGTGGACTTTGAGAATAAAGTCATAATATTTTGAGAAAAAAGTCATAATTTGAGAAAAAAATCTTACTATTTTGAGAAAGAAGTCGTACTATTTCATGAAAAAAAAAATTCGAGAAGAAAGTCGTAGTATTTCGAGAAAAAGTCATCTACTATTTTTATTTTTATTAACAGTGACCTTAAAATGCTGTTGCAGGACTGAAAATAGTCCATCAACCAAAAATATCCTGTGGGCAGCGTCCTGTGATCACTGATCAAGGATAAGAGGATGACCAGCACAAACTGTGCAGCGACTGATGAGCTACTGTATCTGACTTTACATCTACAAGGAGCTACGACACGGTTAGTATGTGTCCAGTGGAGTGGACAGTGAGTGGACACAGTGTTTAAAAACTCCACCAGCACTATACAACCAATGTTTGTCAATAGTGAGTATAGGTTGGTTTGGGGGGTTGTGAGGTGGTTGAGTTTAGTGGTTGAGTTTAGGTGGGGGTGTTGGGGTTAAAGGGTTGGTGTGGTTGGGTGGTTTGGGGAGGGATCGCAACTCTATATTACTGCCCATAGTTTTGAAATGGGATGTCCAACAAGCTGACATAGGGTGTGGTGGTCGGATGTCCACATATTTGTGGTCATGTAGTGCATGTAAAGCACATGGACGAGGCTTAGGAAATCACTTGCAGTCTGAACCTTCAGGGAGGACAGGGAGTGAATCTACACCAGAAGGAGCTCATGATCAAACTATTAAAAGGAGCCTATCAAATGTAGCTTTTAAAAGACATTGAATTGCTTAGTATTGAGTTATTTTAAGTCTGATTTTTATTAGATATTTTATTAAAACAGATCATGTAAAAGCATATACACATTCGATAATAAATAACCAAAATTGCTCCTTGTTTTTAGATACTGCCCAGGCCTAGACTGGGCCTAACCTTCTTCTTAGTCCGTGAAACTGGTTGTATATCTTATTTACGTGCTTTGTATTTTTTTCGGAGAGTCCCAATATGCACTTCCTCTCCTTTCACTGCACCTGCAGTTTGTGTCAAAGGTTAACCTGGTAATTGAAGAGCGAATTGAGAGACAAAAGGCGATCAGTTATGTATGAATTATTCCTGTAATGCTGATAATTCAGCCAATAGTAGGGAAAGACCCTGATGAGTCGGGTCTCTGTAAGGTTATAGCAACAGACAGTGCCTCCCACCTGAGGGTAAACATCAGCTTTTGTATTGATTTCTGTGGGATCCCATACAGACTCAGGCTGCCTGTGGGGCGTGAGGTGTTTGTTGGTGGGAGGTAGAATAATAAACAGTGATTGCTCATCCTCTGCTTGTTGAGCTGTGGTCTGGCAGACCCTCATAGAGACCCCATAGAGCAGAAGCATGTGGACTTTACCATTCTGATCACTTCCCTTTTGGTGTTAACTTACTCCAGGAAGAGCTTGATTTCCATTACTTTTGGATTACTTGTCCTTTTAAAGCCTTATAATTAAATGAGGACAAGAGAAAAACATGATGTCTTTAACTTAAAGGGAAATTTCACCCTAAAAAAAAATTCTGCATAGTTAAATGGATAAGATGTAAACAGTCATTCAGAGCTGTTTGGTGTGAAGTGCTCTGTACTAGTGAAGCTTACAGAGGTGATGATAGGAACCGAACATCCGCCTCTTAAAGCTCTCGCACAGAAAATGATTACATTAAGTGCTTATGAATACTACAATGCCACGTGATGTCCGAGACATTGAGTGCGTTTACATGCACTTAATAATCCGATAACTGCAGAAAATCTGATTTTGTCAGTAATCCAATCAACATGTTTACATGCACTTGAGTAATCAGATAATGGGGAAACTCCGGGTCTACATCAGTCAGACAGTAATCAGATTTCTGCTTTACAACCAGCCAATAAACTCGCAGAAGGTAAACGTAACGTAAAATTCAAACTTCATATCACGGCTTTTTTTAAACATGGCGCCACTTTACCTGAAAATATAAACATGCATCGTCTAGAAGATGATGAATATTTAAATCCTTCATTTCGTGTTTGGTTTTACTGCTGCGGTACCGCAGTCTGTTTTCGCACACGTGCAGACTGAGGAATCCGAAAGAAATCAGAGTAAGAGTTCACATGCACTGAGAAATCTGATTACTGAGCTAAAATCCAGCCTCTTCATCGGATTTCTTAATCAGATTTCTAGATCGGAGTATGGTGTTTACATGACCATTTGAATATTTGGAGAACTGAAGATCGAATTATTGAGTGCATGTAAACACACTCACTGTTTTACTTTACTTTTCGTGCAGGAGGAGTGCATGTTTTTCAGATTTACCACTATTTTACCATAATGAACGTTGCATATAGAACTCTGAGATCTCAGAAGGCACGTGTAGGTTCCCTGATGGCTTTGCTTGGTAAATAAAAAGGCTATATTTGTGTTCTAGACAGCACAACCCCTGGTTCCCATCACCCTCACTGTAAAGAAAACCGGTCAATAAGTTTCTCTACAATGAACCACTTCACATCAAGAGCCTGAATGACCTTATTTACGCCTCAACTGTTGAACTATGCAGACATTTTGGTGTAAAAACTGCTGGAATTCCCCTTTAAGTGTTTTCAAACTTTTGTAAAGTTTCCTCCTTCTCTTTCTCAACCCTCCATCCCCAAAGTGTAAGTCCTCTTGCTCAGCACAGTGCAGGATGTATAGGGGAGAGACGGGTGGGTTTTTGTTTGGCCCTGTCTGATTTAAGGTCTGTGCTGTGACCTTCACTGCTCACAATCACTCGCCCAAAAATCAATAGTACTACAGCCTCCACTGATACCCAACAAGCAGTGCCACACTGGAAAAAGCATCAACTCTGTATATGTGTGAGAAAGTGAACACATGCTCTTCCTCAACTTTAGTAAAAGTACTTTTGAAAGCAATTTTGGGCCAATAATAAAAGCCATTGTTCACAGTCACCCCAGTCTGTTTGTGGTGCGCCGGCAGGGCCGAACTTGTTTTATTTTATTCTGTTTAGCATTATTTTTTTAATATTTACAGCAGGTTTTTGGCTTTTAAAATAGCTGCATTTTAAATAAACAGCATTTATAATATATAAATATAAAACACTTGAAAGCTGCCTTCATAGTGACCTCATAACGAATGCATAAGCATGTATTTATAAAGTGATACTTGAGTATTTATGAGCAGCTTATGCCATTAATCGCATCGCAAGATGTTTTATGAAGTAATTGAAACTGTATTAACATAAGGGGCTTAATGCCACAGGACAACGTTCATAAGCTCATCATGAGATCTGACTTAAACCTACATGAACCTTGAGAAAGGCTGATTCCAAAAGGTGTTGTCTGTCATAAAGGCTGCTTTTTGTCAACTTACTTATTATTGAGTTCCAGTATTTCAGCCACACCCAAAGCTTACAGGTGGATAAAATCAAGCACATAGCCTTGCAACCTCCATAGACGAACACTGGCAGTAGAATGGGTTACACTGAAGAGCTGAGTGACTTTAAACATGGCACTGTCATAGGATGCCACCTCTGCCTCAAGTCGCTTCACAAAATTTCTGCCCTGCTAGATCTGCCCTAGACAACTGTAAGTGCTATTATTGGGAATTGGGAATTTCTCGTGGTTTAAACTAATCTGTAACCAGAAGCTGCTGCTGGTGTTAGCTGTGTTGAACGGCTGTAGCTACAGGCTAGTAAACACATTAGCTCTCGCACATTGATCTCAGTTGAGAATGCGGTTTTGAGAGGAAACGTTTATACCAGAGGTCACTAATAGGCGGACCGCGGTCCGAGTCCGGACCCAGATGTTGTCCTGTGCGGACCTGGACCCAGAACCGATAAACCATGGAGAATTATTTACTTTTGATGGGTGGTCCTATTTTAATTGCCGTGGCTTTTCTAGCCTTTACGGTAGCTTTAGCGGCCCGGGAGACTCACAGACCAATCGCATGCGTTGTAAATATCGCACATGACGCTACTTAGCCAATCAGATCTGTGCATTATGATGAGCACTGAGACTCGAGTGAGCGACGCACACACAGGTTGGGGACGAGGCGAGAAACAGCAGTCGGAGGAGAAAGTGAGTCAGAGGGAAGTTATTTCTCATGACGTTCTCTAAAAAGAGAAAACAGACAGTAAATGTTATTGAAATCTGACTGAACTGGACTTTATTTGATTTGACATTCAGTTGTGACTGTATAAGATATTGATATACCTACTAGGGTACTTCAGTAAACAGTATATGGCACTGAGTCATGATGTTAGTTAGACATTATGATGTTCTGGACCTTTGCTTGAGGAAATTTTCTATATCTGGACCTTATTGAATTTTAATTAAATACCCCTGGTTTATACCAAAAATACAATTTAGCCATGCATTCATAACAATTTTGTGTCATAACTCAATGGGATGTAGCTTTTAGAGCCATTAGAGGCGTCGGACGTCTGGTTCCTAGTGCTATAATGGTGAGCAATTCTGACTCTGTACATTTTCTAGAAAGGCGCGTTTCACACCGAACCACTCTGAATGATTTCACATCTAAACCATTGAATGTAGCAATTTTGCTAAATCGGTGGAGTTCCCCTGTAACACCAGGTATGAACAGGGTCTAAGAGAACACTCAGTCCTAGTGACTGCACGGAAAGTTCACTGAGTGCTCACATGCAGATGAACGCTGAATTACGCAGCCTGTGCAGCTAATGAAAGAAGGGCCTTTCACTGTCAGACAGGCTGAAGATTCCTGCATTGTTCTAAAGGTCATTTAGCGGCGCTGCGAACTGTCCTGCTGTAATGATGTCGTGATGGGGGTTTGTGTCGGCCGGCCGTAAACAGAATTGGGCAATGGGCTCTTTGATTGCTCAGGTCAGTCCAGGCTCGCGCCGGAGAGAGCGCCGTATTAAAGTTAAGTGTGCAATTTAGAATATTACCTCCTCTTTTGTGGCAGGTCCATATTTTATGTCTTTCACTGTCTTCGTTCTCTCATCTGTTCATTTTATTCAGCTCAGTCTCTCTTTTACTCTCTTTTCTTGTGTCTCTCTCTCTGTTCTTCTCTCTCTCTCTCTCTCTCTCTTCTCTCTCTCTCTCTCTCTCTCTCTCTCTCTCTCCTTTCTGTCTCCTTTTCTTCCTCTTTCTTCATCTCTCTCGCTCTACATGTCAGTCTCCTTTTCTCTCTTTCTGTCGTTCTGTCTCCATCTCACTTTTTTCCTGTCTTTGTTTTCTTCCTCTCGCTCACGTTCTTTTCTTTCACACACTGTTCTTTCGTTTTTCTCTCCCTGTTCTCTCTCTAGAATCTTCTTCTATCCACCTCTTTTTTTCTTCTTTCTTCTTCTCTTTTTCTTCCTCTGTCTCCCTCTGTTTTTTCTCTCTCTCTTTTCTTATCTCTCATCTCTCCATCTGTGTATCTCTCTTCCTCCCTGTGACTTTCTCTCTCTTTCTTTCTCTATCTCTCTATCTCATCCCCCTCTCACTCTTCCTCTTTCGTCCTCTCTCCCGCTCTCCGTGTCTCTCTTTTTCTTCCTTTCTTTCTCTTTCTCTCTCTTTCTTTCTCTGTCTCTCTATCTCTTCCCCCTCTTTCTCTTCCCCTCTCCCGCTCTCCCTTTCTCTCTCTTTTTCTTCCTTTCTTTCTCTCTTTCTCTCTTTCTTTTTTATCTCTATCTCTTCCCCCTCTTTCTCTTTCTCTTCCTCTTTCTTCATCCCTCCCGCCCTCTTTTCTTCCTTTCTTTCTCTTTTTCTCTGCTTCTCTCTCTCTGTCTCTCTCTCTCCTACTCTCTCTCTCTCTCTCTCCCCTTCTGTATCTCTGTCTTCCTCTCTCTCGATCTACCTCTCTTCCTCTCCTTGTCTTTCTCTCTCACTCTTCTTTTTCATACTCTCCTTCTGTCTCTCTGTATCTGTTTCCTTACTTTATCTTTTTCTTCCCCCTCTCTTCCCTTTTCTTCTTCTCATTTGCTCTCTCTGTCTCTCTTTTTCTTCCTGTCTTTCTCTCCTTCTTCACCTCTCTCTTCTGTCTTTTTCTTTCTCTCCCTCAATCTCTCTCCATCTCTCTTCCTTTCCTTGTCTTTGTCCCTCACTCTTCTTTTTCATACTCTCCCTCTCTATCTCTCTCTCTTTTGTTACTTTATCTTTTTCTTCCCTCCTCTCCTCCTCTTTCTTCCCCCCCTGCTCTCTCTATCTCTCTTTTTCTTCCTGTCTTTCTCTCTCTCTCTCTCTTCTCCTTCCTCTCTCTCTTTCAATGTACCTCTATTCCTCTCCTTGACGTTTTCCTCTTACTCTTGTCTTTTTCTTTCTTTTTTCTTCTTTCTTTCTTTTTTCTTTCTTTTTTCTCTCCCTCTCTATCTCTGTATATCTCTCTTTTCTTCCTCTCTGTTGCTTTGCTTACTCTCTCTCTCTTCCCTTCTGTCTCTCTTTTTCTTTCTCTCTCTCAATCTGTCTCTCTTCCTCTCCTTGTCTTTCTCTCTCACTCTTCTTTTTGATATTCTCCCTCTCTTTCTTTCTAAATCTCTCTTTACTTACTTTATCTTCCCCCCTTCTTCCTCTTTCTTCCTCTCTATGGCTTTTGCTTTCTTTCTTCCTCTTTTTCTCTCTCACTCTCCCTCCCTCTGCCTCCGTGTCTCTCAGTGTATCTCTCTCTATCTTTGTGTATCTCTCTCTCTATCTCACTCACGCACACCGTCTTCCACCTTCTTGTTTTCTTTGTCTGTTCCTTTCTCTTTGTCTCTTGCTGGCGTCCAGGTCGTCTTGTTTCTCTCCGTCTCGCTCTCAGTCAGACAGACCGTGTGTTGTTGAAGGTCTCGCGTTGTGTCTCTGAAGCGATTGCTGTCTTTACTGACCACTTGTATTCTGTCCACTCATTATAGTCTGGTGCCCTTCACAGCACCTCTCTCCTTTACAGCCTCACACAGTAAACGCAGCGTTAGCAGCTCTGTTGTAATCAGTGTCCTGAGGGCAGTGTGTTCACACCCTGTTAAGGTTTGTTCCTGATGCTGTTCACCTCTCAGCGGCGTCTGCATTGGTGGCACACATGATAATCGCCTGCACACTCAAAGATAAAGGAGCCAAAAAGGCTTAGAAGTTCCTCCCTTTAGACCTCCACTTGAGTAAAAGTACAAAAGTATTCATCTTCAAATGTACTTAAGTATCAAAAGTAAAAGTACTAAAAGATTAATTATGACTCTAATGTCCTATTATCATTTTTATAACAAGACTCGCTTCATTAACTCATTTTAGGTGAAAATACTCCAGAGTCTCTCTTGGTAAACCAGTCTTTTAATAGAATGTCATTAATTAGTGACGCTGATGTCTATTAAAATTATCATCAGCACAAAACACTGAAGGCAAACAGTTTCCATCAGGTAGAACTGAGTGGCTCTGAAATCACTTTTTACAAACAAGCAAAGTTTCAGTTTAAGATTTATTTGCAACTTAATTAAAAGTATAAGTTTAATAAAAACTTGCTTTAAACTCAGATTCACAAATGAGTTTCCTTTACTAAACTGCATCTGTAGGTCTCTGTTCATAAACATAAACTAGCCAAAACTAATTTACTATAAAATGAAATGTGTTTGTATAAATTCAGAATAAAGACACGTCAGTCACAACTGCATATGTGTACATATTTCTATATTGTGGTCTGTTTACACAAAGTTAGGTTAGTTCATCATTTATGTTGAATAGACTCTCCCAAAAGTTTACGCTGCTGCACTGATGTTGAACCGTGTGCTGCATTGGGTTGGTATGTCTAATAGGTCAAAACAAGCTCAAAACAAAGTGACCGCTGTGCCCTGATTGGTCTGCTTGCTTCCCACTTCCTTTGTTTTGACATGTTATGTTTTTATGCACACATAACCCAAAAGGAACGACAGATTTTCCATAATGTAGTGGAGTAAAAAGTGAGATATTTGACTTTGAAATGTAGCGGAGTGAAAGTAAAAAGTCACCCAAAATGGAAAAACTTCAGTAAAGTACAGATACAGGAAAAAACTACTTAAGTACAGAAAACAATTACATTTACTTAGTTACTGTCCGACCTGTCCAGGGTGTATCCTGCCTTCCGCCCAATGACAGCTGGGATAGGCTCCAGCACCCCACCGCGACCCAGAAGGATAAGCGGTTTAGATGTATGTATGTAGTTACTGTCCACCACTGGTAAAATCACGAATTCTGTCAAACCGATGAGGTTATGAGATACAATGCTGCGCTAAAGAATAGGCCAGAATTAGGCCAGAATGCCTCTTTAATACAACAGACAACACAGTGAGTGTGTTAATCGTCTGCTGTTTGTGTGGTATTGTAACGCTAAAGCTTGCAACCAAAGTAAGATCAGAAGTTTAGCTGTTCAGATGCAGTACTACCTGTACACAGTCTTTAAATATTACCCCAAATGTGTAACTGTAAAAAAGCGTTGCTCACAGTCGGCATCTGACCCACTCCATTTAGCGTTTAGTTCTGATCCAAAGGCCTGTTTGCAGCTCTTCATTTCAGAAGGTGACCATCCATCCGAGAAATGAATAGGAATGTTAAAATAACTCTCACTCCCTGCATTGTATTTACGAAAGTGCAGTTGTTAGGGCGAGTAAAGAGCTGTGTCTGAGCAGCGAGTCAGAGAACTCGCCCATTAATATTAATGCATTCATACTCAGACGGGAGCCTGTTTATTGAAAAGCGATTATCCTTTTCCTCTCTTTTTCTCTCTCTTACTCCCCCTCTTGTACCATTGTGCCTTAAATTACACGTCCGTGGGGCGATGTTCTCTCTTTTTTCTTTCTTTTTTTTTCCTCCCATTACTTTGAGCTCTGTGTATTCTCAGATTAAAAGGAAAGTCATCTGTGAACTGCTTAACCCCCCCGGATGAGAAAGTATGTTTGGCGAAATGACTAGATACCCACACAGCAGGTGTGATGAGGCTTGTAGTTAGGAATGCGGAGAGCGCTGCAGGACCTTTATTTATTTTAAGATTCTGTGGTACGGTCCATAATGTAGCTTCAGACAGTCATTCAGTAGCGGCCAACTGCCCAGTGTGCAAGTCAGCAACATACAGTTCAGTACAGAAGTCAGAGAGCATCCTTTATTTTTTCATTTCCAGTCAAAACAGCCTTTAAGTACAAGTAATGAACTTTTTGGGATCTCAAGGGAAAATCAAGGGAAATGGGCCGCGGTACCAGACCACCAAAACTGTCAGATAAACGATCCTTGAAGCGCTTTACGTTTATTGTCACATCACATTACACAGGTGCGAAGGTATATATATATATATATATATAAAGAAAATATATATAATATAAATATTATATATATATATATATATATATATATATATATATAAAGAAAATATATATAATATATATATTATATATATATGTATATATATATATATAAAGAAAATATATATAATATATATATTATATATATATATATATATATATATATAAAGAAAAAAGAACTGTACACACTAGACAAAATGTATACACACATACAACACGTACTTAATAATATATACTAGTATATATAATAGTATTGCACTACTATGGCATTTTCAATGTACAGTTTTGTACAGTGATAAGTTATGAAATAAAGCTATGATATGTACAGAGAAGGGAGAAAACAACAGACTTCAACATCATAGAATTTCTGCAGTTATCCGATTATGTAAACACAATACTACAATCTAGAAATCTGATTAAGAAATCTGATAAAGAGGCTGGATTTTAGCTCAGTAATCAGATTTCTCAGTGCATGTGAACTCTTACTCTGATTTCTTTCGGATTTCTCAGTTTGTGCATCTACGAGATCAGACGGTAGATGTTGCGAGACGCAGCAGAACACCATTGGAGCGGCGCTGAAACCAAACATAAAATGAAGAATTTAAATATTCTCCATCTTCTAGATGATGTATGTTCATATTTTCAGGTAAAGTGGCGCCATGTTTAAAAAAAGCCGCGGTGTGAAATTTGAGTGTACATTATGTTTACGTCACGTCTTCTTCTGTGGGTTTATTGGCACTCACTGTATGTGTTTGGGATTGCTTAGATATGGAAAACAGAGAAAAGCAACCAACCTCTTAGACTGAACTTTGGATGTGTGGAACAAATGTTTTGTTTAGTTGTTGATGCTTTAGATTAATTTTCTGTTAAATATGTTCCCAGTTTTTTTTTACTGTAAATTGAATAGATAAAAATTTAAAAACTCATTCTTAATGGCTGTTTTGACTGTAGGATAAAATTTTTGACTTTTCTAACTTCAGATCTTGTTTTAAAAGGGAAATTGTACACATTTTCAAAATTTTAGCATAAAAAAAAACATTCCAATGTCAAAAAAGTCTGAGTGTTTGTTGTGAAGCATTGTAGAAGGAATTACTAATTCAGGTTTCTATACAGTGGTGGTGATAGGAACCAGGGGTATTTTATATCCAAAATGACCTGTGAACCCACATGTGTCTAATTAAATGTTATGTATGTTGGTCTTGTTCTTTGTTCAGTAGAACACAAATTAGGCACTTCTAAATGTTTTTTTTTATTAAGCTTTACCAAGGCTTGTGTTAGTATATAATTAGACATCTATTTTATGTTATAGGCTGTTTATAATTGCATAATTAATTGTAGTAATGCACAATAAACACTTTAAGACCTTGTTATGCAAATTAGTGAGTTTGAATTACCATCTAATTTACCATCTACCAAATTTCTATACTGGAATTTTAGTCACTAACCAAATTTTCAGTAGTTCTGTTTGCGTCATGTGTTCTAAACAGATGATGACTTAAACTGCACTTTAGAATGTGGAGCACATCTTAAAGTCTTATCAACTCTTAATAAAGTCAACTAAAATAAAATACTACTACTATTAATAATAAATAAATAAATAAATATATAAATAAATAAATAAAAACTTGACACTAACTATCTAGGAATCTAGTGTTGCTACAACACACACATACATAGTGTGAATTTAGGTGATACTTCTTAATTCAGATCATTTGCATAATAAGGTCTTAGCAAAGTGTCTGTTGTTCATTATTGCAAATAATAATGCAATAATTAGTGATTATCACATAATATATGTGTAATTATGAGCTAATGCAGGTCATAAGAAGTAAAAATGCATACTAAATAAACCATTCATAAGTGTCTAATTGTGGGCCTAAATTAATTAAACAGTTAATAAACCCCCAATATGTGTTCCTTAAAATAACATGGTACCCTATTTTTTCTTTCCTCTCTGCCTTGCATGTATTTTAAAAACACATTTCTGGCTGAAATATTCTCACAACTATCATAAAACAGTGTCTCGGGCATCAGGCGGTTTATTCACAACCGTTTCACGTAGTAACTTTCTGTGAGGGAGCTTTTAGAGGCGCTAAACTCTTCAGATAACTGCTTCCTATCACTATCACTGTGAATAATTCTGATTGCAGATTTCTCTAGAATGACGCACTCCGTCTCAAACCACTCTCAAAGGCTTTGTTTACATCTCGTCTATGTTAGGAAAAATAGCTCTTTAACATGTTGCCGTTGTTGTTTCAAAACTTCTCTGAATTTGTAACTTTAACCCCTGTGTGGTGTTGATGTGTTTGTTACTCAGTGGTCTGCTGGACCCACCGCATTACTGTTTATTAAATCAATACAGCCATAACAATTGATGTAGAAATACCAGATGTTTAAAATATCACAAGTGGCCAGTGTAGGGTTCTCCTTTAGCAGCTGTAGCCAGTCAGCAGCCTGTCCGTGTTGTCCAAATTCACAAACACACACACATATAAATACAAACATATACACACACAGACACACATACTAACAGCAGGCCATGTAGGAGGAGAACAGAGTGAAGGACACAGCACCTCCACACTTTTACTCCCTGCAGGTTCACCCAACACCACATGTGTAATATAAATGTGTGGGGGGTGAACAGAGTGAAGACACTGAAAATGGGTTATTTTATATGTTCTTCACAGAAAATGAGCAAAGACCAAGAAATCTGAGGTTGAAATAATAATAAATCACATCATTTTTTCTTCTGGTAAACACTGAAAATTTCCCACAGAGCTGGCGACTGTTGTAATTGTTGACCGTTTCTGTTGGTCCCATTTGATTGGGTGTTAAAAAAAAAAAGAGAAAGAGGTTTAGATGTGGCAGCTGACAGTGAATTTGTGTATTGCTAGCTTCAGTTTTAAAAAAACATCTACACCTACCCCCTTTTTTCAGTGGTCAGGACCCCCATGGACCCTCACAGAACAGGTACTATTTGGGTGGTGGATCATTCTCAGCACTGCAGTAACACTAACTTGGTGGTGGTGTGTTAGTGTGTGTTGTGCTGGTACGAGTGGATCAGACACAGCAGTGCTGCTGGAGTTTTTAGGGGGCTAACAAAGTATCAGAGAAACAGATGGACTACAGTCTGTAACTGTAGAACTACAAAGTGCACCTATATAGTAAGTGGAGCTGATTAAATGGACAATGAGCGCAGAAACAAGGAAGTGGTCAGAATGTTATGACTGATCGGCGTATATCAGTGACGTGGACGTTAGTGTCAGTTTGGTTTGCTTAATCAGGTTTGTGTCATATTTTTTTTTACTGTCAACTTTAGCAAACATTTGTCATATTCTGGCTGGTTGAAATGAGTTTATTTGACACACAATATGATGAAATCCAACATAATATGGGGTTAAATGGATACAGTAAACATTATTACTGCTCGTATACATTTAAGCAGCTTCTACTGGACTGAAGATCTTGAAACTGAATTATACTTGAAAGTCTCTCATCCTCCGTCTCTATGACCCACTTATGTTAAATCGAGCTCCATATTTCATTCTTATTGAGCTATCTTGGCACAGGAATTACTGTCAAGTGTCCATATATTAAAATGAAAGATGTTTTATTTACTACATCTCTTGCAATTTATCAAGCAAACCTATGCTAATAAATAACATTGTGATCATTTCTGAAGGCCTAGGCAAACAAAAGCGCCGCCATGTTACTGAGCTGAATGTTTAGTTTTAGAAGAAAATATTCTGGCACAAAATTAAAAAAAGATAAGGGAGAGAAAAAACACTTGTACCTAAATCTGAATTCACCAATCCAGTGATTGGCAACTGATTGTAATGGAAATGCCTTGATGCTTTGAAGGCAAAAAAATGTTTAAGTCTGATTCGCTGGTATTTCATGTGGATCATGATGTAGTCTAAACCGAAATTCAGGACAATCTGAGTCAAATCCGGAAAGGAAGATGATCAAACAGTTTTCATAAAATAAACACACTGCATTTATTAAGTACGTAGCGGACAACAGAGAACAGGTTTTCATCCAAAGCAGTGAATTCTAATATTTTTAAGGTGATAAGATGCACTTATTTTAACAACTGCTACAAATTGCCCTGGAAACTATCTGTTTACATGCTCACTACAAGTAATCAGATCCACAATGATGGCATGTGTAGAGAACCACTTAGTGTAGATGTTACCATGACAACCAGCATCACGTGAGTCCAGTCGGAGTGAGATGAGCAGCAGTGAGCAGTGTTTGTGTTTTTAATCACTTTAAAATGATGTCAGACTCAGGAAAACGTCCTTCACATGTCCTTATTAAAGCAGGCTGAGAGGAAGACGTCGTGTTCTGAGACACATAAGCTGGACGTCCGTCCCACCGCCGTCTTTTAAAGATCAGAGCATAAACTTCGTCTCCTGTGCAGACCAGTTTCTGCTCCGCCATGTTGAACGGTATAAACTTTCACTATGACGCGACGAACATGATCAGAACGTACTTAAACTTTCCGATAGGGAATGTAATCAGACAGATTATTTACAGGATTACCCACCTCATTCAATCAGATAGAAATTGTATTCCGAATGGCCTCAATCAGACTAGACTATTCCGATTCAGCTGTTTACATAAACCTATTCTATTCTCATTGAGCTATTAGTCAGATTATTACCAGATTATTCGGCTGCATGTAAACGTGGCTGTTGATTGAAATGAGCCGATCTTTTGGAAAATCACTGGAATTCCCATTTAAGCCTAATCGCAACCACGATCAGACGATATTTTTACTGACTTAAATGTCTGAGCACTAATTAAAATCTGATTTATGTTCTTCAATGACTTTTCCTTCATTGAAATGACATCATTCTCTGTGGTCAGTCCCCCAGACACCTCCTAAAATCTTTAATGTTCTTTAATCTCTTTTAATCATTACTATGATTATACTGGCACATAGAGACTGTATTCCCAGGGCCCAGCTTGAATTACCACCCCCGTTCCAGAATTAAGTACATGCATTTCTGAGGGACTTTAAAACAGATTTAAACTTTCAATTTGAGCAATCTCAAATGGAATTACCAAAACACCCCCTGTTGAGTCGCACATTTGGGTTCTATCTCACTTTTATCTGCCCCGTCCTCGGAGCCTCAGCATCAATCCCTAAAGTAATTATCTCGGCTCCTCCTCGTTCCAAAAAGGCTAAATTTAAGTGAAGTTTTAAGCTCCCTATGGCAGCCGCGTTGCCTTTGATTAACGGCGCGACTATAAAATTCATACCGCCGCAGTGTATCGGTTTACTTGTGCGCATTTTCTCATAGCCACGGACGAAGACTTGCACACATACACAGGCTGGAACCAGGAGATACCGGCGGGGGGGTGTAAGTGCAGTTGTGGAAGATTGGAACTGTCAGAGGTGTCGCATTAAATGTGCTATTATTAAGTCCAGGCTGAATTTTATGGCCCTGCAGGATCGTAAATTGGTTGGTCAGTTTCTTAAATTACGCGTCCATTGAGTGATGCGCTCTCTGCTCTCCCACTTTCTTTTTTCTTTCATTTTTCCCCCCTTCTTTTCTTGCTTTTCTCGCTTGCTTTTTTCTTTATTGCTCACCCTCTCAAGCAAACCCGTGCTAGCCACTTTGCTGCTCTCACTGTCACTCTGTTTCAATGCCTCTCGCTCTCTCTCTCTCTCTCTCTCTCTCTCTCTCTCTCCTTTCTTCTGCCGCTGCTTCATCCCAAGCGCGTGCTCGTGACACCTTGACTCTGGTTAAATGGATAGCATGAGTGTAAAAGGGGTGGACGAGTCAGGGTTGCGGACAATTCTTTAGTAGCAGGCTGGCCGAGAAAGGTCAAGAGAGAGTGACGGCTAGGTCCAGAAAGGTTTTGTTAGGGTCAGGGTGGTAACTGTCCTCAACCCTTGTTCTCCTTCTGACTGACTGTCTTTAAGAACTCAAGAAATTTGAAATGCATTGTTTTTGCTGGGAATGGGTGGTTATTTAAATTAGGGCTGTAACTAAGGATGATCTCCATTTTAGTTAATTGTCGATTAACCAAGAGAAAAAAGTGCAGCCAGTAGTTTGTGAACAAAGAAACATTTCACATTTAAGTCCATTGATTTTTTTGTGTGTGCCATCATTGGCCTCCTGTGGACCACTGTGTCCCCCTCAGCATTGGCCCGATGACTGTGGACCCCGGGCCATGAACATTTTAGTGTTTTTCCGGCTTCCAACGCCTTCACATCCAGTCGTGAAGGGTTTGTTAATGGGCTAATGAATTGGATCAGGTGTGTTGGGAGCAAGAAAAACGCTAAGATGTGCAGAGCAGGACCAGAACCAGGGTTGGGAACCTCTGTTCTACATCATACTTTCATCAAGATCAATAAACAGTCACCATTGCCCTCAAATGCTGTTTTACTCAGTGTGAAAGGTGCAGAAACAAATAAAAGAACAATGCATGAACAAATCGTACATGGCAGTCCAAGTTCTACTGTGGAGGTAGTTTGACTCTGCAAGAACTTCTCATTGCTTTTTAAATAATTTTTCATCGGAAGAGAAAGCAAAGATAAGTAAATTGTTTTGTGTTGTCAGCAACATCATGTAATCAAACCTGATGCTGAGCACACAGAAGCAGCCTGGTCATCAGCCATATCAGACATGAGGAGCTATGAACATGTTCACCACTCATCAAACAGCAGTAAAGATGTTTTAAAAACACATGAAAACACAGAAAAAAGGAGTTTCCAAAAGTGCCGTTTTCAGTGCAGACAGAAGGTCATCATGTGGAGAAAGAAAATACACCTTTAAAATATCAGTATCCATGAGGACGGGCAGGTCAGAGCGCATTAGCACTCTAGCAAAGGAGAAGTGTAACTCAGCCGTGCAGTTTAGATGAAAATGCAGCTCATCTTTTCAGCTAACAGTGCGTTTACATGCACTTAATCCGAAAGCTGCAGAAAATGCACTTGAGTAATCAGATAACGGGGGAAACCCTCTCGTCTACATGAGTCAGGCAGTAATCAGATTTCTGTTTTGCAGCCAGCCAATAAACTCACAGTCGTGACGTACAGTAACATCAAACTTCATGAATGGCTTTTTTTAAATCGTGCCGCCACTTTACCTGAAAATATGAACATAAATCATCTAGAAGATGAAGAATATTTGAATCCTTTATTTCATGTTGGGTTTCAGCGTCGCTCCAAAAGTGCTTTGCTGCGTCTCGCGGCGACGCTGCTCGCTTATTTCCGGTAACGCCGTCTGTTTTCGTGCATGCGCAGACTGAGAAATCTGAAAGAAATCAGAGTAAGAGTTTACATACACTTAGAAATCTGATTTCTTAGCTAAAATCCGGCTCTGTTCATCAGATTTCTTAGTCTGATTTCTAGATGGGAATATGGTGTTTACATGACCATTCAAATAATCGGATAACCAATTATGATTGGATTTATTTTGCTAAGCCAAAACAGAGCTTGCTGAAAAACAGACGACACAGTGTTTTTAACTTTTTACTGTAGTTTTACTGTCGTTTACTCATCGTGTTACTTTTTTTTTCTTTTTTCCGTGTTTCACTAGATCCTAATGCATAACAGTCGCACTGCCTCAATGATTTCAGCTTTACACCTCTTATAAGAAATCATTTTTTTTTTGATGATAATGAATATTGTGGAACTGTGTGCTCGAATGACAGGTTGCATTTGTTTGACTCTTATATATGAAGTCGCTCTGACATTTAGGCTCGTTTCTAAACCATCAGTTGAACCAGCTGATCTGCTGCTGGTCAGCAGGGCTATCGATGTGCTGTGCTCTTAATCAGACGGACATGCAAAGAGTGGACGGGTATGACTACTAGGCAGAGACTGACAGGCCTATTGACAATACCAGGATCGTTAAAATTGATCAACTAAATCTCAAGGCTCTTACAGACATGATAAGCTGTATGTAACATTGGCAAAAAGCCTTTGTTCAGAAGTTTCACTCTCCAGCTACAGATAAATGGATCAGTGCCATTGATGAAAGTTAAACCCATGAGAGCTCAGACAAGGAGGAATTGTGGGTTGGGGGGTTTGTTAATGAGAATCAGTAATATTGACTGTCTGACAGACGGGTGCTGAGGTTCTGATCGCGTGTGGTATTGATGGTCTTGGTGGAGCTGTTGACCGTGGCTGTGTGGATCAGATCAGGTTTATAAATCAGCAGTTGTTAGATGCTCGCTGACAACAGCGTTGACTTGTACTCCATTCTGTGGGTTTTTAACACTAAGTTACAGATGAAGACCAAGCGTTAAGCTTTCCATGCATTTCCTGTTGGTCTTTCGTGTGCAGCCGAAACAGTTTCGACCTGCTGAGGCATGGAAGGTTCTGAAGGTTCCCTGTGCTGTCTGATCCTGAGACATTAGCAGCAGATTCTTGTGAAGTCTTGTAAGTTGTGAGTTGGAGCCACCATGGATCAGACTTGTTGTTCCAGCACATCCCACAGAGGCTCAATGGGATTGAGTTCTGGGAAATTTGGAGGCCAAAGCAACATCTTGAACTCTTCATGTTCCTCAAACTATTCCCAAACAATGTGTGCAGTGTGGATGGACGCCTTGTCCTGCTGTCATCCCAGGTACATCCCATTGCCATGAAGGGATGTACCTGGTCCACAAGAACGTTTTGGTAGGTGGACCTTGTCAAACTGACATCCACATAAATGCCTGGATCCAGGGGTTTCCAGCAGAACACTGTCCAGAGCATCACTCTCCCTTAACCAGTTAGTCTTCTTCCTGCAGTGCATCCTGGTGCCATCACTTCCCCAGGTAAACGGCACACACATGCCTGGCTGTCCATGTGATGTAAAGGAAAATGGGACTCATTGGACCAAGGAACTTTCCTCCGTTACTGCAAGGTCCAGTTCTGACACTTGCTTACCCATTTTAGACACTTTTGATGATGGACAAGGGTTAGCATGGACAATCTGTTTGATCTTTGGCTACACAGCCCTATACGCAGCTGGCTGTGACACACCGTTTCTCTCATTTGTCCCATAGCCGTCCTTAAACATTTCTGTGGCTTGCCCATCTGTTGGTTTGGACCATTTGGGATTTGTTGCCCTCATGCAAGGAAGAGCCTTGGGTGCACAACACCCTATCAGTGGTTCTTGGTTTGTCCCTCCTCAGACCACTGTTGGTAGGTACCCACCACTGCTTACCAGGAACACTCCACAAGCCTTGCCGTTTCAGAGGCGCTCTGACCCAGTCGTCTGGTCGTAACGGTTTGACCCTTGTCAAAGACGTTGAGGTCTTCATGCCTCAGCTTTACTCCTGCTTTCAGTACGTTGACCATGAAAACCAGCTGTTCGCTTAGTGTCTAATACAGGGGTTCTCAACCATTTCTACCATTTTTTGGGACATTTTCAGCACAGTGATATGTGGGGGCCTACTCTTGAAATATATGGTGTGTATCAGTAAACATGAAATATCAGCAAAATATTGGTGCGAATGGACAACTGAGAGGTCAGGTGTTTCTAGAGGCAAAGGGCAAAAAAATTGACGAAGCTGCCTTTGTGCACTCTTATTGAGGGGCTTGTATTAATGTTGTTAACAGTCACTGTTACTGATTTTTACAACAAAGTGCCATCACAGGCCCACTACAGACCACTGACCCTCCTCAGTATAGGTCCAAGGACCAGCAAGGGGTGCTTCGTGGCCCGTCATCAGTGTGTGGTCATAATGTGGCTCTTTGGTGTGGAAAAACACCAATTTTTCACCAATATGAAAATGATTTGCGTGAAGAAATGTTTTCTATAATGACGCTACCACTCCGCAAGTTTATAGATTTCAATTGATTTGTAAGAAGCTGTAAAAAAAAGAAACGTTAGTTGTGTCCATAATGATGAACAGAACTGCAGATGATTCCGCAATTACATAAAAAGATTTATAACGTTGAGAATGATGTTCTCCATCCAGAACATGCCATCAATATTTGGAGCAGGATGATCAAATCTCTAGACATATGACTTCAAGAAATTGCTATAAATAGGTAATGACAGCATACAGTCATAAGCCATAAGCTTGAACACCCTTCTGTCAAATGATGTCATTTTTTTCCCAAAGTGAAAATAAGTCATCACAGCAAACTTTGATTTGGCAAACCTTTTTTGTTTGAGTTTAACAATTGGGTAGCATAAAATATAAAATGTGCCATAACTTTTGCACAGACCGCCTATTATGTTTAGGTGTTCTTTGTTGTGTTAAATTCAACAAATAATTGTACATTTAATGTGCAGAAGTGTATTCTCTGTAGAAGATGTGTTGATTTATTCTCACTGAGAAAATCAACAAAGCGTGTCGTTTGACCAGGGGCGCTCAAACATTTGCATACGTCTGTATTATTTATCATTTCATAACGTCATGGCGTTCCCAAGAAACTTGCAATATTGAACACATTAAAATACCTTCTAGAGACTCGCTTATAGTTTTCAGTCTGCACTATATATATATATTATTATTGAATAAAAAAAAGCAATTATTAATATGACAAGTAATTCCAGACTTTTGAACCTTACTGTACCTTAATGGAAGAAAGTTTACTGTCATTTTGAACTTTTTCTGTTGGTCCATTTTTCATGAAATGCTCTCACAAAGTAGAGGGAAACTCATGTTTTCAAATGTTTTGAGATTTTAACGTGGCAACTGTTAATGCAGAAAATATGACATTACATACATGAAGATAAATTAAGTCGGGTCAGCCGTCTGATTCCCCTGGCCGCAGTATTTCACAAATTGGCCACAAGAAAATTTCTGAGCCTGTGGCCCGAGTGACCGCTTGCTTTGAAGATTTTAATTCAGTATCTTTTGATAATAAAAGATTTCACCTGGTGTTAAAGCCTTGGGTTCACTACACGACTTTTAAAGTCTGTACAGATTATAAAAGACTGGGCTTCTCACAATATTCGACAGGTTTTTGCAGATTTGTTGAAATATTAGGGATCACACACTACAAAACTTAGGCCTCAGCTGAACCCATCGGAGATCAATGAACTTGTGCGAGCTCTCGCGTTCTCCCGTCGCTAGGAGACCCAAATAAACAAATGTGGAGCTGCGGCTGCTGTTTTCTCTGCCGTTCACGCTGATACAGTAAAGAAGCAGCAGGTAAACATGTTTAAGTGGATCATGAATTTAAAAATGTGATCAGTTTGGTATTTTTAGAGTTTTAAATGTACATAAACTTGATGGTGCCTTAAACTCAGCTCATTAAAAAGCTTTGCTCTAAACTTGGTATTTCACAGATGTCTTGTCTGTTTTCAGAGGGTGTTATGATGTCATTTTCAGAGATGTTAAACAAGTATAAGTTACTAAAGTCTGACTTTTTTAGATATCTCCAAATTAGACACTTCATTAAAGCTCAGGTAGATATTGGAGTGCTGCGAATGGACATGACAGAGATTGAACTATTTCTGACTAAGCACCACGAGTTAAAAGGCTTGATTTCAAAAGTTTATGCCATGTTATCTGATGAGTGTTTGTCGTCTTTTGCAAGTCTTAAAGAAAGCTGGGAAAGAGACCTTGAGGAGGCTGTTGATCAGGATGTCTGGCTCTCTATCTGTTCAAATTTATATACTTCAATTAATATACACAAACTTAATTTTAAATTTATTAATAGATATTATTTTACACCTTTGCGCTTACATAGGATATTTCCAGAAAGATCTGAGTTATGTTTCAAGTGCCAACTGTATAAAGGCACCTTTATTACTCCTTCTGGACCTGCGATAAAATCAAAACATTTTGGGAAGGGGTGCATTCAGTTATACAAGAAATTCTTAATATAGAGTTTACATTATGCCCTAAATTATATTTACTGTATGGCCGGTTGGAAGATACACTTCACTATAATGCTAGACAGATATTTATTTTGCTGGTTTATATTGCTAAAAAATGTATTTTACTTCTCTGGTCTTCTCCTCAGGTCCCGACTCTCAATTTGTGGTTTTCTCAAATAATATCTTTACTTCCTCTTGAGAAGCTAACTTTTGATTTACACCAAAAGACTGAAAAATTTTGGCAAATATGGTTTCCTCTATGGAATTATATTGGTAATTTGTCTTAACTTTGTATTTATACATGTGCTTTTTTTTAAGTTGTATAATCATTCCTGGATTTTTCACTCATATGGTCCCTCCGCGTTTCCAAATGCATTTGTATCTGTGAACCCGACAAGTGTCTTAATAAAAATATAAAAAAAAAAGCTTTGCTCCACAGGTGACTTTTCTCCATTTTGCTTGGTTTACTTGCTGTATTTTCTTCTTTCACGCTCTCAGTTTTCATTGGCTGTTGCAGGAATCCGTTCAGACTGAGTCGTCAACCAGTTTACACTAGATTTCATTCAGAGTCGGTTGGGAAAGTCAAACGTTTGATAAACTCCAATTGGTCTGAAATGCAATAGGGAGGCTGTAATTCTGAGTCTGCGCCCCTCAAACACGACTCGATTCTTTCTCCAACTGTCCACTTCAGTTGACCCAAAAATCTGCAGACTAGAGCCGCCCAGCTCAGACTCAGGATCGGGGCTAAAATCGGGGTAAAAGTCGTGTAGTGTAACCCCGGCTTAAGTTACTGCAAGCACTTGGATCCATGAGCTCTGCTGGTGGGGTTCATGGCTGTTTCTTCTCCTGAAAAGATGCACAATAATGCGACTTGCATGCTAGAGCTGGAGAAACTTCAGACTGCTAAATGTGTGCGAGTGAGTGTGTGTTACTATTAGTAACTATTTCCTATTCAAAGCAACACCTTACTGTTTTTGGCTTGCTTGTTATTTGTAAATACAAATTATACACAATCAATCCTGTTTCTCTAATTCTCACCACAAATGTATTAATTTTGGCCCAAGAGAACTTTTTAGCATACAAAGTATTTAGAAAAACACTGTGTACTGTTTAAAATAAAAGCATATAGTGGGTGTAGTTGGACAGTAAGACAGTTTTCACTCCACACTCCGGCACATTCAATTCGCACTGGAACTGACTTTGAAATCACGAAATATGAAAGTGCAGAATGTCAACTTTAATTTCAGGATATATACATACGTCATAGTCCATTTCTACATAATTCGCCCATTCGGGGGACTGTAATGACAAACGGTGTGTCTCTAATCAAACCTTTTCTTTTTTTTTTGAATGTTTTTTGCCTTAAGCTCAGTTTTAGATCATTTAATTTCACTTTTGCTGCCTGTTTGCTTATTTAGATAAGCCCCTGGGGGTTCTGAGTTTTTTTGTGTGTAAATAAATTTAACCTCAAGCTGCCATCTCACAGTATGAAACCGTGCAGCAGTCATCCACAGAGAGAGTGTAGAGGCAGTTGAGGCTGTCAAATTTCTGTGACACTAGACAGTAACTTCAATTTCACAGTGAACATTCAGAATTATTACCAACAAAGATTCTCAGATTAAAAAAAAAAAATCTCTGCATCTCCTCCTCCAACCCTCCCTCACTGTCTCAAACTGGAGCAAACTCCTAAAAGTCTCACTTGAGGCTGCTAATGTAATTGCTGTTTCCACCCCTAATTTATCTGACCTTATTTTTGCTACCATAACGAGCGACGCATGTTGTCGTAAATGACCCAGAACGTCCACTACCCTGTTACATCACCCTCCTCCTTTTGGCACTCTGTGCTGACATAGAAGAGGCCTCACTGAGACAAAGGCTTTGTCCCCTGTGCTATGTGTGCTCTGAACTACTTACTGAACTGAAGAAACTGCATGTTTAGCGTTTACTCGTACTTCTACTGTCACACTAAACGCCAGCTACCCTTCACATTATGTCATCTTTTTATGATGAATGGATTTGTTCCTAGTAAAAATGACTGTTTTGAAGGTTTTCATTATGAGAATATACACCTATCAGGCATAACATTATGACCACCTCCTTGTCCACTTTATCAGCTCCACTTACTATATAGGTGCACTTTGTAGTTCTACGGTTACAGACTGTAGTCCATCTGTTTCTCTGATACTTTGTTAGCCCCCTTTTACCCTGTTCTTCAGTGGTCAGGACCCCCATGGACCCTCACAGAGCAGGTACTATTTGGGTGGTGGATCATTCTCAGCACTGCAGTAACACTGATGTGGTGGTGGTGTGTTAGTGTATGTTGTGCTGGTCTGAGTGGATCAGACACAACAGAGGTGGTCATAATGTTATGCCTGATCGGTGTATATTTGATATGTACTAGATGTTTGCTACCCAGTTCGAGTCCTTTGGGGACCTGACAGAATATCAGATTTTTCATTTATAACATTGGACACAGTTTATTTATTTCAAATGAGTGATTTTTTGTGTAGTAGATTAGTTTTTATGATTGAAGGAATGTGCTTATGTAAACTTTCCACACTCTCATGCATTTTCTCTCTAGTGTAATCATAAAGTAATGAGGCAGATTTACAAACGTTTTGCACTGTTGCAAAACTTTTGCCGTTGAAAAGTGACTGTTGTGGTTTACCAAACAGGCGCGGTGGAGCTTCAGATATATGGAAAGATCAAAGGGGAGGTCACTGCTCTTCAGTGCTTTCGCCTCATTGATTTACCATAGACATACATACCTAGATGCTGCGGTGTCTGTTGTTCTTTATCTGAGTCGATACGTCTGCGCGTCCGCCATGTTGGAGAGGTCAAGATCTTTGGCTCTGCGGTCCCTGCTTTACTAAAGCTACTCCTTACTTTGTTATTGCCGTGCACTGTGGTTCATGTGTGCGCCGTGGCTTATGGCTAAGTCAGCCATTCTTGGATGAACTGCGTGTAGGTAAGAGTTTATTCTCAAAATCATATAGTTCCCAAACGACCTGCATGTGCTTGGAGAAATTAAACGGAGATTTGCATCGTTTCCAAATGCACTCGACACAGAACTCAAGTTCCGCTCATACCACCAGACAAAAATGCGCATTATGAAAGAAAAAAAAATGTTGCTTAATTTTGTCACATTTCTGACAAATTTTGCTCAAAATAATTAGAAAATCAACGAGTAATGATCCCTTTTTTCAGAGTTAGTCATTATTCTGTCAAAATATTGAGATAGTTGCTGCGTTCCAAAGCCGAGGCTGCAGCCAAGGTAGTGCGGGTCCTGCTATGGATACTCCTCCTTAGTAGCCACACAGATGGAACAGTCCTAACGAGGCTGCAGCCGAACACAAAGTTACATCGGTCTTCATTTGCATGGAAGTTCTCAGCGGATAAACTGCTAAACTGTCTGCACCCACCAGTACAAAGTGTCGGTGGACTGTTGGTGATTAGGTCCTCTTTTACTAAATCTGCCACATAGTCTACAGCTGCGTTTGGAATAGCTTCTGTGTTTGAGGAGCGACGAGTGCCTCTCAACTGATCTACTAATCTAGGGATGAGGTTCATCAGTACATCAGTGTTGCCAGATTTCAGGGGTCCTGCCAAATTGGGTGGATTTTGGTTGGATTTGGCAGGAGAAAAAGTGCGTTGGCAGGTGGACAGAATTTGGCCTGGTTTGTCATTATTTTGTCGGCTTAAAAAAACATATTAAACTAATAAACTGCATTACTTAATAATACAGCTCAAATTTGAATAGGACTATCTTGCCCTCCCCCCATCTGTATCGTCTGCGAACAACATAAGCATTTAACGTACACAGTTTATTATTGACGATGATGTGCTTTCAGGCTGAACACATCATAGATTATCCAGTTCACATGGACTTACTGACTGTACAGAGTTCTGCAGTACTGGTGTGGACCGTGATCTGTTCAGCTTAGCCTGTAATGGTTATAGCTATAATAGTTAGGCTTGCAGTGTTATTGCTATTCATTGCCTTTCTGACTACATGGGTTCATGAGTCCTGTTGGATACATACATACATACATCATCTAAACCGCTTATCCTTCTGGGTCGCGGTGGGGTGCTGGAGCCTATCCCAGCTGTCATTGGGCAGAAGGCAGGATACACCCTGGACAGGTCGCCAGTCCATCGCAGGGCAGACAGACAGACACACACACACACACACTCACACCTAGGGGCAATTTAGCACGTCCAATCGGCCTGACTGCATGTTTTTGGACTGTGGGAGGAAACCGGAGTACCCAGAGGAAACCCACGCAGACACGGGGAGAACAGGCAAACTCCACACAGTAATGACCCTGGTCGCCCGGCCGGGAATCGAACCCAGGCCATTCTTGCTGTGAGGCGACAGCGCTACCCACTGCGCCACCGTGCCGCCCCTATTGGATACAATGCATTCAAATTTTTTGATTTTTTAGAAACATAGTTTTCTAGAAACATTTTTGGCAGCTCAGCAAGTTTACTTAAAAAGCTTTACGTTAAAAGCTTTTGGTTCTGTAAAACTGTATTAACACTTTTTTGCAGCTGCCCACATCGCTAACGTGTTGTTACTTAGCTCCTACACATAAATTGCTTTGACGATACGGTATTGGTATCGATGCAACTCTAGGCAGCACCCTAACTACACAACTCGGCAGCTCTTTGAGATGTACGTATAGTCACACCATGGATGGTGAGAGGGGTATGTTAGGTTGGTGGAAAGGTCACAGAGGATCTTTCCCCTAAGCTCCTCCGAAGTTTGATAAGCATTTCTGCGAGTAGCAGCAGTAGCAAGAGAAACGGTAACACTGGAGTTAACAGTTGAAGCTCTCTGCCATTTACAATTCAGCAAACACATGAAAATAGTGATAATAAATGCTGTTAGTGTTTTACCAAAGTGCAAAATGAAAAAAAGTTCATCCCAGCTTCACATTTTCTGCCAGTAAATTGAAACTCTTAGTGATGAAACAAACCACTTTAAAGCCAAGCTGATCATTTCTATGAACAGGTCAGGTTTGGGTTTCAAATTTAGCAGTACCAGTCGGGGGTACGAGTTATTCTCTATCTGACTGTGGGAATAATTCTAATATCTCGAAATTAATGTTTGTGTTGCTGGAATCTTAATTGAGGCTTTCTTTCCTTATTTCCTGCTGGCTGTGCCTTTTTTAAATGACATGTTTTAAATAGCAGTTTTTAGCTGTCTGCAGAGGTCAAAGGGCTAAGGGGGCTAACAAAGTATGCAGAGAAACAGATGGACTACAGTCTGTAACTGTAGAACTACAAAGTGCACCTATATAGTAAGTGGAGCTGATAAAATGGACAATGAGCGTAGAAACAATGTTATGCCTGACCGGTGTATGAGAAGTGTATCAGTGGTAAAACTCAGCAAAGCCAGTTTGAATCAGTGTAAACTGTAATGAAAGTAAATGTGTATTCCTTTCTCCTCAGATGGCCACAGAGGTGCTGGAGGGCCTACTAGAGGAGGACGATGAGGTTGTTCAGGTAAGTGAATTAATAAAATGTACTGAATTTGTGAAAATACCACACAAATAGTGTGAATATTTAATGGTAATAAGACCAAGAGAAAAGGTCCAAATTACTTGTGCTTATAAATTCCTTCTTCTAAAGCTTTAAAAGTCAAGCAAGTCTTAATTTCCTTTATTAATTTGTCCTTAAAAAGTCTCACTTTTGGAACTGTTATGTGTTCGTGTTAAAAATCTAAGTACTAGAGGTCATTTTTTTTGATGCTTATAAAAAAATGCATTTCCTCTGTAAAAGCTAAAACGTGTGCATAGTCTCAGACAACATACAGGGCTGTGCAGAAGTCAGAGACCACCCTTCATTTCGTACATTTTGTAGGAAAAGATAATCCACTTTGTTAAGAAAGGGGGATTCACACAAGCAGGTACTATTTGGGTGGTGGGTCATTCTCAGCACTGCAGTAACACTGACGTGGTGGTGGTGTGTTAGTGTGTGTTGTGCTGGTACGAGTGGATCAGACACAGCAGTGCTGCTGGAGTTTTTAAACACTGTGTCCACTCACTGTCCACTCTATTAGACACTCCTACCCTGTCAGTCCACCTTGTAGATGTAAAGTCAGAGACGATAGCTCATCTGCTGCTGCACAGTTTGTGTTGGTCATCCTCTAGTCCTTCATCAGTGGTCACAGGACGCTGCCCACAGGACGCTGTTGGCTGGATATTTTTGGTTGGTGGACTATTCTCAGTCCAGCAGCGACACTGAGGTGTTTAAAAACTCCAGCAGCACTGCTGTGTCTGATCCACTCAGACCAGCACAACACACACTAACACACCACCACCACGTCAGTGTTACTGCAGTGCTGAGAATGATCCACCACCCAAATAGTACCTGCTCTGTGAGGGTCCATGGGGGTCCTGACCACTGAAGAACAGGGTAAAAGGAGGCTAACAAAGTATGCAGAGAAACAGATGGACTACAGTCTGTAACTGTAGAACTACAAAGTGCACCTATATAGTAAGTGGAGCTGATAAAATGGACAACGAGCGTAGAAACAAGGAGGTGGTCATTATGATATACCTGATCGATGTATAATATAGAGGATGAATTGTAGTCCATGCTTCTGTTTGTTTTCACCCTGTGTGTGTGTGAGAGAGAGATTGATGGGCAGAAAGATGACGGATTGTATGTTAGCATGTGCTAGCTAGTACATCTTTGGTTACTTGTTGGAATCAGGGAGCTGCGTGTGATTAAGTCCTGTGTGTCGTCTCTTTCTGTTGTGGCTGCAGTTTGGCAGCCGCTTCTTTAATGGGCCTCTATTTTCAGTGGGCTTGACAAGTGGTGCTGACATTCAGTGCAGCAGACGGCTGGATAAATAATGTATGTATGGAGACCTGCTGGAATAGAGTTTGTGCGAAAGCTCCCGGCTCCTCAGTTTAGCTCATCAGCCATGGAAATTATGAACGCTGCAGCAGAACTGACTGATAGCACTGCTGACACATCATGCAAAGCGCCATGCTGAAATAATTCACATACATGCTTTTAAGTAAATATGACTTATATGACTGCATATACACACACACACACACACACACACACACACGCACACACACATATATATAGGGGTGGGAATCTCTAGGCACCTCACGATTCGATTCGATTACGATTCAGAGGCTGCAATGCGATTATAAAACGATTATCGATGCGTCTTGATGCATTTTTTTCTATACAGGATTTTTTTTTTTCTCACTTTGTGAGGACTTGGTAGTTTTAAAACAAAGTATTTGTAATGATCCATAATGAATTTACTTCCAATATCTTTTATTAATAAAACAAATGGAAGTGAAGTGGCAAATGAACTGGAAGGCTCTCATTCACTGCTCTTATTTGGAGCACATGAGACGCTGGCTGCCACTCATCTGTGATAAAATGTGCAGTTATGGTGAAGTAAGATTGTGTGGCAGTGGATGTCCAACGCAGCAGATTACAGCTGTCCTCCCTGTTTTCTTCAGTGGTTCTATAACTTCGGTTTCGGTCTCGTTGTAGAGAGTTGGGGGGAGGGGTCACCGTGTCAGTTAAATATCTTCGAGACTGGACGCTGAATCTCCGTATCCAAAGTGTGCAACTACTTGAACTGGTTCTCAACGACTGAGAACAGAGGCAGATCCTTGGCAGTAAAAATTGCGACAGTGTTTGTAATTCGCTTCGTCCTTTCCGAGTTGGGTGAAAGCTTCAACAACGTTGCTCGATGGTTCTCGGGTTGGAAGCAAGTACGACTTGACAGAAAACAGGTGGAAACGTAATATCGTTTCTCATATTTGTCATTTCCAAACTATTTTTGTTTCGTGTCACACAGCCAGCATGTAGTATGGCTCTTATCCAGGTCCCTTTTCCTGTCTAGCTAGTAGCTAACGAAGCTGCAAAGAGACGTTTTAGACGAACACTTGGAGATGAATGGACTTATTCGCATTTATAAGAGCACAGTTGGTTCCCTGGGACGTTAAATCTGCAACGAGAGACTGTCAAACACTAAAAAGTTGCGAAGATGAAGTCGCTTCTCTTTCTAATTTTCCCAGTCCACCTAGGTTCGAACAAGAAGCTGACGAATGAGAAGCGACTTCAGCCTCATAAAAACAGTCGAATGCTGAGAGACATTTTACAAGAAACTGATCTACTTTTGAGGAAAAGTTTGCTTGAGATGGGAGGAAAGCGGCTATAGCTAAAGCTTAAAGCAGAGCAAAGTAAGTCTGCGTTTTCATTCCTATACTGCGACATCATTACATACTGAGACATACTGGACATTAAACATTGCGGCTCCAAAGGTGGTTTGATTTTTGTTAAAAGGACAAAATGGCTCTTCTTATCATTTGTGTTGTGACTCCTGACCTAACCTGGCTTTAATGCAGAGGGAGCCGGTCGGATTTCTCGCTCACCCAGTTGTGTTTTTGTTATGTGCCGCCACAGACTGTCCGGGCGCTGCACTTCCAAATTCCGTCTTTTGCGTTCCGTCAATGTTATGTCCACGTCCGCGTCACGATGCATCTGAGAATCGTTTTATCCCCCCACCCGTAATATATATATATGACTGTTGTCATAAGAAAACCTTGTATCTCCAGAATGGTAACTTTACAGGAGAAGGAAAAAAACCTACTTTACTTTTAATGTAAGTCAATGGAACCAGACTTTTTTCCAAGTCATTTTGGGCTGTTTCCTTTAGTCCATTCATCATGAAAATTTCACACAATGTAAAGAACAACAGGTATTTTCAAATTATGTCAAAAACTGAAAAACTTTTTCTTCCGACAGCAGCGATATACATATATATATATATATATATAATGTGTATATTAATAGTCATATATGTTTTGTTGGTTTTTTTTAAGTTAAAACAAGTTAACACATCTGCTTCAGAGAACACAAAGTGCACAATTACTGATTATTTGCTAAATTAAACATATTGTGGCCTGTACAAAAGTTATATATAATTTTTTCTGATATGTTAAATTTAGTAACAAAAATGGAAATTGTACCCTAAAAAGTGTAGAAAAATTGATAAAAATCCAGAGATTACTTAAAGCTACACCATGTAAGATCTGGGGATTTGGAGACCTCTCTGGTGGAAATGTGTAAGTGCACACAGTGTAACACAGGTTATGCTTCGGGGCCCTTCCCCGACGGGACGAGTCTGATGATTGTGAGTGAGCTGAGTGTTCAAAGAGACTTCAGTCAAAGCTTGGTGAAGGACGTGTCTTCTGAGGATGTGAGTGAATGATCTAATACAGTCACCATGTCCTCATCAGTATAATGTTGATTTTGCGTTTGAGACCTAAACATCAAGACCTTCTTCTCTGTTTGTGACAGATTTGTAAATTGTAAAGTCATATGGTCCAAAAAACTCCCATGAAATCTGACCCGACGCCTCTTACTCTTAGCTTATTGTTTCAGGCTGTACAGGGTGACTGTAGCTGAGGCGCTGATGCTGAGAGAGGTTTACACCAAGCCCACTTTTTACTGCAGATTTGATGAATCGCTCAGTCACTCGCTGTGCTAAATCATTGTTACATTAGAAGTGTTACTTGTCTGTCTAGCGTCTCCCTGAGCGCCTGTTTTGTCGTGCTAATGATGCAGTGTTCTTGTCAGAAGAAGTTCTAGTCTGGGCCTCCGTTCGGTGATTGATCTTGCGTTGTGTCTAGCTGTGTGTGTGATGTGTAAAAAGTCATAAAATCTGTGTCTCTGCCTCCTCCTTAACACCGCCACCAAGAGCACGCTTCATAAATCAGCCGCACTCCTCCGTTCCCCACATCCATTTCTTTCATAACTAGCACCTTTTAGCTCCACCAGCTGGTGGGGAAATCTGACTGATAAGGCCGTTGCTCAGTGGATGCGCCGCATCGTGCAGCGTCACATAGCAGAGAACTGCTATACAATGCATGTAGCGAGAGCGCCGCAAAAACGGCAGGTTCATTTTTACACTCGTAGAAATTTAACGAAAAAAACTTTTTGCATCCGTTCATTGCCTCCTCACACACTCGGTGTTCGAGCTGAAAGATACAAGGTTAAAAAACTAGACTAGACTAGTATCAGTAGCTTAAAGGTAAACTACCTTTAGCATTTGTCTTTATATGTTAAAGACTGACTGCCTTTCTCTGTTTGCGTTTTAAGCCACAGGTGATCTACTGTGGCTTTCTGTGGTCTCGATATGGCTTGAATTTAATGTAGTAATGGAAAAATGCTGAGTGCTGTGATGCACTGAGAAACTGAACAATTCCCAGAGTCGTCAAGTGCTGGCGAGCATCAACACGGAATATCGGCACCGGTGTGAATATATGGCCATTTTAGCTTTTAATCCTTTTTTCTTGATATCAGGAATTCAATTTTCACATGTGAAAATTTAGCTCTTGCTAGTAAAAACTGATTTTTTGATATCAAGAATTCAGATTTTACTAGTGGAAATTAAATTTTCACATGTGTAAATTGAATTCCTGATATCAAGGAAAAAAAAATTAAAAGCTAAAAGGGCTTGCCATAAACTTATGAATTAAATTTAAATTTACATTTTCACTAGTAAAAATTAAATTTGTAGTAGTAAGAATTAAATTCCTGATATCTAGAATGAATTTTTGATTGATATCAAGAATTAGATTTCTATGTGTGAAAATTCAGTTTTACTAGTAAGAATAAAATTTTCCAATGTGTAAATTTAATTCCTGATATCAGGAAAAAAGGATTAAAAGCTAAAATGGCTTGCCTTACACATACCTTCGTCTCTATGATCATCTCTATGAGATTCCAGTAGCATGTTACCACGAAGCTAACAGTGATACACATGAACATTTATTGACTGTTCTAGATGAAACAGGGCCATGCTATGTTTTATTTTAAGCTTGTAACAGTGGTCAATGCTGGGGTGGTGAACTCCAGTCCTGGTGGGCTTGAGTCCAGGATACTTTGGTAATTTTCCTACTCAAACACACCTGATTCAACTCAACACCTGATTCAGCAGCTAAATGCCAGGTTTACTCGGTGTGTTTAGAGCTGAAAATTCACCAAATTGTGCTGGACGCCAGCTGTCCAGGATCACAGTGCTTTGTGGCTGAGCTGTTGTTGCTCCTAGACGTTTCCATTTCACATTAATAGCACTTACGGTTGGCTGGGGCAGATCTAGCAGGGCACATTCTATAATGGTCTCATTTGTAAAGTTGCTGAGCTCTTCAACATGAAGAAAATCAGAAATACATTTACTAGATACTATTAATTAGACTGATGCAATGAATACACTGAAAAGTCGTTTATCTGATTAGCATATTTATTCATGTGAAGTGACTAAATTAGAAATTGTATGATTTGATTGATTTTTCTTTTAGGAAATGCTCATATTGTAGTTCATGTGATTAATAAAGTTACAGGTTCATTTACATGGTGCTACTTGAACTAAGTTGTAAATTAGTAATAATTATGCTCATTAGTTGCTGTTTTAGATGAGGTTATTATTAATACTGATTTACTGCATGCTTAAAAACGTAATTTATCTGATTAATAAAGTTGCATATTTACTTGTGATGTGAGATGTAAATAAGTAATAATTGTACTCATTAGATTCTGCTCTTTTTAAATGAGCTCACTCATTAAAATTGAGTATAATGCACACAATGAAAAGTTCTCGTTAACAAGTTTGTGTATTTAGTTTCTTGATGGGCTACAAACACTCTTAAAAATAAAAGAAGGTGCCTTAAAGGATTTCTTGGACTAACAGCATACAAGAACCACTATTGGTTACCAAGAGAATCTTACAGTGGATGGTTCTATAGAGAAAGTGGTACAATGTAATTGTGGGGCGGGTGCAAGGGCAGCCATCCCCTGATCAAAATTGCTCACTGTAAAATTGCCATCCCTCTTTCCAATCTCAATGCGATATCATTTAAAATGCCTCTATTAAATGTTTCAGTTCTGTCCATCATATTGTTACTGATTTACACACCAGGTTGCTGTGAACGTATCATTAACAGGGATAGAGAGATTTGCACTGGCTACTCGAGCCACCAAGCCAAAGAATCATGTTGCCAAAGTTAAGAATTTGTGGCCAAAATTATGGAAATATGTTTATTGTAAATGACTCAGTCTACCAAATTGTTCAAACTCAGAGTTAAAAATGGACAAAAATCCTTTTACTTTGAGTGACTCTGTGCCTTAATGATGCTTATTTTAATGATGTTTATTTATTTCACTACCAGTACTATAATAATGATGTTTCATTAGTGACAATTCTAGCTGATTTTGAGCATAACTCAAAAACTCTAGCTAGTATCAGACTAGCAAACACGGCTTTGAACAGCTGTACACACATAAAATCATAACGTTTTTCATTAAAATACAAAAAGTTTACTCAATTGCAGAAAATGTGTGATTCCATAGTGACAATTCTGAATTTTACACTCTGATTTTCAGACTTTGGGACACATTTAGTTCAAAACAATGGGATCTAACTGCTCACCATGTGGCCATGAGGGACAGGGATGCAGCCCCACTTCCTGCTTTAAATGCAGGGGTGCATTTGTGTTTATTTGTGTTTCAGTAGTGACATAAAAAAATGCGGAACAGTATTTTTTGAAAAAAGCTGTTTCCGTGTCACACCGCTAGTTTTAACTGTGCTTGCTGTCTGCGCCCCAAATAGAGTCTTCATTGATTAACAAAGTAGAGTTTTAATGCTTTACTCTGCATCATCTGACATTCAGTCGTGTGACGTTCGCTCATATCTGTATATATTACACTTTGCTGCTACGAAACACTGATGGCTTAAGCTGAGCAAGTTGGCACACAGCCAACCCTGTTCTCACGTTTCGTGCGTGAAGCTTTCAAATTGCGGAGCTTTGTGAATGATTCACCTGCAAGACGCGACAGAAACCGAGAGACACACAGATCTTTAATTCAGTGTTTTCACTCCAGGCTTGGAGCCCCTGAACTGTATAGTTCAGTGTTTCTCTCTGCTGTTCACCTCGTTCAGCTCAAGAAGGGATTAATTAGCTAATAATATCAGGTATTTTAATCAGGAAACCACAGTTATGCAGTGCAGGGGTTTCAGGACTGGAGCTGAACTCTGAACTAACTGCACTAGCAAACTTACAGAATCACGTCTGTTGAAACACGACGTCGTTTTCAGACCCACGACATTCAGTCTGATATTTAACGTTCATGTTTCTCCATTCAAACCTCATTTAAATCTCCAGAAACAGAGAGTAAAGTTATCCCGGCTGTCTGCAGCTCCGTTAGGGGGCGACTGTTCATCTCTCGGCTGTTAACATCAGCTAAAGTTATCTAAAGGCCAGCATTGATCACATCTGTGTTAATTAGCTGATGTCGTTACCCTCTTATGATGATGGAGTGTTTTCTCCTCTATGCAACACCTGGGATCCTTTACCCACCCTGACGTGAAGAGCCGGTGGGCTTCTGTGTTTTTAAATGCTTTGAGAGACTCCAGAACAGGGAGAGGGGCTGAGTATGAGATAAATATAAATGTCAGGAAAACACAAATTTGGTAGTTTTTCGTCAGTTTAAGTGGGACCAGGAGTTCAGGGGGAAACTGTATAAGGATCACAGACTATTTTATTGACTTTGTTGAGGTGACGTTTCTTCTCTTCCAAAGTAAGGAGAGCAATTTTAGCCATCTTTTTTATGTTCATGCAGAGCAGCAAAGCCAGATGTTCAGCCACAACAGACAAATCACGTGACTGAAACCCGAGGATTGGTAATTAGTCTCAGAGAAAGCGTGTGTTAGCCTTCACCCTCCCAGCTTGTTGCATCGTGCGATGGAGGGAAACCTAGTTAATGGATGGAAAATTTCAGTACTACCACCATTTTATGATCTCTCTCAGTATAATTCGTGTCATTTTGTCATGTTTTAACACATTTAGTGTCAAAACTAACACACTGTGCTGTTTGGTTGTGTAGAGTCGTGTGTCAAACGCAAGAACCCTTTGGGAACCTTTGTTTTTAGTTTGTTTCTCAAGTTTCTTCATGTGTTTTCTCTGAACCTGTTTAATTCTAAGCCCTGTAGCTTGCCTCCTTCCCACCTCCGCACTCAGCAGCAGAAGTACAGTCAGTATATAAAACAGTAAGAACAGTAGAGGGGGCATTTGCTAATATGCATGGGGGGGTACGCATCAACCTTGGAGACTTCAGTTCCTCTGTTCTGTAGAAGTGGTGACAGAATCATGCCAGCCTCCTCCGATACACCCCCCCACCCCCACCCCCTCCGATGCCTCGCGTGTGACAGATTGAGAGCAGATACAGAGCATCTGAACTTTTCACTCCGTCCAGGAAAGTCAGAAGTTGGGAAGAAAGCGAGTTTTTTGAGGTGCGAACTTTTGATGGCGCTTTATTGAAAACCTTGGCGGAGTGTTTATAGAGTAATTAGAGGTGAAGAACTAAAGCACACGCCCACGCATGACAACAAATCCCAGCATGCGTCTTCCTCCAACCTCTACTGTCTGATCGAACTGTTATTACTGAAAGCGCAGATGTGTTTATTTAGCCGTCTGCAGAAAGGAGCGTTTTTCAAGCTATTTGATATTCATATCTGAATGAGATACGAAAGCAAATGTTTTGCTTTTTCTTGTCGTGTATTTGCATTTTAAAGTCTCTGTCGTGGATTCTGTATTGTTTAGTCATTTTAGGTGCTCATCTGCCCTTCCTCGAGGCAAGTTGGGTATTTAGAGCTTTAGTTGGGCCTGCAAATTTGATCCAAACCTGAATACATTGTACAAATGTTCTTGAGTCCAACAAAAATCCAATAAATCAAACCCCTCATTCACACCAACAGGTTCTCTGTGCTTCACCAACCACACAGCCATATCTACATAAACATCACACGAACCTGAGTGTGGATCACTGCGTTCCCTCTGTTATATAATCCTATCCCATTTTCTGAGAGCAATATTATTGAAATAGTGTAATTTTGGACAGTATCTTTCTCAAACTGCTGCTCTGTAATGGTACCGAATGCGCTGTTGACATGTGTGGCTGGACCCAACTGTATCTATGCATGTATACACTGATCAGGCGTAACATTATGACCACCTCCTTGTTTCTGCGCTCATTGTACATTTTATCAGCTCCACTTACTATATAGGTGCACTTTGTAGTTCTACAGTTACAGACTGTAGTCCATCTGTTTCTCTATGTACTTTGTTAGCCCCCTTCAGTGGTCAGGACCCCCATGGACCCTCACAGAGCAGGTACTATTTGGGTGGTGGATCTTTCTCAGCACTGCAGTGACACTGACGTGGTGGGGGTGTGTTAAAATGTGCAGGAGAGCGCTGGTTACCATGCACATGACCATAATAGCAGTTATCAGAGCACTGATAGATAAAATCAGAAAACCTCATATCTCCAAAAACTTTACAGGAGAAGGAAAAAACATACTTTACTTTTAATGTGAGTCAATGGAACCAGAATTTTTTCCAAGTCATTTTGAGTCGTTTATTTTTGTCTGTTCGTCATGAAATTTACATACAATGTAAAAGGTAACAGGTTTTTTTAAATTATGTCAAAAACTGAAAAACGTCAAAAATAGAGATACAAGGTTTTCTTCTGACAACAGCGATATAAAATATGCTATTACAAAATCATCAGGTGTCAAAAATTACGGTTAAATTCTGCTTTAACAAATTTGTTTGTTAAATGATGCTTTTAAACATCAATCAAAACGCTTTTTAATCTGGACAAACATTCCATCCTGCACTGTCCTTATGCTGTGCTGATATTGTGAGACGTTGGCTTCACCAGTTTAATATTAGAACTCTATTTCTGCACATAGAATATGTTACATAGAGCATATTGAACATAAAACATACATTTTTTTTTTGACTAAACAAATCAAACATTCTCTTGGCTGCACTAAGCTGTGCTTTCCTGACTCAATTTGCTGTTTATGTCCCGTTTTCTCATAAGTGTGGGCCTGGTGGACCTCAGTGCTGGGCCGTTGACTTCAGCATGCCGGATTAAAAAATGATTTAAGGTGGTGAAGAATAAAGTCAGGTTTAAAACTAAAGCGAAAGGAAATGCAAGATAAACTCAACCTGAGAAAGTAAGATAACACATCCTCTGCCAGGAATAAACTTAAAAACGCCATCTTCTTCTAATTTAGTGCACAAATTCTATTTGTTTGTTTAGTTTAACATTCATACAAAAAAAAATCCAAAATGTGTTGTAACTTTTGCACAGGTCATATTTTACATTTGATTTTTCCCCCAATATGTTAAATTCAGCAAATTGTATATTTAAATGTGTTGCCTTATATATGTATATGTACTTATTTACACTTAGAATATCAACAAAACATAAAAAGAGGCGCCCATTTTTTTTTTCTCACGACTGTATTTTTGTAATTTTCTTTTTTCTTATGTTATATTCTGAGTCTAGGCTTGTATAATGTCCTAAACAAATTGGTCCCACTTTACATGTAGTTACATGTGAACAACATATGCAATAACAATGTAACTACTAATGATTTAGTCACTGTTACAGATGGATTACTGAAGTAAAGCCTATGTAATTACATGTGTGTCTACTTCAGTTTTGCCTCATGTAATTACACAAGCATATCTTCTACACAGGAACGTTCCTGTAGTGCAGTGTTAAAGTTACACTGTAAAATAAGTTAACAGTTCCTGTGTAGTTGCTGTGTAGTTACTGTGTAATAATGGAGTGGTATTAATTGCTTTGGTAATGCAACACATTTAATTAATGTAATAACAGTTACATGTTGAGATAAGGGACGTCTGCTGTTCTGTCACATTACAGAATGGTTTAAAGCTGAAACTGGTTACAGTGTCACAGTACTGGCATCATAAATGCTAGCTAAATGTTAGGAAAGCTGGCAGATACAGTGTCAGTGATGTAATTACATTTGTTATTACCCTTGTGTAATTACATGAGAGAGAATAGGCTGTTACAACTAGTAAAATACACTTGTGTAATTACATGAGGCAAAACTGAAGTTGATACACGTATAATTACATAAGGTGTATTTCTGTAATCTGTTTAACAGTGACTAAATCATTAGTAGTTACATTGTTGTTGCATATGTTATTCACATGTAACTACACAGTTATTAGAGACACTAATATAAATTGGGACCAACAATCTTTTTCACTATAGAATGTCACGTTGTAGTTGTTACTAATGTATTCCTTCTGTAATTGAAAGTAAAATTGTGTTACTTTTCACTGCTACTGCCTGGTGATCCTCACCGCTTCTTTGGCTGCGCTGAGCGTTTGTGTGTGTTTTCGGCTTCGACACCTGGAGATTTACTACTGCTTATTTTCTTCTCCGTCTCACACATTTCTGTTAATGCTTCTTGGTTTCTGTCAGTTTAATTCAGTGTTTTTGGAACGAATACCGTTCTAAAAGCAGTTGATTAGATTATAAAAACATTACGTAACATTAATTGACATTAGCATTGAGTCAAGCTCATTGGTTACTGAGCGTTTCTCAGCCTTTCTCTCCCCTTTCCTCCCTTTTTTCTCAGGTGTGGTATTTATTGGGATGGCTGTTTTATCTACAACTAGACAAGCCAGACACCACAGATGATGCAGAGAGCGTCAGAAAATCAGCCAGAACTCACCTAACCAAAGCAAAAAAGGTACAAACACAGACACCTTTTCACCTACTGACAACTAAATACTGACTTTTTCAGTATTTATTGTTGCAGATTTGCACATTTCCACTTTTCTCAGTGAGGTTCCTCTTGATCAGCTACACATCCTTTCAGACCCACAGCGCTGAGTCGTCTTCTCACAGTGGAAGGATGGACAGGAACACCTGTGGATGTTTTCAGATCTGAAGCAGCTTGATTTTCTCCTCTCTCTCAGAGATGAAAGCTTTAAGTGCTGTTTATCTGATGGGGGCAGTTTTGGTGTCGACCAGGTCTGACTGAAAAAAAAAAAAGCATAGAAACCGTTAAAACGTTCTGCTCATTGCAGGTGTTTTTTTCCCTTATTTTCCTTTGACTCTCCCCTTGGTTGAGTAAGTGGATTACTGTATATCTAATATTGGAAATATCTCCTAAACACTTGAGCTTGATGGCCATTTTAAATGGAATTTAATTAAATGGAGGGTGATGTGACTTTTTTACAGTACTCAATGGTCAAAAATGGCTGAAAAAATTTGACCAAAAAAATAGGACTACAAGAAAGTGTCAGTCAGTCAGTCACTTTGTTAACTAATAATTTAAATCTTAATAAAAACAAGAAACAGTGATCAAAAACCTTTTTTCCCTTCGCTCCCCCAGTCAGCTCGCTCTCCTGTGCCAGTCGGCGCAGACGCATTTAACGGCTTGAGCAGCAGAAGATAAACAGCGAAGAAAAAAATTCAGCCGTGTGGACCTGTTTCATGCTTCTCCTGAGGGATGTTAGACACGTCTTTTGTGAGCATTGTTTTTGTGGAGTATCAAGAGTGAGTTTGACGCTTAGGATCGTCTCCTTTACAGAACTTGAAAACGTCCTGCTCGACATGCAGAACACAGCCAAACAAGAAAAAGTCCTCTCCAGCATGTTAACGCAAAGCGGCTGAGCTGTTCTGAGGTTATAGAAGTGTGTAATGGAACTTTGGGCCTGATGGTGGGACCTGGCCATCTGAGGGGTTAATTAACAATGTAAAAGTATTATCTTTATTACCTATGTAATACTTTACCTTGTGTTTAGTATGATTACTCAAAGACAAATAAAACATTTTCGTTTTAGTGTATCGCTGGTAATAAGTGTTCCCCACATTCAACCTGAGTAACCAAAGAGAAATAGTTTTTGTAATTAACTTTGCAGATTCTGTTTTTGGTGTAAACTCAACGTGAAAATGTCCGAAAAGCCAACACACACACACTCGGACATCATGTAGTCAGCATGCTGTGAACCTTTTAGTAAGATTATATTATATAAACTGTTTTTGTGTCAGCTCAGATGTGTTAAGGAAAGCAGATTTAATCAATAATCAAAGGTATTTTCTGTAAACCTATAGCATTTATGTCTAGTACGTTTACGCAGAAGCATAAATAAATCGACCAGGTAAAACCCTTTACTTCGGTTTTCGAATTTTCGTTTCGGCCTGGAATTTTCATTCAGTGCATCACTAGTAATAAGTATTCCCTACACTTCGCCTCAGTAACCAAAACAAAGGCCCAATCCTATTTCACCCCTCGCGTCTAGGGGGTCTAGGGGTAGAGTGTCCTGATTTGTGTTGAGACAGAGGGGTAGGGTGAAGTGTTAGGGCTACATGACCCTCCAAACAGATGAGGAAAAAAGAAAAACCAGCAAGACGGCTGAGCAGGAGACCAAAGAAACCCACAAATGTGAGAATTTTCTGTTAAAAATTATAATAACCATCTTAGTTTGATGTCATTTTAGTGTTTTATGGCACTTTTCTTCATAACAAGCTTCAAAAGTTGCTAGTAGTAGCTGATGTCTTGGTAGCTAACTAGCTTTTTCCCATTCCACCTTAAATGGTGCAGCAATCAGGCTTCAGAACTGCTGCACCATTTAAGGTGGAACGGGAAAATTCGAACGAGAAGCTGGCGAATATCTGACTTCAGCTTCATATCACTGAAGAATTAGTGGGGGATGATAATAAATAATTGCTTTGAAGGCATATGACTGCCCTAAATGTAACTAAAGCCCAGCAGTGAGGAGCTGAACTTTACCCTCCTCTGCTGTCACTGCAGACTGGCAGGGTCGCCTACAGAGCAGCGCTGGTAGCTGTTAATGAAGTGATGCTCTTTTTATTTGAGGGTCCCAATTTGTAGGGAAGATTTCAACCACTACCCCTTGTAACTCAGTTTCTAGGGGCAAGGAGACCCTCGAAAACAAGGGGTAGGGGTAAAAATGAGAAATGGGATTGAGCCGAAATAATATACAGTATTTTGTTGGTCCTGTTTATCTCTGCTTTTGGTATAAACTCTGAACATTTTTTGTCTTCAAAGTGTCTAAAAACCAACACCCACCCCCACACACACAAACACACACGAGATGATCAGCATTTCTTTGTTCAGTACGGAAGCTTCTTGTGCTCTGCAGGACTTTTGCTGCAAACACACACTTTCCCTCTCCTCCCCCTCTTTTTTTTCATCTGCGCACCGCTCTCCCAGCATGTCCTCTCTCCTTTCACCGGGGTGAAATTTCTCTCACACCGCCGGCGGTCTCGGGCTATGGAAATGGAAAATGAAAAGCGAAGTTTGAGCGAAAGAGAGAAAGCGAGAGCGCGTCTAGCAAGCGGTGGGAGGAGAGAAGGTGTCGAACTTCTACCTGCTTTACCTGCTCTCTCTCATTCTCTCTCTTTCTCTTTCCCCTGCCCTTTTTTCTCTCATCTGCTCCATCCATCTCCTCCAGTGGCCTTTCACTGCTCGAGTTATTAGAGTTTGGTTTCTCTCTGAAGTTGCCTGTGGTCACTGTGTGTGTGGACTTCTCATTTCTTTTTCCCCCTCTGTTCTTTCCTGTCTCTTTCCTCCCTCTCTTTCTCCTCCTCACTATATGAACCGTCATGCTCCGGCCTTCGTTCTCTCACCCCCTCCCTCTGCCTCCTGTCCTTTTCTTTGTGGGAGGACTAAAGAATTTGCTACATTTTGTCCTTGGTGCGGTCATGGAAGATGAATTGTTGCACCACACATACACAAAAACAAATTCGCATACTATCCCCCTCGCTCTGCCTTTACCTTCAGAGGTGGGCATAGTTATTCATATATCTGAATGTACAGTACTGGGCAAAAGTCAGAGACCACCCTACATTTATTTAGTTTCTAGTCAAGTACCACTTTATGGCTGCTGTCGGAACAAAACCTCGTATCTCCAAAAATGATAATTTTACAGGAGAAGGAAAAAACATACTCTACTTTTAATGGAAGTCAGTGGAACCAGACGTCTTTCTAAGTCATTTTGGGTCGTTTCTTTTGGTCCATCCTTCATGAAATTTACACACAATGCAAAGGTCAGTGGGCATTTTCAAATCATGTCAAAAACTAAAAAAACTAAAAATTAGATAGAAGATAATCCACTTGCATAAGGAAGGAGGGGAGGAACATTAGTGAGAAAAACAGGAGTTTGGGGCTCTGCAAGATCTGGTAGACACCTAATGTGTGACCATTAAGTAAACAGTACTTTCATCTCTGAGAGGGAGCAGAAAATCAAGCTGCTTCAGATCTGAAAACATCCACAGGTGTTTCTGTCCATCCTTCCACTGTGAGAAGACAGCTCAGCGCTGTGGGTCTGAAAGGATGTGTAGCTGTCAAGAAGCCATTAAAGAGGCTGAACTGGACATCTGAAATGTGGAGTGAGGTTTAGTTTGGATTGTGAGGAGCAGAAAATGCAATCAGCTTCTAGGACTGAACTGAAAACTGAAAGCAAGCCTCCTCAGAAAGACTGGAAGCTAAAGAGTGGAAGCTAAATACTGAAAAATTTGATACTGTATTTAGACGTTGAGGTTTCTGTATATGTTTATTTTTGCTGATGGACTGAGTAACTTGTCCCATTACTGCCCCATCTAACTCAATTTAAAACGATTCAAAGAATAGTTTCAGAAGTACTTAACTTGGATATGAGGAAAATATTCCAATTCCTGTTCAATGCTGGCTATCAGAGTTTTAGGACCCAAGAGGACAGAAAATCGATTAAAAAAAAAACATGGCCGCCTTATGCTAATCATTAATTTCCCCAAAATAAACAATAAAATAAATCACTATCAAAATTCTTGTATACGCTCTAGTCCTCGGGTCAGCAAACATGCAGCTCTTTTACTGCCCTGTTGTGGCTCCACAGCAGAATTAGATTAGTAGGTAAAAATAAAATAATCCTCCTTTACAGTAAAATAAAGCTCTGCTGATCGTTCAACACAGTTTAACAATAAATGGTCTTAAACTCTGGAGTTAATGTAGAACTGCTAATTCACCCTTTAACCCTGAAGATCAGCACAGACTGCTGGTCACCATAGCAACACAGACAACAATCTCGTCTAGCTAGTATCTAACGAAAAGGCAAAGAGAAAGATTTAAGACGAGCATCGATAATTTGGAGACGAATGGACATAAAATTTGCAGATCAAAGAAGCTGCTGGTGTTCTAAGGTCAATGGAATGTCCACCCCCAGAGCCCAGACCTCCGCATTATTGAATGTGTTTGAGGTTGCTTGGATCATAAGAAGCAGAAAGTGCACTTAACTTCTCCACGACTTTTAAAATCTTAACAGGTTTCTAAAACAGAGAGCATCACAAACTCAACGTCAGTCACAGAATTTATGTGACTTGTTCTGTCGTGAGGCGCTCACAGTAGACGACAGGGCAAAGAGAGAGAATAACACACACGAGTTTGGGCTACGAATAAGAACTCAAACTCCCAGATCTCCTCAGATCACATGACCCAAACAAAGCTAAACGTACTGGACCGGACCTGTTTGTGCTTTTATACACAGCGAAAGCGTAAACTGGGGGTTAATATGGGGTTAAGAAGCGCTGATTTCACAGTGAGAGCTGGAGAAATCTCTCACTACAAACTGCCAGCTGAGCTGAAACTGTGAAGACAGTGTTTTGACGTCTCGATCAACATTACAAACATGATAACGGCTCTTATCTGACTGTGTATCACACTCAACTCCTCTGTCTCCGCTCCACTGCTGTCATGTGCGTCTCTCTGCCTTTCTCTCCGCTCTTCTAGCTCTCTGATTGGCTGTTGTTTGAATCACTCGTTGAGTAAATCTCTGACCTTCTCACACCGCAGGACTCGTGAACGTTTGGAGTTGTATATATCTGTCTGATGGTATCGGAGGGTCTCCGATCACTTCAGAGTTTGATCGGAGGGCTGAAGATTCGCTCGTTTCTCCTCTCTCACTACAGATCATCCGCGCGGTCAGACTGTTATTTCAGATTATTTCAATGTTATTTCTCTGCTTTTAGGCTTCAAAACTCAACGAAGCGTTAACACAGACGTACCCATATCACAGCAGTCAGCAGATGTTATGAATGTGTTATGTAAACACCCTTCTAGTAAAGTGTTACCACGGTTTGACACTCCAGTATTCACCCTGATGATGTCACAGTGTTTTTGCTTTTAAATGCGCATCTCTACTACTCAGTAGCAGGTGCCGTCCCTTTACCTGGGGCATATTCAAATGAGAACACTTCTGACTGGACACAGTCACGATGCCCCAGACTGTTAAGCCTTCCATGTTTGTATTTTTTTATTCATAACAGGATAAAATTCTTCTTCTTGGACTATTCAAATAGAGTTTTTTTTTTTTTTTTTTTAAGGCAAATATTTGAAAAAAATAGTGCAGCAAAAACCAAGTCGCACCTTCGGTTGTCCTTTTCTGCACCCTTAAAGGTCTCATGACTGGAGTTTCTCCTCTGAAGCGCAACACTTCATTAGTTATGGTTGATTTGAGCATGCAGTATCGATGTGTAATTAAGGTGATCCAATAGAGAGGCCGAGCCGCGGCTATGCTAAGCTCTCGCGTTGATCGATCTTGGCGTTCTCCTCAAGGCCTTCACACTGAAACTCTCCATACACAGCAGCTAAACACACTTTACTGAGCACTGACCCTCAAGCAGAACCATACCAAATTGCCTTTGCAGTTTAGCCACATACAGGTGAAAAGCAAAGCAAATAGATGTAATGATGAATGGAAACACAAACCACTAGCGAGCTAGCAAGAGTATTTGTCCTTCGGCAAGTGCAGAACTTTTTCTGAAAAAGCTGCTGCTGGAAAATTCGTTTATAAAAGTGTAGACCTAAAAAGCTGAAGCAAAGTGTTATTAGATACAAAAATTCTAATTTCTGTTACAAACCTGTAGCTCTCGGTGAGGAGCTGAAGACGTGAGGGAGTGATGTAAGCTAGTAATAATTGTGTAATATTTCATTTTATGGTTCACTGTAGATGTTTTGTAGCAGAGATCTTCAAAAATCAGACTTTGAATCCGTTTTCTGGTCTTGTATTTTGTAATTATTGATGGGTAACTGAGCTGTAAATGCAGCTGATGTGTCTCACCTACAGTCATATGCAAAAGTTTGAATATCCCATGTCAAATTACAGGTTTTGTTGATTTTAGAAGTAAAAAAAATCTGTGATTATAAAATCCCAGACCAGAAACTGGCTTAATGTTCTACGTTTGAAAACTCCTGCTTTATAGATACAAAACTAAACCTCATCTCAACGATATGCCTGGTCTTAATCCTAATTATAACTGTGACACTGTTGATACTCAGATTTTAGCAGATAAAGATGGGAGACAAATTGAAAGAAACCAACTTCAGTTGTCTTAAGACTTGGGTTCACTACACGACTTTTAAACTCTGAACAGATTATTAAAGACTGGGAATCTCACACTATCCGACTGGTATTTGCAGAATTTTTTGGGCGACTGAAATATTGGGGATCCACACTAAACGATTAGGGATCACACACTACTCAACCTTTCAACCGAACAGAGCCAACTGAACTCGCACGAACTTACGCAAACTCTCACGTTCTCCTGTTACTAGGAGACGCAAATAAACAAACATGGAGCGTCTTGCTGTTTTCTCTGCCGTTTGCGTTTAAAACAAATTTGGTGAAAATCGGTTGAGTAGTAAGGAAGTTGTGGCCGATTTAATCCTGAGACTCATCGTCTCTCAGTGCAAGTGAATTTGTTCACTTGACCGCTCCAACAAGGCGGACATGCATCACCTCAGATAGAGAACAGCAGACAACCTGGCATTTAGGTATGGATATCTATGCTATAAAAGGTCAAACAAAACTAAAACTAACTTGAAGTTAAGAATATTGATACAGCATTTTGTGCTGTTTATCAGAGTCGCCGCTCTCCAGTTTCACTTTCCCAAACACTTTAGCCGAGCGCGCTAACGTTATTCGAGTGGTGAAATTTTACTAGGGGAGCATTTTTCATAGGGCGTCCTGATGGGAGACGAACTGCTGGTGTGTAAATATGTCTGCATGAATTGGTAAGCGAGGGGAGTCTCTTACCTTTCGCACCATCCTTTGAGTGCAACTCTCCAAATGTGTGGTGGGGCCATGTTTGATAGAACTGGGAGGCTGGGAAGTGATGTTGAACAAATAGTCCCAGTAGTGATACGCATGGTTGCGTTAAGCTGAGTGTATGAGGAGACCTGGACCAGACAGGAGCGCAGAGTACTACAGAGTCCTCAAGGGCCAGCACTGAAGCACTGAAGTATGGAGTGTGGAAGCCACGCCTTTCAAATGTCCCTTGAAGGACAGAGTCCTATCAACAGTGTCCAAATGTGACTGTTAGAGCTTGGAGTTCAGTTTGGGCCATAAAGGTCAAAACTCGGTCAAAACATGAAGAGAAATCCTGCCTCAATGATGGTGCTAACTTATGCTAGCACATGAATTCTGATCTGACCGTCACGTTTAGGTAGCATGGCCACAAATCGGATATGTATCCGATCTAGGACCACATATGAAAGTGGCTCAGGTTGGATTTGAAAAGATCAGATTTGTGTCCACACAGCTCTGAAAACATCAGATCTGAGACACATTAGGGCAAAAAAACGGATTTGCGCCACTTCAACCTGGTAATGTGAACGTAGCCGTAGTAGTTTATTAGTGCCAAGTTAACGCCAATTCGCATGAACGCTTCCTGATGAGGCTGTTTAGTTAGCTTCTTAATCTAATTTTCCACTCCACCTTAAATGGTTCAGCAGTTACATTCTGGCACTTTTAGGCACCAGTCTATAGCTGCCTAGCATTTAAGGTGGAACGGAACATTTGTTGGCACCAGGATGTAACTGCTGCAGTATTTAAGGTGGGTTAGAAAATTCGAAAGCAGGCAGTTCTAGATTAAACACAGACATTTGAAGCTTCTAAAAGACAATGTGTTGTTAAAGCTTGTGACAGGTATGCTAGTCAGTTAATTAGGCTGCCTCTAGTATTCAGTCCGTGACGTGTCTAGGTATTCCAGAAGGCTTAGAGTGTCACAAATTTGGTCTCACTCTTGAAACATGATTGGTTGATTCCTCTGTCACTTCGTAATTATACTGATGGTTAATCTAATGCGTTAGGGCTTCTCTTCAGCTCGTGGGGTCCTAACCAATAGGAGAGCTCGATTAGCTATATCTACCTAGATGCCATGTAGAAAAAAAATGACTAAAAATTACAGGAATGCATTTTTAGTTCCCAGCAATCATTAGGCCTTCTCTGGTTACCCTCTGCTTGTACAGGGTCGGAAGTGTGTTGCAGCATAGTTCCACTCAGCTGGGTCTTTAGTTCTTTGCATTGTAAAAAAATAAAATGTTATATGTTATGCCACCCGTAATATGATGTTAATTGCTTAATTAATATCATCACTGTTGTCGGACGAAAACCTCGTATCTCCAAAATCACAACTTTACAGGAGAAGGAAAAAATCGACATTACTTTTAATGTAAGTCAATGGAACCAGACTTTTTTCCAGGTTATTTTGGGTCATTTCTCTTGGTCCATTCATCATGTAATTAACTCACAGGGTAAAGGGCAACAGGTATTTTCAAATTATGTCAAAAGCTGAAAAACATCAAAAATGGAGATACAAGGAAGCATGTTTCTTCACTCATTGAATGCGTTTACGTGTACTTAAAAATCTGATAACTGCAGAAAATCAGATATTTGCATGCACTTGGGTAATCAGATAATGGGAAAACGTCACATCCACAAATCCGAAAGAAATCTGAGTCAGAGCACACATGCACTGAGAAATCTCATTACTGAGCTGAAATCCAGCTCTCTTTATCAGATTTCTCAATCGGATTTCTAGATCGGAGTATGCTGTTTACATGACCATCTGAATAATCAGAAAACTGCAGACATTTGATTATGATCAGATTATGGAGTGCATGTAAACACACTCATTGATTCAGGGTTTTCCTTTGTCACCTGTAGATTGAGTAATTGTAATTAAGCTATAAGGAATAATTCAAATAAAATATGACTTAATGCTGCAATTATGAATCCTAAAATGTGAATTTCTTGCACATAGTTTCACCTTGGAGTACTTATGTTTGAACTAAAATAGCGCTTTCACACTGGCGCTGAGACGAAGCCCTCAAATGTTCCTTTATCGCGTATGAGAAGCTTAACGTGTGAATATGAATATGAAATTAGCAGTTTTGGTTTAAACGGTAAGTTTTGTCAGCCACGTTGCTTCTAAAGAGCTGAAGACTCAGAGTAAAAGCACTTTATACACCCTGTTCCATTTGATACACAGGAGCTATATTTGGTTTCCTGATACGCAGAACATCACAGCAACCCATCTCACCACAGTTATGCGCTGGCTTGTGTAGGACTGCTTTTTTGTCTGGTCTGTTGTAGCTAACGTTCTTTTGCAAATAAGAAAGTAAACAGTTACCTTTGTGGAGTCAGGAGAGAGCTTTAGTGAAAGTGTTGTGCTATTTTCAACTGCTTGAAAATCACTGCAAAGCACCATTGAGTAGAGCACATTAGCGCTTACTCTGTCTTCAAAATGTGCTACAGATTAGTATCTATATTAGTATCGACTGTTTAATGTAGGAAATGCACAGCTGTATCATAAATGGGTTTGTTTTATTTTTGCGAAATGAATAAAATTGTCTGTTTTGATTAACCCTTAGGACCTGGAGATCTTCTAGTCTTCATAACCTCAGAACTGTTTAAGCTACAGACATGATCCACATATCAGGACATTCAGCAGACCCGCCCCTAACTGAGGCAGTCGTGGACTGGAGGTTAGGGAACCAGCTTTGCGACGGTTTGATCCTCTGAGCCGACAGTCTGTGACCGAGGTGCCCTTGAGCAAGGCACCGAACCCCCAGCTGCTCCCCGGGCGCTGCGGATAGGGCTGTGTGCTCACTGCCCCCCAGTCTGTGTGTTCACTAGTGTGTATGTGGTGTTTCACTGCACGGATGGGTTAGATTGCAGACGTGAAATTTCCCCATTGTGGGACTAGTAAGGGTCACTTAATCGAGTTAGTGTGACGTCATTGAGCTGTGACATCAGCATCAGTGAGTAATTTAGTAATTGAGGCTCAAGAAGGTGTGATTGTTAAAATAACTTATTGTTTTATTTTAAAGTACAAATAAATTGTAATCCTAACATGTTTTTCAAGTGTAATATATCTGTAAACGCTAGGGACGCAGAAATGGACGTTTCTATAGAACGACTCCCTTAATGACCTAATCATTCATGACGTTCGTAGGAAAAATGTACGTATGGTGAAACACACTTGGTTTAAAACATTTTAGTTGACCTCAAGGTGTGATAGCAGCGATTTTGCTTGTAGAGGAATAAGCTTAAACCTAGAGTTCCTAATATGGGCATGACATTGACTATAGAGGGCTATGTATGTGACTAGTTAGCATGAAATAAAAAATTATGGCATAATTATGACGTAATCTTGGCGCAAATTACAGAGATGGGAATGGCTACTGAATATATTACTGTCATACCACAAAAACAGGATGATTACATCTAACCATCCTAACCATCTCATCACCACACAAAATCACTTAAAAAAAGAACTTATTTCTGTCATTTTACATGTTTTAATGTTCAGAGTCTAACATGTAGGGTAGGACAGTACATATCAGTTTGATTTGATCCACAGAGAATGCAACTGAATGCTTGAGTGCCTCCGTACTTAAGAAAAAATGCAAAAACTTCTTTTCCACAGGATGAAAGTGAAAATTAATTTGTTTTTTTTGTTTTTTTCACAAGACGAAAATCAACATAATCTCTGATCTCGAAGCGCTACGTCCTTAAAAATGACTATGTTGAATTCGGATGAGACTAAAATCACTGACAAATGGCAGCAGTGATTGCATATCTCCATTCCCCATGTACAACCAATCCCGTCTGAGTAGAACTGAAAGTTATAATTTTGTTTGAATTTAAATCAGTGAACCAAATACATTTGTCTCCCTCATTCATATGTACTGAAGGCAGATCACACAAAACAGGAGAGAATGGGTGGAGATACTGGAAGCTCTGGCTAATGTTTATCTCCACAATCCATCATGCGGAAAAAATAATGTTGTCTTTTTAACAGGAAATTGTACTCGTCCCATTAAGGCACACAGAGTGGCTGCTAAGGTTCTGTGTTCAGCTGTGATTACAAATGTATCACAAAGTGCAGTTTGAACCAGTGATTGGCAGACAAGTTGGCTTTTTGACCAAGAAAAAAAATGTGAGCAAGCGTTTTGCTGTTTGTTGCACTAGCGGTCTTGACTTGCATTACACCTCGTATTAAAGGCCTTGAAACTTGTTCAGTTTATTTGTGTGAGAGGACGACTTCTAGGTGGTACTTGAGTGCTTAGGTTTAAACCAGGAGTCGGAAACATGCGGCTCTTTTACTGCCCTGTTGCGGCTCCACAGCAGAATCAGATTTGTAGGTAAAAATAAAATAATCCTCCTTTACAGTAAAATAAAGCTCTGCTGATCGTTCAACACAGTTTAACAATAAATGGTCTTAAACTCTGGAGTTAATGTAGAACTGCTAATTCACCCTTTAACCCTGAAGGTTGGTGCATAGACTGCTGGTCACCATAGCAACGCAGACAACAGTCTCGCCTAGCTAGTAACTAACGAAACGGCAAAGAGAGAGATGAACATCGATAATTTGGACTTATTTGCATTTATAATCACTCCAGCTGGTTTCCTGATACATTTAATCTGCAATGACAAACTGACAAACACTAAACATTAAACACTAACCAGTCAGCTTCCTGTTCAAATTTTCCCGTTCCACCTTAAATGGTGCAGCAGTTACATTCTGGCGCCTAAAGGGGGCATTTAAGGTAGAACAGAAAAATTCAAACAAGAATCGGGCGAATGAAAAGCTGACTTCAGATTCGTAAAGAGTCCAATGTTAAGAGACGTTTTACAAGAAAATATTCTACTTCTGAGGAAAAGTTTTCTGCCAGAAATGTGAGAAAAGCGGCTGTGGCTGAGCTAAAGCTTAAAGCAGAGCAAAGCTAGTCTGTGTTTTCATTTATATTATATATTTAGTCTTTACTAGCACATTAGCACACACTGAGACATAGTTACAGCCAAGATGGTGAATCGTTACTTCAAAAAAAGGGACATAAAATGTTGTGGTTCCCAAGGTGGTTAGATTTTTGTTGAAACTTGGCAAAATGGCTCTTCTTAACGTTTGGATTGCCGACGCCTGGTTTTAAGCATTGATGACATTTGATCTGTAGACATGTTCAGGCATTCTGCAGCAAATTTAGCATAAGTATAACGTGAACATGTACACTGGCAGGGCAGTGTCTAAATCATAGTGTACGGAAAATGAAGAGCAAAATCTCACATTCTGTTTCCAAGAATTCTTCATTGTTTTTGTAATGTTTTGAAACATGAGTCATATGAATGTTTTAAGGATGGGTTGTATAAAACTTCACATGCTAGTTAGATCTCCCCATCACACGATTCTACCATGCTGAGAAGGAGAAAGCTAGCAGACTTGTAGTTTCAAGGGTCTAGACGTGATCTCGTAATGAGAGTCTGGGGGCAACCATGAGAAATTTTGGGCTGAATGTGGGTGGCAAATTTTTTAAACTAGTCCAAGGTTTCATGAAATTGGAACTTAATGTAGGGGCGATGGTGCACTTATCAGTATTGTCCGATGAACAACGTGCTTATTGTTGTAATGCAAGTCCACCAGAAAACCCCAATTAAGCATGTAGATGAGCATATTTACTCTTGTTAGCGGCTGCAGTCCAGCACCAAAGGTTTAACAGGTTGTCCCCAGATGTGAATACTCATTATGAGATCACGTCTGGCCTTGTGAGACTCAACTTCCAGTTCTCATATTTGCTAGCATCACACTGAGTGATGGGGAGCTAAGAAAGGACCATCCAACCCACCCAGAGCGAGTGAGGCCAATTATGCTCTCCTGGACTCCCAGCCACAGATGGCTGTAGCATAGCCAGGGACTGAGCTCATGTTCTAATTTACTCCATCTTAATTTGTGCTAGTTGAATGGCCGGCCAGCATTAGCTTGATGCATATCTCTGCAGATTTGCACAGTGCCTTGTGGAACATTTGGAAATGTGCACATTGTGGCCTTTGCAAGCCTTTCTAAGCTGCGCTTAAGCATTAACTCCTCATTTATGTCTCGACTCAAAGACTTTATGCTCATCTTTACAGAAGAAGTATAAATCGGTGCTATTGATGACAATAAAATCTTGTTGCTCTGATGACGTTTGCACTCCTTATTTACATCACTTGACTGAAAGAGGGAAAATACAGATGGCAGAAACTACAGTACAGGGTTCTGCTTGACTGGAAAAAATGGCAACGCGACTGTCGTGTGAGAACACAATCGGCAGAAAAGGGTAAAAGCTCAGCATGGTGAGTAAACCACAGTAAAAGTTGTCAATACATTGTGTCGTTGTCTGCTTTTCAGTGAGTTCTGCTTTGGTTTAGCCAAATAAACACAGTTGGCTGATGGTATGAACTGCATTTTTAATTAAACCTCCTGGCTAAATTAGACTTATTTATTGCTAGCACGCTAGGGGGCGGTATCTAAACCACAGTGTACAGAAAATGAAGAGCAAAATCTCACATACGTTCTGTTTCCAAGAATTCTTCATTGTTTTTGTAATGTTTTGAACATGAGTCATATGAATGTTTTAAGGATGGGTTGTATAAAACTTCACATGCTAGTTAGATCTCCCCATCACACGATTCTACCATGCTGGGAAGGAGAAAGCTAGCTGATCTCATAATGAGAATGTCTGGGGCAACCATGAGAAATTTTGGGCTGAATGTGGGTGGCAAGAAACAGAGTGGCAAATTTTTTAAACTAGTCCAAGGTTTTTAATTATACTTATTTATTGCTAGCACGCTAATACACCCAGACCTGCTCATCTAAATGTTTTTTGAAAGCATACTGTAGCACGACTTGTGCTACCCCGCCCTCGTGGAGGACACTGGAGGCAGGGGTCAAGTTCGCAGTAGCCATCTTACTTTATTTTCTCACCAAAAAAACAAAATGAAACCCATCAACCAAACCTATGCTGGCCACTTTTCAGTGGCTTCAAACTTTTCAGTCCTTTTTTCTAAGCTTAGCTTTTTATCTCTTCAGTCTTTCGTCGCTGCTGCTGTTGCTTGTCCCTCTATCCTCTCTGTTCCCTCTCTGCTGTTTAACGAGACACCTGAGCTGAGAGGGAACAAGAGCTCGTTGCTCCGCCTCCCCGTCACCGCCCCCACTCCGCATCTCAGCCACCTGGATTGAATGTGAAGTGTAGTGAAGTGGCCTTGCTGCAGACCTGGGCAGCAGAGTTTAGGACTCGCATCCCGCCTTTGTGCCGCTCGTGGTTGCCATCATGGTCATCCCCTCTCTGGCAGCTGACGTCCTCCTCCCGCCGTCACTCGTGTCACTCGGTGATGTTCGGAATTTGTGCACTGTCACCCGCTCACTCGCGGTTTTCCCCACCCCGTCCCCCTCGCCGGGCTTCGTTCCTGCTTCTAGTTCAGGCCCCGCCTTCCTAACAGCTCTCACCGGCCGTCATCGAGGGCGCATGCCAAACGTACTTTATTTCTTTATCTTAATAAATTTTTATGATTCAGAAGATAGTCGGTGTTTTGTGTTTGAAATTGCTTTGTTCAAAAGGAGGAATAATCGTTAATTTGTTGAAAGAAATGTTATGTATTGTTTTTTATATTAAGGGTTTCTAATAACTGTGTAGTTACACATGAATAACATGCACAACAACAGTGTAACTACTGATAATTTAGTCGATGTTACTTATGGATTACAGAAGTACAGCCTATGTAATTACACCTGTGTATCAACTTCAGTTTTGCCTCATGTAATTATACAAGTGTATCTTTTTGATACACCACAGATCAGAAGTCCAGCATTTAAAGAAGTATGTTTTACATAACATTACATTTGTTTTACATATTTACTATGGAATAGCTGTGTAATTATACTGTACCTATATAACAACTACACAGGAACTTTCCTGTAGTGCATTGTTAGTTACACTTTAAAATAAGTGGGCAGTTCCTGTGTAGTTGCTATGTAGTTACTGTGTAATAATGGAGTTGTAATATAGACACTGCTTTGGGGTAATTCAACACATTTAATTAATGTAATAACAGTTACATGTTAAGATAAGGGACGTCTGCTGTTCTGTCACATTACAGAATAGTTTAAAGCTGAAACTGGTTACAGTGTCTCAGCACTAGCAACATAAATGCTAGCTAAATGTTAGGAAAGCTGGCAGATACAATGTAAATAATGTCTTACTGTAAGTTATTACAAACTTCCTTTTACTGCTGAATAAAAACAGGAAAAAACTGCTGTTCCAGTCTGATTACAAATGTAATTACATTTGTTATTACTCTTTTGTAATTACATGAGAGAGAATAGGCTGTTACAACTGTTAAGATACACTTTTGTAATTACGTGAGGTAAAACTGAAGTTGATACACATGTGTAATTACATAAGGTGTACCTCCATAATCCGTCTGTAACAGTGACTAAATCATCTGTAGTTACATTGTTGTTGCATATGTTGTTCACATGTAACTACACAGTTATTAGAGTTACTTAATATAAAGTAGGACCTGTTTTTCCTCTCCCGATCAATTGTAACCAGAACAAACCGATTATGGAAATCGTTGTTAGTTGGAGCCCCAGTATAAATCAGCCTTTGGTCCAAAGCGTTTCAGAACCGCCGCCATACACTTAACGAGTGATCTGATCTTTTAAAAATCTGACATTTCTTGTCAAAAATCTGGGAAACTCCAAGCTTAAACTGTGTAAGTCTCTGTGAAGGTGTTACCCTCGGGACTTGCCCTTAGGTAAGGGCTGAGGCTAGTTTGTTTTCATCAGATACATGGAGTGTTTGCAGCTCTACTGCTTTTAAAACCTTAAAAGATGTGTCAGTCAAAATGATCTACACTTAAAGCTTTTTAAACCTTAAATCTTTCAATTTGCAGTACTTTGACGTACGGGACGACATGAATTTTTAACTGGAACTTTAAGGACTTTGAGCGACGAAATCAGCACAGCAGTACAAAATATGTAAATAAGGCCCAAAAAGTCCTGCTCCTGGCTTCTGGCTGAAGTCCAGGCTTGTGAATATTTAATTACGTTCGTTAACATCGCATGAAATGTCTCAATTATTCATCCAGTCTTTAATCAGTGCCCCTTGTCGGCCTGGCTTTTGTTGGCTCCGTCATTAATACAGCCATAATAAGGCAAACAGTAATTATTTATTAATTAGGCTTTTGGAAGGCTGTCTCTCCACAATGTGAAATATTCTGTGGAATATGAATGGGAGCAAAAAATGTCCAAGCTATGAACTGAATGTCATATGAACATAAGTTGCATGGTCACAATTTTGTAGTCTTCTCTTATCGTTTAGCCCTTAATATATGGTGGTAAACGTTAATGCTTCTGCAGATGTTTTCACAGTTTTGAGGAACTGCATTAACGACGTTTTACATATTCCATTTTATAATCTTGATCTTTACTAGTTTTGGATTTAATGGCCTGTATTTCTGTTTGAGATAACATTCAGTAATAACATGCAAGGCCAGAGTAGAGCCCACTTATTAAATAGACACCTAATATCTCTCCCCAGGATCCTTTTTTATCAGAGTGTGTTTGGAGATCTATTAGATGTTTTCACAGAATATTATACTGAGACCTTGTGGACATTCCTTATTTGCGGTTCACTCACATTCATGGCTTTAATTAAGCTGTGGTGGGAAAAGGAGACCTCTAGCTTCAGCTTGTTTTCAGTGATAAAAGTTGGCACATATAGCCGTACATTAACATATCGCTGCTGTCGGAAGGAAACCTCATATCTCCATTTTTCGTCGTAAAGGGACAAAAAGAAATGGTCCAAATTGACTTGTAAAGACGTCTGGTTCCATTGACTTCCATTAAAAGTGATGTATGTTTTTTCCTTCTCCTGTAAAGTTACCGTTTTGTAGATACGAGGTTTTCTTACAACAACAGCGATAAGAACTTCAAGTAGCTACTTGTCATTATAGAATTACAATTGATAATTGCACGAATTGGCTTTGTGATATTTATATGTATTGTTTTGTTTTGTTTGATTAAATTTTACATTGTATAATTTATATTTTTTAATATCAGGTGGTCACATTGTTAGCTGTGTAATTCTTCAGGTATGCAGTGTTTATTTGAGCACGGTGCTTCTATATAGCCATCTGAAAAGCACCACCAATTTTCCAACATTTCTGCATTATTCAGTCAAATGTTCATTGTTAAAACTTACAGACTCTGATCACTTTACAGTGGTGGTGATAGAAACCAGGAGTCACCATGTCTGCAACACAAATATAGACAACTTCTTCATTAAATGGTCTACATTTGCACATATTTGTGGTATTTCTGATTGGTTCAGCTGAATAAAAGCAAACAGTGCAGTGTTTATTTGAGCCACCTGAGAATGGTACTATTACTTAGCCATTGAAGCTAATTGGTTCAGTGTTCATTGTAAAGCTCAGTCAGTTTTAAAGAGAAATTCAGTTTTTTTTTTAATTTTAGCAGAATTCAGATTGGTTTGATGTGAAATTCTTTATTTGAAATGTACCGAGTCAGAATTTTTCACAAAGATCTTGATGGGAACCAGACATCCGATGTGTTTAATACCTGTTAAAGCTGCATCAAAGAAAGTTATTACATAAAATGATTATGAATATGCTACCTGATGCCTGAGACTTGTTTTACGATAGTTTTGGAAAAGGTTTTCGCCCATATTTTTTAAGCACAATAACGGTGAAAGGGAAAAGCAGGGTGCGAAATAGTTCCCAATTACTAACATTAAAAACCTTTTTTTAACACTGTTTGACTATTATCGATGTTTTATTTACAACCTCAATTCAAAAGTTGGGACACTGTGTAAAATGTAAATAAATGTAAATAAAAAACAGAATGCAATGATTTGCAAAACTCATAGACAAATATTTTATCCACAATAAAACACAGAACACATATCAGATGCTGAAAGTGTGACATTTTACCATTTCATGAAAAATATTAACCCATTTAACACTTGATGGCAGCAACGCATCATGGTGTTTAGCATTGTCTTGCTGAAATATGCAAGGCCTTCCCTGAAAGAGACGCTGTCTGGATGGCAGCGTATGTTGTTCTAAAACCTCTATATACTGTGCAGCATTGATAGAGCCTTTCCAGATGTGTAAGCTGCCCACACCATAGGCACTAATGCAACCCCATTGCATCAGAGATGCAGGCTTTTGAACTGTGTGCTGATAACAAGCTGGATGGTCCCTCTCCTCTTGAGACTGCAGGACACCGTGTCCATGGTTTTCATAAAGAGTTTCAAATTTTGATTCATCTGACCACAGAACAGTTTTCCATTTTGCCTCAGTCCATTTTAAATGAGCTTTGGCCCAGAGAAGACGGCAGCGTTTCTGCATAGTGTTGACATATGGCTTCTTCTTTGCATGATACAGCTTTAACTTGCATTTGTGGATCACACGGCAAACTGTGCTCACAGACGGTGATTTCTGGAAGTGTTCCTGAGCCCATGCAGTGATTTCCAGTACAGAATCATGCCTGTTTTTAATACAGTGCTGCCGGAGTGCCCGAAGATCATGAGCATCCAATATTGACCGTTGGCCTTGTCCCTTGTGTACAGGGATCTTTTGATGATATTCTGTACTGTAGATGGGGAGGATGTGCAAAGTCATTGCAATTTTACGCTGAGGGACATTTTTCTGACATTTTTCGCAGATTGGTGAACCTCTGCCCATCTTTGATACTGACAGACTCTGCCTCTCTAAAATGCTCTTTTATACCCAGTTATGTGAGGTAGTTGGCAAATTGCTCCTCCAGCTGTTTTTTATTATTACTACTTACCTTTCCAGCCTTTTGTTGCCCCTGTCCCAACTTTTTTGAGATGCGTTGCTGCCATTAGGTTCTAAATGAGTTAATATTTTTAATGTTTGAAATGGTAAAATGTCTCACTTTAAACATCTGATATGTGTTCTATGTTCTATTGTGAATAAAATATGGGTCTATGAGATTTACAAATCATTGCATTCTGTTTTTACTTACATTTATTTACATTTTACACATTTTTACCCATTTCTTTTGAAATTGGGGTTGTAAATAAATACAGAAAACATATGCATATTTAATGGTCATTTTGAAGGGTAAATAAAATATTTGTGTTGTCGACATCACGATCCCTGGTTCCTTTTACCAACATTGCAAAGAAAATCAGTCAGTACGTTTTTCTCCAGTGCAGCTTTTCACATCGAACCACTTTAAGTGACTTTGTTTACATCTCAATGTTTGAATCATGCAGAAATTGTGAAAAATCAGTGGGATGCATTATATATGCATATCGCATATGTTTGTGGTAGTGAATATACTGTGCATGTGGTGAAATGAGTCCTTTTTGTTTGTGTGTGCACTATTGTAAGCGTGTATATTCATTTTGTGTGTGTGTGTGTGTGTGTGTGTGTGTGTGGGGTAACAATGTCTGTATTCTCAGCGTATTCACTCTTCTCATGCCCACCTGCTGTGCACTCTGACCGACCGTCCAGGCCACCCGCTAAATAACGGCAGGGACCCCGTCCATCACCTCTCTGTCGTTCTTTCTTTCTTTTCCCTCCTACAGCTTCTAATAACCCCTCTATCTCTTCCAGCACCCCCTCCCCACCTATTCCTGCACCTCACCTTGCTTTTCCACCTACTCTTCCTGCTTTCATGCTTTTTCTCTCTCTCTTTCTGTTCTCCGTCACACTCTGTGGCTCCGGGCACAGTTCAAATTCCACTTCAGCTGCGATTCGCCATTGATTTTCTGCCCTCCCCTCCACAGCCAGCACTCTGCGCGCCCACTGCTACCTCTCAAGTCTCTCTTTCTCCAGCTGATGTCTCTGTTGCTTTCTGCCCATATAAATGTACTTGTAAAAGCTAGAACCCGAGTAATATGGACATTTTGTGGACAGTGACTGATATGATTGTCAGCAGTGAATGGTTACATATTAGTGCTGTTATAGTTAATGTGTTAATAATTAATGCCACAGTTTTTTCTTAGTTGGAACTGTCTGTAGTAGAGCAGGCTGCAGGGGTGAGCCGTGACTATTAGAACTAGGCCTCCAGTTTGGGCCGTAAATGTCAAAACTCAGCCAAAACATGAGGAAAAAACACCTCAGCAATAATGTTAACTTCTGTTAGCGCCCCCTATTCTAGTTGCCAGTTAGTGCTAAGCTAATGCTGAGTCACCTGGACACATTATAGTCCTCCTCAAATGACCACGTTGCATTCTGAGATGTAGTATGTTAATGGAAATGATTGAATAAACCATTCCCTGATTAGCAATCAATAAACGAAATATTGGCTGATTAGAGAGCTTGGAGCCCTCCTGAAAAGGTAATCTGTGGTGGACGAAGTACACAAATCATGTGCTTGAGTTAAAGTAGAGATACCCAAGGTAAAATATTACTCCAGTGAAAGTAGAAGTTCCTCCCTTTAGACCTCCACTTGAGTAGAAGTACAAAAGGATTTGCCTTCAAATGTACTTAAGTATCGAAAGTAAAAGTACTAAAAGATTAATTATGACTTTAATGTCCTATTATCATTTTTATAACAAGACTCGCTTCATTAACTCATTTTAGATGAAAATACTCCAGTGTCTCTCTTGATAAACCAGTCTTTTAATAGAATGTCATTAATTAGTGACGCTGATGTCTATTAAAATTATCATCAGCACAAAACACTGAAGGCAAACAGTTTCCATCAGGTAGAACTGAGTGGCTCTGAAATCACTTTTTACAAACAAGCAAAGTTTCAGTTTAAGATTTATTTGAACTTAATTACAAGTTTAGGTTTAATAAAAACTTTAAACTCAGATTCACAAATGAGTTTCCTTTACTAAACTGCATCTGTAGGTCTCTGTTCATAAACATAAACTAGCCAAAACAAATTTACTATAAAATGAAATAGTGTTTGTATAAATTCAGAATAAAGACACGTCAGTCTCAACTGCATATGAGTACATATTTCTATATTGTGGTCTGTTTACACAAAGTTAGGTTAGTTCATCATTTATGTTGAATAGACTCTCCCAACATTTTACGCTGCTGCACTGACGTTGAACCGCGTGCTGCACTGGGTCGGTATGGCCAACAGGTCAAAACAAGCTCAAAACAAAGTGCGCTGTGCCCTGATTGGTGTTCTTGATTTGCACTTCTTTCGTTTTGACGTTATGTTTTTATACACACATAAACCAAAAGGAACGACAGATTTCTCAGAATGTAGTGGAGTAAAAAGTGAGATATTTGACTTTGAAATGTCGTGGAGTGAAAGTAAAAAGTCACCCAAAATGGAAAAACTACTTAACCTTTTTAACTCCTTGAGACCACCGGTTGTTCCAAAATCCACTTCGTCATATTCTTCATAACTTTCATATTTCATAAGCTACGTTCAAAAGGTGGGGGTCGTATGAGAGCTGTAACTGTCTTCTTTCCAGTCAAGTAGATGGGTGATGTAATTTTAAACCCTTATAATAAAAGAAGCTCAACTCACAATTTTTTTTCTACTGAAAGTCGACCCATTTTTCCACAAATCTGGGCTATAAACTATAAACAGATGGCGTCTCTTCAGTGATCTGCTCTGTAAAAATGATTTTTATAAAATAATACAAAGAGTGTCTAAGATTTTAGGCTTTCAGCAGTAAATTGTAAGCATATAGCAATATGTTTATGATCATAAAAGGGGGAGGGGAGCTTTTACAAAAAAAAATAAATAAATAATAATAAAATAAAAAATTACCTTTATTTTATGCAGCTACTGAATAATTTGCCTTATGATTCGGTCATGTAAATTCAGATGGACAAACCAAAATATAGCCCTGGAGAATAAGATTAAGTACAGTAACGAATTACATTTACTTTGTTACTGTCCACCACTGAAGGTAATATAGGAGAGCAGACTACGGACTGTATGCAGTAGGCTCTCTAACGGGGGTGAACGTCTGAGCTGACAGAAGGGAGCTGTACCAGATGACAGTTTAAGTTATAGCTGGTTCACTCTTGGACATATAAGGAGGGTTGTGTGAGATGCCCTGTGGAGAGTTGTGCAGGAGAGCCCTGTAAGGAGAGAACAGTCTGGTAAGAGTCAGACCAGAGTGGGTTTTTAACCAAAAGACATCATGAGTGTTTGGTTTTAAGGGTTACCAAAAAAGGTGTAAGGTTTGGACATGATGGGGACTAAAATGGTATGGAATTGTGTAAAAGGGGCGGGGAGATTACCTCATCACCCCGGAGGGAAATAAAAAGGGATGCTTTGAGATGACATTCGGATTCTGGTTGACCGGGAACCACCTTGCCATTTGATGCTCAAACAAGCGAAGGCCTTTTCCTTCCTTCCACGAGAACTCGGCTGAAGTCTTTTTCATTCTTTTTTTCATTCTAAAGACGTTAGATTACAGACATTATTATTAGAGCAAATAGTATAGACCATATTAGAGTGTACGTATGAATGTCCAGATCCTGGGCAAAGAGAGAGCTCTTGGCTGTGACAGTGTCATAATAGATCTGGCTACATACGGCAATAATTGTCCAGATATCTTTGGTGTACTGGGGAGATTCATGTTGGTCACGTACTGAATGCTACTTACTTCTTTTGCTGACAGTCAGTACACAAGCAGTATGTATTAGGCTATTTTGAACGCACTCAGTGTGTCTAGACCAGCCGATTTAATCAATATTCTTGATTCTAAACAAGAATATATTGAGGTTATTTTTTATCATCCAGGCCTAGAATAAAGCAAACTTTTCCTAGCCTTCTTTCCACATTGAGCATTCCAAACACCCACCAGACAGTTTCTCTGAGTTCTTAGAGAATAAAGTCATAATATTTTGAGATAAAAAAGTACCGGTAGCCGTGTAAACGGTCACTGCCTGCGATTCTCCTTCAACAAAACGGACAGACAGTTTCCTCCGAGTCCGTCTGGCTCTTTATTCTAGATAAACAGTTTCCTGCTCAGCCGTTTCAGCCGGTTCTTATACTAATAACAGGCTGGTGCTGATGTGCAGGAGAGACAGGGAGACTGAGTGTTTCTTTAGGGGTGAAACCAGTGTGAAAATATAACTTCACCTCCTCAACGCCCCTCATTTTAGCACAGGGAGGTGCTGCCTTCCTTTTGCAAACCCTTTGGCCATAATGTTGCGACTTTTCCTGGTAATATCCCACTTTAATGTCGTAATGCTATGAGTTTATTCTCCAAATTATTTGACTTTATTCTAAAAATATTACGATTTTATTTAAAAAAAAATACAAATTTATTCTCAAAACATTACAAATTTATTTTCGAAATGTACTTATTTTTTTTAACAGTGGCCCTAAAACGCTGTCATACTTTCTGCCCATATAAAGTGGCTTGTAAAAACAGCTGTCATAACGTTTCAGAGTTAGAGTAAAATATTTTCTGCTTCATGTGCTGCGAGAATGTGGACTCTTTCATGGGCATCTCGGTGGTCTGTTCAGCCAGTGGTTCCCAGCTCTGGTCCTGGAGTACCGCATGATCCCTTTAATAATGAACAAGCACCCCCTGAGTTGAGGTGAGCAGGGAAAACACTAAAATATGCAGGACAGTGGGTTGTCCAGGACCAGGCAACTAAGCACCTGTGCGCTAAGCAGTGACCACCTACTAGAGATGTCACTCAAACCCATGAGGCGACCCACTATAAACCAACACTGACATCAGTGAATGAAGGATGACCATTGGAGTGCTGCAACCTCAAACTTCACACACTTCATTGCATGATTTTAATATTCTTAAAAACATCTGATGCTTTCAAGGTGAACTTGGTGCATTTTTTACACTAATTCAGAACTGTGTATGAATTTAGTTCCAGAAGAGGAAAAACAAATTATACGTATAAATGAATTTCATGGGTTATTTAACTTTTCAGGTGTGTATTTATATTCAAAGAGTGTTCAGTAGAATGGACTTTAGGTGCAGACTGTGCATAATGTAAGTGAAATTGGCCACTAGCCACATTCTCTTGAGCCCAGGTAGCTTTAGAACCACAGCTGTTAGAATTTCAGATTTCCCCAAGAGAGTGAAAGTCCAGTTAACCCTTGTGAGTATCCTCACCATCGTGAAATTTGTTTATCTTTAGGAAAAATGTTTTTTTTTTTCTTCACCTCTGGAGACTTTTTTGGTGTTGGGAGGGGGCAGAGAGTGGGGAACTTAGCCATACATCAGCTTATAAACTTTCTGGAGCTGTATTGTGGAAACAGCCTAACTCTGAAATCTTATCTGTTTACCATGACAGCTTCATTTGTGACCGATTTTAGGACAGTAGCTGTTACAGGGTAACATTCGCTAAGCTATTTATCTTAACACCTGATAGGAAAAAGTACAAACCCAGCTTCAATAAGTTGGGACGCTGTGTAAAACGGAAATGTAAATAATAACGGAGTGCAATGATTTGCAAAGCTCATATCAGATGTTGAAAGTGAGACATTTTACCATTTCATGAAAAACATTAACTCCTTTAGAACTTGATGGCAGCAATGCATCTCAAAGTTGGGACAGGGCCGTGTCCACCATCGTCTAGCATCCCCTCTTCTTTTAACAACGGTCTGGGAAGTGAGGAGACCAGTTGCTGGAGTTTTGGGAGAGGAATGTTGTCCCATTCTTGTCTGATGTAGGATTCTAGCTGCTCAACAGTCCTGGATCTTTTTTGCTGGAGTTTTTGTTTCATGATGCACCAAATGTTTTCTATTGGTGAAAGGTCTGGACGGACTCTTCTTCTGCGAAGCCATGCTGTTGTGATGGATGCAGTGTGTTGTTTAGCATTGTCTTGCTGAAATATGCAAGGCCTTCCCTCAAAGAGACGCTGTCTGGATGGCAGCATATGTTGTAAAACCTGTATATACTTTCAGCATTGATAGAGCCTTTCCAGATGTGTAAGCTGCCCATGCCACCCCATTCCATCAGAGATGCAGGCTTTTGAACTGTGTGCTGATAACAAGCTGGATGGTCTCTCTCCTCTTCAGTCCGCAGGACACGGCGTCCGTGGTTTCCAAAAAGAATTTCAAATTTTGATTTGTCTGACCACAGAACAGTTTTCCATTTTGCCTCAGTCTGTTTTAAATGAGCTTTGGCCCAGAGAAGATGGCAGCGTTTCTGGATAGTGTTGACATATAACTTCTTCTTTGCATGATACAGCTTTAACTTGCATTTGTGGATCACACGGCAAACTGTGTTCACAGACAGTGATTTCTGGAAGTGTTTCCTGAGCCCATGCAGTGATTTCCAGTACAGAATCATGCCTGTTTTCAATGCAGTGCTGCCTGAGGGCCCAAAGATCACAAGCATCCAGTATTGACTGTCGGCCTTGTCCCCTGTGTACAGAGATTTCTCCAGTTTCTCTGAATCTTTTTTTTATAATATTATGTGCTGTAGATGGTGGAATATACAAAGTCTTCACAATTTTACGTTAAGGAACATTTTTCTGAAATTGTTCCACAATTTTTAGATGCAGTTTTTCGCTGATTGGTGAACCTCTGCCTATCTTTGCTTCTGAGAGACTCTGCTTCTCTAAAATACTCTTTTTATACCCAGTTATGGGAATTATCTGCAAATTGCTCCTCTAGTTGTTTTTTTACTAGTATTACTTACTTTTCCAGCCTTTTGTTGCCCCTGTCCCAACTTTTCTGAGATGCATTTTTGCCATCAAGTTCTAAATGAGTTTTTCATGAAATGGTAAAATGTCTCACTTTCAACATCTGATATGTGTTCTACGCTCTCTTGTGAATAAAATATGGGTCTGTGAGATTTGCAAATCATTGCATTCTGTTTTTTTTTTACTTTTTTGGAATTGGGGTTATAATTGAATCAGTTCTGTTACTGTTTTTTTCACAAGTTGTAAGTCTCTAGTCCTCGTCATGTCAGAAGTCAGTTAAAAGCAAATCTAGTCGATTCGAGTCGTGAGTCCTTATCTGTGATGCCTCATATTATATTGTATTTTGCCTCTGCTTTGCTTCAGGCCTAACACCTCTTAACCGTGGTAAAATCACTGTAAGGCACGGCCTGTTGTGGTTCATTGCTTAAATTTATGTGGATAAACTTCATACAGCTGTTCAGTATAGGAATTCTCTTCTGTCACTTGTCAAGTCGTACTGCATAGACATGTGAGAATATAGCAGAAATAACTCAGGTCAGGCTTTCGTTTAATATTCATAAATCCACATCCAAGTACGACTGGCACTCAGCCACCAACCTGCCTCACACACTTTCACAGCTTGTCGAAGGACGCATGATTGCTTGGCACCGATTTGTAGATTGCCGAGCAAATTGTTAATTAAATAACTTTTTAAGTGGGATGGAAACACTCATGCTCCCATATTCATTTCCAAACAGGCAGATGAATACAAAACAAATATTTACACCTGACGCACCTACATATACACTCAGCAGTTCCGCCTTGCTGGTGTAGAGTTAGAGACTGTAGCCCATCTGTTTATGCACAGTTTGCATTGGCCATCCTCTTACCCTTCATCTGTGCTCAGTTTCTGACCACAGAGCTGCTCTTGGCTGGATATTTTTGAGTGTTGGACCTTCTCAACCAAGCATGTGTATCAAAGCCCCAGCAATCACTATGCCTGATGTATTCATAGCAGCACCTCACTTCCTACCATGTCACGGTCACTGCTGTGTTGGGAGTGGTCCATCTCCCAAATAATATCTGGTAAACAGCTGGACAGAACCTGACCAGTGATGAACGAGGCAGAAGGTGGTTGATAAATTGTGCAGAAACAGATGTGCTTCAGTCTGTAATTGTACACCTGTCCTAGGGTTTCAGTCATGTGATTTTTCTGTTGTGCCACAATATTTGGGACCGAATTTCTGGCTCCACATGAACATAACTGGAGGTGAAAGATGGCTAAAATTGCTCGGTACTTTGGAAGAAAAAAAAACGTTACCTTGACAAAGTCGATAAAATAGGCTGTGATCCTTAAACAGTTTCCCCCCCACAGAACTGTGTTAAAAGCACAGAAGCCCACCGGCTCTTCACGTCAGGGTGGGTAAAGGATCCTGTGGTGTTGCATAAAGAAGAGAAAAACTCTTTGTTTCTGTATTTTTCTGTAAGGGACATTTAGTTATATAATGAGTTACACAATTAATTACGTTCACATTCACATTTTGTATCTTGTACTTTTGCGTTCTTTATTTGTTTTGATTTTTTTTTTATTTGTTTTTGATTTTGAAGCGACAGAAACGTAGTTAGAATTGTAAAAAATGCATTTTGCTCTGCACACCAGGGGTGTCAAACTACAGTAGAAGGGCCATATTAAAAAATCTCAGCCAATCTGTGGGCCAAAGAAAATGTTTTTATTTCATTTTTAATTAATGTTGTGCTATAAACCAAACTGGCCATTGTTTATTCAAAATACGCAAAAATATAGACAATTCTTTGTAGACCTTGAAATGTTACATGACCACTTGAAATATTCAAAATGTAAATGTCCCCAGGAGCTCAGTCTTTTAAATCTACCTAATTGCTTGAACTGGACACCTGACATCCTTTCTTTGCTGTGAGTTCATTAAGACTTGGACGAGTTTCTGAGCTGCTGGGCTAACATTGTGTCTATGTTGGTTGAACTGCAGCTGAAATGCTGCCGTGTGTTTGGTGATCTGACTGATGTGGAATTGTGTACAATTGTGTAGAACTGAGGTGTAACCGCTGTCCCAAAGATTGTTGTTGGGGTCAGAGTCGGAACACACATCACGTTGCAGTGCATGCTGGGGACTGTAGTGCAGCACATTGCGAAACGGGCTAATATTAATAGAAAATTTAAATACTTTAGCAGGCCGGATAGGATTGTGTCGTGGACCTGATCTGGCCTGCAGGCCTTGTGTTTGACAAATGGGCTGTAATTTTCTAAACTGAAAGTTTAGAATCCCTTCTTGTTTCATTGAGCTAATAGTGAGAAATTACACCATGCCTTTATCTTCAACAATGACTGTAACTTCGTAGGGATAAAACTAAATGTACCAACTATTCTTTTAATCAAAACAACATGAACATTTCCCACTGCAAGCTGCAAAAATGTTTAAAACAACCTGTCTTAGCACTACTAAACTGCAAAAGAGGTGCTGGAACCTTTGGCACCTGAAAACTGGATGTTCTTTTTCCATTGGCCACTGGTCCAGTACCTAAGGTTCCAGTTTTCGGTTTGATCTGTGGAACAATGAAGAGATATAGGCATTGTTGCATGAGTAGGACTATCGCAATTATTTTCCAGGTATTTCATCAGATGTTTATGTTGCAAGAAACTGAATTGTTTTTTTTGTCACTTGAGGCAAATACATACATATTAAATAATAAAGGAAGGCAGAAAACATTCTATAAGACATCATGAGACTTAACCAAAAATAGCTTCCAGTAAGCATAAAGAACACAGAAAGCGCAGAGCAGATCACGTATTTGCGGCTGAGCCGTGTCTTTCTTCCCTTGAAACTTCTCCTCTGTCTTTGGTGACTCTTGCAGCTGAAGCCCACAGACGATTTAGCCAGTTCTTCACTCTTTCAGGTGAAGAAAAAAATTAATGGATTCATTTTGGAGTCATCACTTTGTAAAAAGTTTGCTAAAGTGATGTTATCTAATTGTTTAGCTAATGCTAATGTTATTTAGCAGCCGCTTTTCATGTCATCACTATGGCCATTCCAGTTATCAGGTGGAAAATGAGCTAGAGCTACACAAAGATGCTCGAAAGACTTCTTTAAACGATGCCATAGAAGAACCACTTTTGGTTTGCTAGAGAACCAGGTTTCGAAAAAGGGATTTGAAAGGGTGAAGAACTTCGCACCTGTTTTTCAAACTTTCTGCATAATTCAATTGCTGAGATGTCAACAAAGTCATTCAGAGTGGCCATAGGAACCAGGGGTCACAATGTCTACGACTGCAATTATAGCTGTTTCATTTACCATCTAAAACCAGCAGTGAACCTCCACACTTCTTCTGAGTCTTTAAATGTAATGTTGATAGTGGTAAAATAGCGATAAATCTGAAATAATGTCATCTTTTGCGACTATTTATCCTTATCACACCCTGCTTGTTAGTCTCCTTGATTACATGTTAAAAAAAAAAATGAAATTTAGGCCAAAAGTTTACCTCAAAACCTTCTTAAAACAATGAGTGTGTTTACATTCGCTTTTTGCAGATTTTGTCGCTAATCTGATCAACACGTTTACATGCACTTAAGTAATCAGATAATGGGGAAACTCCAGGTCTATATGCGTCAGGCAGTAATTAGATTTGCCGACTGAGAAATCCGAAAGAAATCAGAGTAAGAGTTTACATGCATTGATAAATCTGATTACTGAGCTAAAATCCAGCTCTCTTTATCAGATTTCTTAATCGAATTTCTAGAGCGGATTATGATGTTTACATGACCTTTTGAACAATCAGATGACTGCAGAAATTCGATCGGATTATTGAGTGCATGTAAACACACTCAATGTCTCAAGCATTAGCTTATGTGTTCATGTGAAAGCTTTCTGTTATGGAGCTTTTATAGGCATTAAACTCGTCAGACGTCTGGTTCCTATCACCACCACTGTGAACAGTTCTGACTCTGTAAGTTTCTCTAGAACAGAGCGTTTCACACCAAACCACTCTGAATGAATTTGTTTGCATCTTAACCATTTTATATCAGAAATTTTGGGGAACAAAAATGGTGGAATTCCCTTTTTAAAAGTTTACATAAAAAGCAGTGGTCACCAGCACTGGTCCTGGACATCTACCTTCCTGTAGAGTCAGATTCCAACCCCAAATCTTCCAGACCTGTTTCAGCTAATGAACTTCTTTAGAAGTGTGATTGGCTGGATCAGGGGCATCAGTGTTTAGTAAAGATGGCACAGTATGTAAAATGTAAAAATCTCCAGGAGGGAGGGTTGGTGACCACTGCTTTAAAGGTTCTTTTCTAGGGGTCGGCAACTTGTGGCTCATTTACTGCCCTGTTGGCTCCACAGCAGAATCAGATTTGTAGGTAAAAATAAAATAATCCTCCTTTACAGTAAAATAAAGCTCTGCTGATCGTTCAACACAGTTTAACAATAAATGGTCTTAAACGCTGGAGTTAATGTAGAACTGCTAATTCACCCTTTTTAACCCTGAAGGTTGGTGCATAGATCGCTGGTCACCATAGCAATGCAGACAACTTGCCCAGCTAGTAGCTAACGAAACGGCAAAGAGAGAGATTTAAGATGAACATCAATAATTTGGAGATGAATGGACGGGCGTTTATAAGCACTTGGCTGGTTTCCTGGCTTCCTATTTAAACTGTGAAACACTAAAAAGTCATGAAACTGAAGTCAGCTCCATGTTTGCCATCTCCTCGTTCTAATTTCCCCATTCCACCTTAAATGGCGCAGCTGTTAGCAGGAAAATTCGAACACGAAGCTGGCGAATGAGAAGCGACTTCAGCCTTGCGAGAAATCGCACATTATGAGACATTTCGCAAGAAACTGTTCTACATTTGGAAAAGTTTCCTGCTGGAGATGCGAGAGAAGTAGCTGTAGCTGAGCTAAAGCTTAAGGCAGAGCAAAGTCTGTGTTTTCGTTTATATTATATTTTTAGCCTTTACAAGTGCATCAGCACATACTGAGACATATTTACAGCCAAGATGGTAAAATGGACATGAAATTTTGTGGCTCCAAAGGTGGTTTGATTTTTGTTGAAAAGACAAAATGGCTCTTATTAACATTTGGGCTGCCGACTGCTGTTCTGTACCAATTTTAGGGGGCTCCTTACAAAATTATGTTTACATTATGTTGAGATTCTTTAAACTCCTACATCTCATTTACAAAAAAGCTTCCCTAGAACCATCAATTGAAAGGTTTCTTTTTAAATGGTTCTATGGCATCACTCAAAACCCCTTTTTGTCACTGTTTAGGTCAGTTCTTGTTTTGCACAGGAAAGACGCCCTGTAAGATCTTTTGACTTGTCCTAAAGCTGCTAATGGTCTTTTTGTGTACACAGTTCTGGTTTCCCTGATGTTGTGAAGTGATTTTAACTGACCTTTGAAGGTCAAAGTGTCAGCAATAAAGCTTCTTTTCTCCGGGTGTGTGAGGTATTAAGATGTGCCTCTTGTCCTCTCAGGCAGAGTGTGGTTTTGGCTCTGAAATCACTTAGTCTGGACAAAAATACGCCCTCATTTTCTAAAAAAAAAGCACTAGCTGTTCAGAGTGTGCTGTTTACCTGCACTCAGAGACAGTTTCACCAAAGTCTCTCACTCCTCATTCTGTCCTCTTGTCTTAAAACTAGCCCTCTGTTTTCTTACTTTTCCCTGCCGAGCGCTTTTTGTTCTGCTTTCTGTGCCGCTGTTGTTGGCAAAGTAATAAAGGAGGCTGTTCTTAGCCTGGTATGACCTTTGTGTGAGTGTGTTTGTGTGAGAGAGGGAACACAGTCCTCTAGTTCTCCTTCTTTTGCCACACAGTGCCAGGCGTCCAGGGAATATCACTGAGTATTTATCATTCAGACAGATATTAGATGTTGTGCACTAAAATTGGCAGGAATGCCATATTTATTTTGGTTCTCTGTAGAGAATCTATACTATACACTGATCAGGCATGACATTCTGACCACCTCCTTGTTTCTACGCTCATTGTCCATTTTATCAGCTCCACTTACTATATAGGTGCACTTTGTAGTTCTACAGTTACAGACTGTAGTCCATCTGTTTCTCTGATACTTTGTTAGCCCCCTTTTACCCTGTTCTTCAGTGGTCAGGACCCCCATGGACCCTCACAGAGCAGGTACTATTTGGGTGGTGGATCATTCTCAGCACTGCAGTAACACTGATGTGGTGGTGGTGTGTTAGTGTGTGTTGTGCTGGTCTGAGGGGATCAGACACAGCAGTGCTGCTGGAGTTTTTAAACACTGTGTCCATTCACTGTCCACTCTATTAGACACTCCTACCTTGTCAGTCCACCTTGTAGATGTAAAGTCAGAGTCGATAGCTCATCTGCTGCTGCACAGTATGTGTTGGTCATCCTCAAGTCCTTCATCAGTGGTCACAGGACGTTGCCCACAGGACGCTGTTGGCTGGATATTTTTGGTTGGTGGACTATTCTCAGTCCAGCAGTGACACTGAGGTGTTTAAAAACTCCAGCAGTACCGCTGTGTCTGATCCACTCAGACCAGCACAACACACACTGACACACCACCACCATGTCAGCGTTACTGCAGTGCTGAGAATGATCCACCACCCAAATAGTACCTGCTCTGTGAGGGTTCATGGGGGTCCTGACCACTGAAGAACAGGGTAAAAGGGGGCTAACAAAGTATCAGAGAAACAGATGGACTACAGTCTGTAACTGTAGAACTACAAAGTGCACCTATATAGTAAGTGGAGCTGATAAAATGGACAATGAGCGTAGAAACAAGGAGGTGGTCAGAATGTCATGCCTGATCAGTGTATAGTATAGATTCTCTACAGAGAACCAAAATAAATATGGCATTCCTGCCAATTTTAGTGCACAACATCTAATATCTTCATAATGTCATGCCTAATCGGTGTATTTTATCTTAGAAATTCAACAAAACATACAGTTTGATCAAACTTTTGCAAACAACTGACCTAATGAATGAAATTTGAATCCATTATAATTGATTCTTAAAATTGATTCAGTTGAATTGGCTCCTATAGATCGATGCATCAATGCGTTTTTACACCTCTAATGCTCAGTATCGCTGTGGTGTGATTTAGAGAGGGGTGTATGTGTGGGTGTAGGTGTGTGTGCACATCGTGTTCAGATATAAACGACTATCTGTCAACTGGACATTAAGGTCACTGGTGGATGGGGCTCGTCCAGGCCTGTAGTTGATCAGGGGAGGAGAGAGGGGGTGAGAGGGAGAAGAGCAGCAGAAGGGCGTTAGTGAGAGAGAGATAAGAGCCTGGAGAGAGTGATTTAAGGAGGAGGAGAGAGGGGATGAGTCCTTGATAATAATCTGGCTGATCGAAGCAGAGAGGAAGTGAGAGCAGGAACTCACACAGACTCTGTCCCACGTTAAGCACATCATTGTATAATACCTAATCACCCACTAACCCCTGGAATGTAATTATGCAGCTACATTTATGAAATTAAATACATTTACATGAAGTTTACGTCGTCAGGATGGTGATGCCGCAGCCGTTCAACATTTATGATCCCAATTGTGAGAATAACTGGCCTCTGTGGGTGGGTAGGATGCACCCCCTGCCCATCACTCAGCACGATGCTAGCCAACATGGGCATCTGTTTACTCATGTAACAGAATTGGCCATTAGTGTTCTCCTCCAAGTGTGTTGAGCTGTCACATCGCATTTGCAGCAATCTGAAAACCTGCGTTGGTGCTTCATGCACTTCAGAGGAAGCATTCACCCTCCCAGCTTGGTAGCATCATGTGATTGGTTGAGACCAAACCATTCGGGCAGGTATTGACCATGACTGAATTCGAGAGAAAACTTGGCAAAAATGTAGTGTTTGGAATCAGCACTTTCAACAGACTTTTTCATTGAATTACGAGTGAGAAGTTATTTTTAACTAGAAACGTGCATTTCCTGAAACGCTGAATGATTGTGCAGCTTAAATGGTTCACCTTTCCTGCTTGGTTGTTGTTAGGCAGTTACTATGGAATCCCAGGTGGTTGCTAAGGTGTTGCTAGTCAGCTGCTGTGGTATCCCAGGTGGTAGCTAAGGTGTTGCTAGGCGGTTGCTATGGTATCCCTGGCAGTTGCTAAGGTGTATTGCAGCTTTGCACAGTTACTATTTGATTATATATATATATATATATATATATATATATATATATATATATATATATATATATATATATATATATGTATGTTGTAACTTTTGTCCTAGGCCAAATTTTATGTTTAATTTCTTCCCCAGTATGTTACATTCGGCAAATATACAGTTATTGTGCATTAAAATGTGCAAAAGTGTCTTTCTGCAGGCCCCCTAGTGGCCATTCCAATGGCATAATGAAAATTAACTCTGATATTTTTAAGTAATAAAATGAAATAAAACATTTGTTTCCAGTAACTCTGTTACCACATTAACTAGGGCACTGTCGGCTCTCTGTGTGTGGAGTGTTGTGACTCTGAGTTGAGATGCTAGTGAGCAATGAAGAGTGAAAAGGGGTGAAAAATTATTCACATGGGCAGCACATCTACAGCTTGTTTCAAGTATTAAAAGAAAGTATTAAAACACTTTCATAAAAAATAAAAACACTTGCTGACTGACCTACGAAGACAAATATCCAGAGTACTTCCAGTTTTGTAAACCATACGCATTCCCACTGGAATACATTCCATCAATGTTATTGCAGAAAAATATATAGTTTAAAAACTGAGGGGACCTTGAAATCAGGCAGAAGTTGCATTTTATGGCTACCATGAAAAGGGGTTAATCAAAAGTCGGTGGATTAATTAATTATGGAAATAATCTTCAGTTGCAGTTCTATTGGGTAGCAATGTAAATATGTAAGAGTATGACTGTGGTTTTGTGAACTAAGGCTATGTTTACATTGCAGGTAAAAGTGGCCTCACCAAATCCGATTTTTTTAGTTTAGCTGTTCACATTAGCTTTTAAATGTGATCTGTATGCAACATCAGTCTGAACAGATCAGCTCCTAAACTGAGCCGCATGCGCAAAAGAACAATCTTCACGCTGCTTCACGGCTCATCCAGAGGTAAACAAGCACAACTGCCAACGAACGCCAGTCGCTCCCGGAGGATTCAGCTTCACCTTCGCCAGCATCACAGGAGCCATCATGAAGCTTCACTGACTGACAGCTGGACTCATCACCCAGAATGTGTTTGAGCTCACCGCAAAAAGGACACGTTATTCGGACACGGTCACTTCTTTGGTTTGTGTCCTCGGATTCTGCATTTGAGTGTTTCGTTCGAAATCTCTTCAAACCAAGAGTGGTTTGGATGAGTCTCCTCAAATTTTTTGGTACAGAAACATCAGCCCAGATGTTTGAGTCTCAGCAGCGTGAAATTATGATAAATGTTGAGTTAGATTGATGTAAAAATCGCGTGAGTCGCATCGCCGCATATCGGATACGTATCAGATTTCAGTACCACATATGAAAGAGTCTCAAATCAGAATTGAAAATGTCAGATTCAGTGTGTTTATCTGTTCACACTGACACACATCTGATTCACATATGAAGAAAAAGATCAGATTTGGGCCACTTTTACCTGCTGTGTGACCAAAACCATAGATACCTAATTATCTCTAGATGTAATATCTTCTGACCAGAGGAGAGAGAAAAGCTGTAATTCCAGTGTTGCATTTACATTTTCTGTTTACTGTGTTTGTGTACGAGTCTCTCTGTTTTCCTGTCGGCCTGTCTGCAGATATCTTTTCAGGGAGTAGTTTTTTGGTCCCGTGTGAAATAGTTCTCAAGCCCAGTATCTCTCACAGACACACACTTTTAAACCATAAACCAACCGACCGCTCAACTTTACCCCCTCGCGGCCCCTCCGTTCCCCACCGGAGCATTCGAAAATCAGCCATTCGTACGGCAGGAGTGAGAGAGGAAATAAAGAGAGCTGAAATTCCTCCAGGAGGATGAGCATTTAAGCGGCTATTTAGAGGAATCAATGGCCACATATGTTTATGCCAGATAATTGTTGTATCTAAAGATGAGATGAAGGAATGGATAATGGATTGGGCGTTGATGCTGTTAGTGGCTAGTGATTTTTGGGCCACTGCCAAAGTGTGTGTGCCTATGTGTGTGTGTGTGTGTGTGGATGACTGCATCAGTAGGTGTGGAGTCTTATCAAGACTGGGGATCAGATCTGAGTAATTACAGGAGTGGGAACTGCAGATGGTGCCTGTTACCACACATGCACACTCTTGATAAAGCCGCATCCTCTGTGGAGCGCAGAGCCGATTAAAGCACAAAACTCCAAACTGAGGCTTGGAATAATGTGATCAAGTGTTTATCACTGCAGAAGTAGCTTTCCCTTCATTTTCCTGCTCTGCCTCGGCTTTTCTTTTCCTCGCGGTTGAGCTCGTGGTACGCGAGCGACTCAGGAGAGCCCCGAGCAATAAAACTACCTGAAGAAATAACGGGCGCTCTAAATTAGAAATGTTTTTCATCGATTCTGAGAGTTTGCTTCAGGGTGTGTGCGTTAGCTTTTGCAGCACGGTACATTACCTATAAATATTTGTTCCTTCGGTATGGATGGGTCTATTAATTTGTGCGCTGAACTTGTGCAGATTTATGGAATGATTTGTAGTGGGTGTCCAAGGTAGATATCGACTGCGGTTGTTCGGTTAACACTAAATAGCAGACCGTTTATTAGACTTTTAGCTACTGGAGTTGGGCACTAGGGAGCCAATTGGGACCCAACACCATAGAATTAGTTTATCTTAGCTATTAACCTTAACATGCAGGTGGTTACAGGGTGTGAGAAAGCTTACTGAACCCACCTGTAGTAAGATATGCATTTTGCCAATGTAAACACAAAGAAAAGATCCACAAAGGGTCATTTTGGGCCCCCAGAACAGCTTCAGTGCACTTTGCAAGTCTGGAACTGTACTGGAAGACTGGAACACCATTCTGGTGGTGTAGAATCCGGCCTACATTGTTGGTCTCCCATAGATCACCCGTAGATGTTCAACTGGGTTGGGATCTGATGACCGAGGCCAAAGCATATGGTTCACTTTCATACTCATCAAACCATTCAGTGACCCTTCATGCCCTGTGGATGGGGGCATGGTTGTCCAGGAGAGACCAGTGTTTCACCATTGGATGAAGGTGATCAGTCAGAATGACTTTGTATTGAGTCTGACCCTTCCATCTGAGGAGACTGACCCTTCCATCTAAGGATCCAAGTGGACCCAAACCATTCCACCAAAATGCCCCACCACAGCATAACAGAGCTATCAGACCCCCTCACTGTAGGGGTCATGCATTGAGGCGTGTACTCTGCACATGCACTCTCCCACTTGTGGAGAATATGGTGATATATGGCTCCTCTGACCGCATCACTATTTTCCACATCTCTGTAGTTTCCACCATCCAGTGCTGATGAACTCTTGAATATGCATTAGTCTTTGTAATGAGGGGGTTTATGCACTGCAGCCCACCTATAAGATCTCTCTCTCTGTGTTCGTGGACAGCTATTCTCGCTAACACAGTCTGGTCACATGCTGCGATGATACACTCAGCCTCCTGAGGAACAGTTGCTCTTCTGTTTTTCTTTACCTATCAAAGTATGAGCATCACTCTAATTGAATGTGTGCTTTCAACCTTAATTTCCAACCCCACTCACTTCCGAGAGCATCTCCTTATTCCATCTTGACCCAAAATCGAGGGTAACTGGACCTGTTCAGTTTGTTATACCACAGAACATGGTCTGATGTTAATTTCTTCGTTGATGTTAATTGCTCACACCTGTCTGGAAGCATCTGCACTTATGATTCTGCCCTCATTTAGGTTTTATCTTTGTCACCTGACTGTAAAAGTGTAGTATATCGCTGCTGTTACAGGAGAAGGAAAAAACATACTTCATTTTTAATGCAAGTCAACGTTAGCAGACATTTTTGGGCCATTTCTTTGGTCCATTTGTGAAGTTTGAACACAACATAAAGGGCAACAGGTACTTTTAAATTATGTCAAAAACTGAAGATATGAGGTTTTGGTCCGACAGCAGGGATATATCGGTTGGATGACTGTGGAAAACAACAAAAGTCCAAGGCCTTGACTGCATCCCTGCTGAGGTCTTAAGTGGGGAGGCTAGCTTTGCACCTGAGCAGTCGACTCAGCTGATTGCTTAGGTTTTGAGGGAAGGATATGCCCCCTACTGTTGGAGGAATGAAAGTATGATCTCCATTTACAAAAATTTGACAGATCTGTTAGTAGCAGGAGCTGCGGAGTATCACCATAAAGTCCTGGCAAAGATCATCCTAAAATCTAATATTCTTTGGAAAGTCCTCTTGCACTAAGTTCATTAATCCTAAGGATGTATTAAATGGCTCAGGTCAGTATGCATTTTTGAGCGATAGTATGTTGATGACCAGCAGCTCTGCAGGACATTCTTGCAGTGGCTGTGGAAGCATAGAGTAGAATGGGTCTGTCTGGTAACATTCCCAAAACAAGTCCTCAGTCAGTGGTCTTCCACATGAACATCCAATCTTCTCCATCTCTGACTCCCCACTTCTGTACCATCTCATCCTTCTTTGGACATCTTAGCGAGCAGATATTTCTTAACAGCAGCATCAACACCTGAGACGTTCACACTTTAGCTCACTGGCTCCTGACCTGTCATTAAGTAGCGCAGCTGGCCAAAGAGGCCTTGCTAGTGAGTGGGAATTCGTAGTGACTATATTGGGGAGAAAATTGGGGAAAAATCTAACACACTAGCTACGTCCCAAAGCCTAGGCTGCAGCCGAGGTAGGGCGGGTCCTCAGTAGGACTTTCCTCCTTAGTAGCCTGTTGGTCACACAAATGGAACAGTCTTAACGAGGCTGCATGGGAATGTCACCGAAATGTCCCGCCTCTTGCAGTTGCGGCGCGGAACTTGTGAGGGAACTGGTGAGAGGCAATGGAGCCTGTTGCATTGGGTTTGTTGCTATGGTAGCTAATATGCCAACAAGCTTGCGTAGTCCAATAAACTACATATATACAAATACTTCTGATTAAAATATGATATATGGACGATATACGATATTTGGACGAATGCTTTAATTAATCAGTCATTTTACACTCGAAGATGAATTCAAGGACATAAGCAACTTTTAAAACAGGGAAGGGTACATCTGTTGCGTCCTCGAAATCACTCCAAACGTGGTCTGCATTTCTAGGCTGTGTACGAAGGGTTCCTTCACTTTGGAACGGCCTTCTATGATGTAGCGGCTGAGCAATGGAGCCTCCCTCGGCTGCAGCCCAGACTTTGGAGCACAGCAACCATTAGATCCTAAAGTGGACCAATAGTAGAAGCATCCAGGCTACCATCACTCAGTCAGCCTAGATGGCTTGGACACACCATCCAGATGCCAGTTGTCCTTGTTCCCTAGAAAGTCCTCTGTGGGCAAAACTGGGTCGTCCCTCCACTGGTGGTCAAAAACATCTTACAGATCAGCTGAAGATCTCCCTCAGGGCTTGGGGACCTGACCCTGGCTCGCTGGAAACTCTGGCTCCTGACCTGTCATGAAGTAGCGCATCTGGCCGAAGAGTGTATGTATGTATGTATGTGTGTGTGTGTGTGTACGCAGGCTGCATGCATATGTGTGCATCTGTGTGTGTATGAAGGTCGAGTCTTTAGTCCGGCGTGGACTCTCAGACTCTCTGGAGCTTTGCTCATCGGTCCTTAAATGAGTTCTCCAGTGGCCCGGTAAGGTCCGTCACCGCTCACTGTTGCTTAGCGACTGCTCCTGTGGCAATGAAGCACATATCCAGGGGCAGCCGGCTGCCCACCCTACCTGTGTGTTTGTGTGTGTGTGTCTGTGTGTGTGTTTGTGTGAGAGATGACCTGGTTACTCTGAGTGGTAAGGAGTCCTCTGGCTTCACTCCCAGCAGACTTAAAAAGGTATCCAGTACTTAATCTCGGTAATGAGGGCTGGAGAAATGCTGCAACTGTTGGGTCACTATCATCTGCAGCTTCTTATAAATGAATGCCCATAAGCGCATTTCTTCCAACCGCTCAGCTGATTATTTCTCTGCATAAATGGCTTTCCACACATATATACACACACACACAGTGTCTTTTGGCCTTTAGAGCTTGAAACAAAATGATCTGCCAATTTTGTTCAAAATTAGTTTTAATAATCTTAGAATGGTTTTTCAGGAATTTCACAATAAAAAATCTTAGATATATGCTACCATTCAAAAGTTTGAATACAACATTAAAAAAGTTTGTAAACACTTTTTTGATCATATAAAAACAATTTTGTTGCAGATTTATGTACAGAATTGTTTTAGAGTTTTAGAGCTGTACATTCTATAATAATCGAGAAAGCTGTATAACATGACTGAACATTTGTATCCAGAATGCCTTGTATTCGGAAAGTGGTGACCAGATTTGGCTGGTCAGTTAGCTGTTCCTAAGTGGAATATACATATGTGGAAACTAAGCTGCAAAAACAGCCCATATTTGAAGTCATTGTTTTCAGCTACGTTCACATTACCAGGTTAAAGTGGCACAAATCCGATTTTCTGCCCTAATGTGACTCAGATCTGATGTTTTCAGGGCTGTGTGGACACAAATCTGATCTTTTCAAATCCGACCTGAGCCACTTTCATATGTGGTCCTAGATCAGACACGTATCTGAGTTGTGGCCATGTGACCTTAATGTAAACTGTCAGATCGGATTCATGTGCTTCTATTCCACTTCGCATGCACCATCATTCAGCGTTACCATGGCAGCAGCTCGCCGAACAGAAGTTAAAGCCTGTAAATGGTGGAAAAGCAGCTCATCTCACCTTTTTCTCCTTCGTCTCGCTCTAATAATGAAGCTGAGAGCTGATCAGAGTTAATGATCTTCTCAGCGAAGCTCGTTCTGCTCGTTAGTTTGTGTTGATGATGAACGTGATTCATTCACGTGACGTTACTGAGTAGGATGAGCTCATGAGGGTCATTTCAGGACGCCGGTTCGTCACATTAATGACAGATTTGAATCACTTACCTAAACGAGTGTGAACCATCGAATCAGAGAGATCGGATTTGAGCAATGAAGCTTGTAATGTGAACGTAGCCTTTGTGATGCCTATTCAGCCTACAGTAGTTTGGCTCCACCCATTTACACTGAAGTGATAAGGAGTGTTTCAAGCCAGACTGCTTTTTGAATTAGGCACAATACAGGACAGCCAATCAGAACAGTAGTGATTTACATAGATCATTCTTAAAGGCACAGTAACAAAAACAGCCTGTTTGAGAGAGGTTAGTAAATGGTCAAAAAAATGTGTTATGCCTGTTTTTGATGCATAAAACATAGTTTATGATATAAGTTAACCTCAGGGAAGCAATTAAAATCCAAAAATATTTGCTGTTTACTGTTTTTTGCTACCATAACTACTACAAATTTTCAGTGATTTCAAACTTTGGAACAGCAGCATTTCAGATCTGGCTCCTTTTGTAGTTTATTACACTGTTGAAAAATGTTCTTTTAATGTTGTGATAATTCTGATGTGCTTTTAATGTATAGACCAGATTTGTCATTAATACAGTCTTTATTGAAGAGATTTCTTTTCTTTTCTTTTTATAGTTTATGATTATGCTGGAATGTGTTCTTTTAATGTGATTAAGAAACTGGAACTTCAAGGCTCAAAGAGAAAGACATCTCGTCTCCCCCTTTTAAATACAGACTAACGAGAAAGAGTCCAGGGCGATAAATTGTATTGTAGTCTCTTCCAGAATTGCTTTTTTTTATCGCACACTTCCAGGGTATATTTTACAGTGATAAGGGAGGAGACACTAGGGGGGAAATGAATTCGCTCTCTCTTTTGGCAAGGGACTCAGTCACTTGCTGTGCACATTCCAGCTGATGCGGAACCCAGTTCATTTGTGCTGGGGAAGTAGTGGCTAATTTGTGGAATTTGCCAACTCCTCCACCGGCAACTCCCAGAAAGAAAGACAGAAGTGTGTGATTGAAAGAGACGGAGGAGTAGAGTTTATAGTGTTACAGGCACATTTTTTGCGCTGCTGCAGTACAGGTCTTTGGGTTAGAGAGCACTGCAGTGCCACTGAATCCAAATATACACCTCCTTTACACTCACTGTCCATTTGATCAGCTCCAGTTACCACATAGGAGCACTTTGTAGTTCTACAGTTACAGACTGTAGTCCAGAGGGGTAAAAGTTTCATTTTACCCTGTTTTCAGTGATCAGGACCCCTAGAGGACCACCACAGGGCAGATGTTTTTTGGGTGGTGGATCATTCTCAGCACTGCAGGAACACTGACGTGGTGGTGGTGTGTTAGTGTGTGTTGTGCTGGTCTGAGTGGATCAGACACAGCAGTGCTGCTGGAGTTTTTAAACACCTCAGGGTCACTGCTGGACTGAGAATAGTCCACCAACCAAAAATATCCAGCCGACAGCGTCCCGTGGGCAGCGTTCTGTGACCACTGATGAAGGACAGGTGCAGCAGCAGATGAGCTATCGTCTCTGACTTTACATCTACAAGGTGGACTGACAGGGTAAGAGTGTCTAATAGAGTGGACAGTGAGTGGACACAGTGTTTAAAAACTCCAGAAGCACTGCTGTGTCTGATCCACTCGTACCAGCACAACACACACTAACACACCCCCACCATGTCAGTGTTACTGCAGTGTTGAGAATGATCCACCACCCAAATAATGCTCTGTGGAGGTCCTGTGGGGGTCCTGAATATTTAAGGACAAGGTAAAAGGGGGGCTAATAAATTACGCATAGAAATAGATTAATTGTTATTGTAGAGCTACCCTGCTGTTTTACAAATATTAAATACAGTTTCACTATAGCAGCTGCTTCCAGACTGTTTACCTTTAGTTAGGAAATATAATTGACCCTCTTCACACTTCCATATTCAGGGCAAGGTAAGTCGGCGTAGTAGGGAAAACATTACAGCAGTGGCGGAATTTATGAAAGAGCAGGGGTCAGCAACTCAAATATTAAAAAGAGCCATTTTGTCCACAACATTTTATGCCCATTTTACCATCTTGGCTGTAAATGTGTCTCAGTATGTGGTAATATGCTAGTATAGGATAAAAAATATAAACAAAAACACAGACTTACTTTGCTCTGCTTTAAGCTCAGCTACAGCCACTTTTCTTGCATCTCCAGCAGGAAACTTTTTCTCCTTTACAGTAAAATAAAGCTCTGCTGATCGTTCAACACAGTTTTAGCAATAAATGGTCTTAAACTCTGGAGTTAATGTAGAACTGCTGATTCATCCTTTAACCCTGAAGGTTGGTGCACAGACTGCTGGTCACCGTAGCAACACAGACAACAATCTCGCCTAGGTGGTATCTAACAAAACGGCAAAGAGAGACATTTAAGACGAACATCGATAATTTAGGGACAAATGGACTTATTTGGATTTATAAGAACTCATTTGGTTTCTGATACGTTTAATCTGCAACGAGAAACTGTCAAACACTAAAAAGTCACGAAGCTGAAGTCGCTTCATTTCGCCAGGTTCTTGTTCAGATTTCGAAGGTGAAGAAACAGGTACGCATATCTCCTGAGAACGGTAATGTGGTGTAGCTTTAAAACATAAGGGGTACAGTTGAACACTAAATACCATGTTGTACCTTTAAGGGGTTTTTTAAATCATTTGTACCTTGGGAGACTAATCTGTACCTGGTGCACAGTCTGAAATCGTATCTGCTTAGTCACCATGACAACTTTAGTTAGGACTGAATTTAGGACAGAAGCTATTACAGAACAACAGTTCTTATGTTTATAATCTTATCCATTCACTCCAGATAAGAAAACAGTATTAAAACATCTTAACTAGACAAAGTTTCCTAAATTCTGTCCTAACTTTAAGATAAACCCCAGAGGGTCTTAACTTCTGTTTTAACTGTCTGTTTCTATTGCTTTATGCAGTGAAAGGCATTGTAGTTCACTATAACTAGCGTAGTATTACATTTATCTACACTGAAAACGGTGCTTTGACTTACGAAGTTATTTTTCCAACAGCATTTTAAAAACCCCAGACGCTGCAGACACGATCTCCACCGCCCCTCTTATTACCTTCGTGTGATGAAATATTACAGTGAAATAATGAGGAGACAGAGCAGAACTTGTGTCTGTTTATTAGGAGGAGTAACGTTAGCGCGCTCGGCTAAAGCGTTTGGGAAATGGAGACTGAAACTGTGGAGCAGCTACACTCTGATAAACAGTACGAAGCGCTGACACAATATTCTTAACCTTCAGTTTATCACACTTTAGTTTTGTTTGACCCTACCATTAGCTGTCTGGCTAACTAGCTTCATTATTTTGATGACGTGTTTTTGTTTCAGCTGTGCGCGTATGGTCGGTTGCTAGGTAACAGGCATGACAGTTGATTGTCGACTTTGAGTGGGTTAAGATTTCCTGTAAAATCAGAAACGATTCTTAAATTGAGAAGATTTGCTTCTGTAGTACGAATTTGTGAAAAATCTTATCTTGGCCTGTCAGATCCTTCAGTTATACAGAAAAGATGGACAGTTTCTGTAATTCAGCCCCTGGACAGTGTCTTTTTTCTTAACAATGTCGAGCTACAAGGCATACAAATCATCACAGTTGGCTCAAACCGTGTTGAGTTGTTTAGTAATCTCAGACTTGCTTTTAAGGTTTCTGATGCATACTTGTACATTATACATAACAGGCCACCGTTTTTTTAGTACCAGTTCACACAGACCCTCATCCAGTTGACCTTGACATTTCCCTTCAGGGGAGTCTTTGACTGTCAGGGCCGTCCTATTTCTTTATTAGCTCAAGCGAAGTTTATTATCTCAGCTCTTGGAGGGGTCAGGGATGGAGTGAACCCAGGGTGAGACGTTACAGGTGAGCAGCATTTAGATACACCGATCAGGCATATCATTAAGACCACCTCCTTGTTTCTACACTCATTGTCCATTTTATCAGCTCCACTTACTCTATAGGTGCACTTTGTAGTTCTACAGTTACAGACTGTAGTCCATCTGTTTCTCTGATACTTTGTTAGCCCCCTTTTACCCTGTTCTTCAGTGGTCAGGACCCCCATGGACCCTCACAGAGCAGGTACTATTTGGGTGGTGGATCATTCTCAGCACTGCAGTAACACTGATGTGGTGGTGTGTGGTGTGCGCTGGTACAAGTGGATCAGACACCCCAGTGCTGCTGGAGTTTGTAAACACTGTGTCCACTCACTGTCCACTCTATTAGACACTCCTACCTTGTCAGTCCACCTTGTAGATGTAAAGTCAGAGACGATAGCTCATCTGCTGCTGCACAGTTTGTGTTGGTCATCCTCTAGTCCTTCATCAGTGGTCACAGGACGCTGTTGGCTGGACATTTTTGGTTGGTGGACTATTCTCAGTCCAGCAGTGACACTGAGGTGTTTAAAAATTCCAGCAGCACTGCTGTGTCTGATCCACTCAGACCAGCGCAACACACCACCACCATGTCAGTGTTACTGCAGTGCTGAGAATGATCCACCATCCAAATAGTACCTGCTCTGTGAGGGTCCATGGGGGTCCTGACCACTGAAGAACAGGGTAAAAGGGGGCTAACAAAGTATCAGAGAAACAGATGGACTACAGTCTGTAACTGTAGAACTACAAAGTGCACCTATATAGTAAGTGGAGCTGATAAAATGGACAATGAGTTTAGAAACAAGGAGGTGGTCATGTTATGCCTGATTGATGTATGTATCTGAGATGTTATTTAATAAAACATGCAAGCGTTTGTGTATTGTTTTAATTTTAAAAAACCATCAGAAATCTACCCTACTGAAAAATAACGATTAGAACCATTAGGATTAAAACTTAATGATTTCGCTTCCGAACGGAAACTGGCTTAATGGTTATGAATACAGACCCCTAGTTTTCTATACAACACCTTTAAAGCCTAGTAGAAAGCCATCAAATGCGTCTGGAATCAGTCTCAGGTCACCTCTTAAACCATTAGGATCCTTTACATTGTGATATCAACCCATCAAGAAAAGCCAAACCACATTACAAAACCACCAGAAACCAACAGAAGCACTTAATACTTTCTATGGGCTTTTTTCAGCAGTAAAGCCTTTGGGCATGAACTGTTTATTCCATGGTAAAGACACACTGCAGAGAACGGATTTTACATAATAAAACATTCAAGTCATCATTTAGTCCAAACTGAAGCATAAACCCAGCTATTAGCTGTGTGTTGTGAAAGCCTTCTGTGATATGCTTTAGAATGCAGACAGCTTTGTGCTTCTGAATGTGGAGCAGATTTAGAGAAAAACAATTTCAAGAATAGCGTCGCCCAGTAAAACAGGCACTGCTTATGTTGATGTTATCTTTAGTTCAAAGAAAATAGACATCTGAGATTCCAATTGAATTCTAATAGGCCTTTCATTGATGTATAACATGATGTGGTTCAGAGGTCGCCGTCTTCATTGGAAAGTACCTTTGGAAAGTACAGTTAGACTTAGTGGACAAAACATGTTAAACATTTATGTTGAGTTTTGATTAAAGTTTGAATGATGAGTTGAAAAGAAATCTGAAAAATGTTTAAAAAGTGTCTTGCCTTAAGTGTGGACCTCACTAATTGCGTTTACATGTCCGTTAACTACAGAAAATCAGATTTTGTCAGTAATCTGATCAACGCGTTTACATGCACTTCAGTAATCAGATAATGTGAAACTCCAGGTCTACATGAGTCAGACAGATTTCTAAGAGTTCACGTGCCCTTAGAAATCTGATTACTGAGCTAAAATCCAGCTCTCCTTATCAGATTTCTTAATCAGATTTCTAGATCGGAGTATGGTGTTTACATGACTAAACAATCGGATAACTGCAGAAATCTGATCAGATTATTGAGTGCATGTAAACACCTCACTATTTCAAACCTATAGCTTATAGTTTAAGCATCTGTAAACACATTTGTTATAATGCATTCATAAGGTATTATAAACATGGTATCTATAAAAATGAATTACACTGAATTACTCTTTATAGCATGTTTATTATACATTATGAATTGTTAATATAATGCATTAGAAGTCGTGTTAATATCGTTATACTGTCAGTGCCAGCTTGGAGGGTGTAAAGTAAAGACAAAAACAAAGTTTATTTACAGGATTTCAATATTTTATTTCTCACCGCTGGTGCTGTTAGGGCTGCATCTTCGGGGCTTCAGTCCTGAATATTCAGATGCTCCAAACCAGCTGTCCAGCCTAGAATTATTGCTATAATGTGCTTTTCTTACCCAGCGCTCTCACTTTAAATGTTACATTACATCACAGCAAACCAAGTACCCATCAGCCCCTCCCCTGAACCCTCTCTGACATCACACTGAGCGTGAAGTTGCTGTGGAGTGAAGGCCTGGAGAGGGAGAGGCGAGATAGTAGAGCGCTGTCATTGTAATTTGTTCCCTCACTGGTTCTAATGTCAAGCGCTAGAACCCTTCACTCTGTAGCATCACTACACTACAGTACAGTAATGCTAATTTCTGCTGGCATTCTATTGGATATGCAGTGTTAAGTTAGTGCCAAGCTAACGGTGGTGTACATTACATTTCCCACATTGGGTAAAACACTGATGGCAGCTCTAGTTTAAACTCTGACGTTTGAAGCCTGTAATGAGCTTTACTGTGAATGTTTTAGTGTTTCAGTAAATCCTTCAGTAAATACTTCAACTTGAAGCGTCACTCTGAACACTGGAGGAGGCTTTAGTACAGTACGCTTCACTTTACTTAGAGCGGATAAATACGACTTATGAGCTCTTATAATTTATGAACAGTACTTATAATGCATTATGTTAACAATTCATAATGCATAATAAGCATGGCTATAATGTGTAATGCATTTTTATAAATATTTATAGTCATGTTTATGATGCCTTATGAATGCATTATAACATGTTATGAATGTGTTTATAGATGCTTATAAACATGACATTCATAGAAAGTGTTACCAAAAACGTTGCATTGCAGAGTTTGCATGGCTAGCTGATCAGCTCACTAATGCCTTCACAAGTGACCACACACGAGGCTCACATACTTACACAACCTCTTACCTGGAGAGGTCCGTGACTTGCTTGAAGGGAAAATATTCCACTGTCTGAGGGAAATAAACACAAGACACGTCCATCACGTGCCACAGTGGAGGTAAAGGAGTTCATGATGTGGTTCTTTCTGCACTAATTCATGCAGGAAAAAAGAAAGAAAACTATTTTTAACACCGGCCCCTGCTCTTACACAGCAGGGCCCTACCCTGCCTCCCTCTCTTTCCTGGCTCCATACAGGACACGAGTGGCCTTTGCCGGTACTGAGAAGAAAGCTTCCACAAATATACCCTCAGAGGCTGCTCCAAACCTGACCGCTGCAGCGGTGAGCAGCAGCTTCGGTCACTGTTCGCAGATTTTGCTATTTCTTGCCTCACTCCCTGAAAGTTGTCTTGCACTCTCGTTGGCTCATCGCTGCTCCTACTGTTTGTCTGTTTTAGTAGAGTTCACATAACAAGATTCATTGCCGAGAATTTCAAGCATGCATGAAAATATCTGGGCATGTGCGAGAGGCTGCGAGAGGCTGCGAGAGCTCGCAGGCTGAGAAATTTGCGTCGCTGAATCATTTACGCTACATGAGTGGGTGCAGCGGTTTGTCGTCAAGCCGGGTGGTTTGTCACTGATCCCACAAAAATCATCTGCGACTGGAAAATCGGGGCTAAAAGCGTCCACTGCACACTCATTTCCGGGCGGTTAGTAAAAGAGGACATGCTTTAAATTAGAATAAAATAAATAAATAAATATATGAAATTTGAGAGCCGGCTCACTTTTTTTTTCCTTCGGTAAATTAAGACAAAACTAATTGGTAGATTTTTATGATACTGTATTTGAACATCACGGGGCAGCCACCTGTTTTTTTTCTTGGACATTTCAGCTCCGCCCCCTCATTATCAGCAACACCTGTTTCTTGTTGTTAGTTTGGTTTTGGTTTTGTTTTTGGCATTTTTCAGGCAATTCTTCACTTTGTTGATATCAGGTTGCTTGTCTGACTGTTTTGTGACCCCGTGCTTTTCGAAAGTCTTCTTATCAAACCAGTTTAACTGGTTGGTGGGAACTCCACCAATTTTTCAAAATTGTTGCATTAGGTAGTTAAGATGTAAACAGTCCTTCAGAGTGGTCAGAATTGTTCACAGTGGAACTAGATGCCCACCTCTAAAAGCTCTCTCACAGAAAGTTATTATGTTACATGAAATGGTTATGAATAGTCATATCAGAGACATTAGTTTTCTGGTTTTTGGCATTATTTTTCTAAAGGCTTTGGCCTATAGTGGAGGAATATGTGAAGAACAGTCCCCAAAGAAAACTTATTTTTGACTGTTTTACCCTCGTTGACATTACATATAAAGCTTAGACACGTGTAGGTTCACTGGAAGCTTTTGATCGTTAATAAAATGTCTATATTTGTGTTGTAGTCATGGCAACCCTTTGTTCCTATCACCACCACTGTAAAGAAAAGTTTCTCTACAATCAACCATTTCACACCAAACCACTCTGAATAACTGTATTAACATCAAGCCACTGAATCATGCACACATTTTGAAAAATCAGTTAGCATCATGACATGATCTTGACATACTTGATATATTACATTTTTAAAAAAAATGATAAACATATACACCGGTCAGGCATAACATTATGACCACCTCCTTGTTTCTACGCTCATTGTCCATTTTATCAGCTCCACTTACTATATAGGTGCACTTTGTAGTTCTACAGTTACAGACTGTAGTCCATCTGTTTCTCTGCATACTTTGTTAGCTCCCTTTTACCCTGTTCTTCAGTGGTCAGGACCCCCATGGACTCTCACAGAGCAGGTACTATTTGGGTGGTGCATCATTCTCAGCACTGCAGTAACACTGACATGGTGGTGGTGCGTTAGTGTGTGTTGTGCTGGTACGAGTGGATCAGACACAGCAGTGCTGCTGGAGTTTTAAACCACTCACTGTCCACTCTATTAGACCCCCCTACTTTGTCGATCCACCACCCAAACACTACCTGCTCTGTGAGGGTTCATGGGGGTCCTGACCACTGAAGAACAGGGTAAAAGGGGGCTAACAAAGTATCAGAGAAACAGATGGACTACAGTCTGTAACTGTAGAACTACAAAGTGCACCTATATAGTAAGTGGAGCTGATAAAATGGACAATGAGTGTAGAAACAAGGAGGTGGTCATAATGTTATGTCTGATCGGCGTATATTATCTGTTGATGGATACTACTGAATGCTGAGGAAGAGCCATTTGGGAGCTGAAACTGCCGGGGAGCTGTACTGATTGATCTGACCTCCTAAAAAGAGCCAGAATGCCCATCACTGAATGAAACAGGCCAGGATGTGTTAGAAATCACATAAGCAAGTCTTTCTGAAATTATCTTGACAGCCTGATGTGGTTTGAGGAAAGTGTGTAATGATTTCGCCAAGTGAAGACCTTCACTTATACAACCCTCCTTTATCTTTATCCCTGTGTGCCTTACAGCTCTACGTGAAGCTGCATTGTGAGGACCCTCCTATGTTGGAACACACTGAGCAGCTGCTGGGAGAACTCGGAGGAGAGCTGGTAGCTGACGACGACGACGACGAAGCCGGACCCTCTGTAGACGACATCGGAGACGACTTCATCCAAAGCAGCGAGGATGAGGAGGAAGACGAAGCCATGGAGCACTGAATGCACCCATCTGTACCTGCTTCCTGTTTTTTTTCTTTTCAACCTTCATTGCTTTGTTTTTCAGTTCAAATTACAGAGCCTGTTTTGTCTACAACAATAAGAAGGAATACAAGGATTACAAGTCCATTTGTCAGATGACCACACTGCCATTATTTCAGAACAGACAACAAAGTTAAACCCCATTTCGGCATCCAATCATCAACCCATCACTCTCTCTCTCTCTCTCTCTCTCTTAGTATCAACCAGTATCCATTTTCTTAATAAGTTTGTTTTGTCTGCTATAACAAGTGCCTTTTATCCTTCGTACTAGAACCCAAAGTGTGTATGTTGCCTCGTGTCACCGTGACAACAGTCCGCTGCCGAAAGAACTTGAGTGTTTATATTACACTCACTCCAGACCTTTGAGCCTTTCAATTACCACCCCCCCCTCCTCCACCCTCCTGTGTATTTTATAATCATATTATAAATATGATCGCTGTGGGCTGTATGTAATAAGAAGAAAATGTCATTAGGGATTAAAAATGACTTTTAAGTCAAATGCCAGCCTCGTCTTCTTCCTCTCTGCAGCGCGCATGAAGTTAATAACAGCAGCTCCATATGCTAATAAGTCATATGCTAATATCTGATGAAAACTGATGCTGATGAATCCCTGTTCTTGGGTTTTTTTTATAGATAGATAGCAAGTAAAAGATGTTGTACAGTGTGTTGATTAGTACTTTCCAATGCTGGCATTTAAAGACTGTGGTGCTCTGATGCACTGATTTAATTTACTCGCAAATTACTGAGCCCTTCATAACTAGAATAGAGGGAAACGAGAAAGTGCACGGGGGCCGTCCCAGGGCCAGGATCAAAAAGAGCAGTATTACGAACCTCTACTCTGAAAACATTGGGGCGGTTTGTGAAATGCTAATAAAAACAGAAAGCAGTGGTTAGTAAATCGTGTTTGACTTGATTTGAATTGAAAACAGTACAGATTTTTGATGTTTCACCTTAGGAAATAAATGTTTTTTTTCTCAGTATACACTAGTTCCAAATTTGCTTTCTGCATGTTCCAAACATTTGGACAAGAGCATATTTACCACTGTGTAACATCACTTTTCCTTTCAAACAGGACTTAGTAATCGTTTGGGAACTGAGAACAGCAAATGATCCAGTTTTATCACTCCACTAATGCTATACAAACTCTTCAGCTGCACAGCTGCACTGGCCTGTATTTTGATGCACCAAACATCACTGGGAGACAGGTCTGGACTGCAGGCTGGTCAGTCTAGCACCCTCACTCTCTGAGTGCTTTTATAACACATGCAGAATGTGACCTGGTGACTTAACACCTTGATGTCGGAGGCAGCGTATCGCTGTTGCCAGACCCAACCCCGTATCTCCAAAATGGTAACTTTACAGCAGAAGACAAAAACAGTCTTTGCTTTTTAATGTAAGTCAATGGAACCAGACATTTTTCCAAGTCATTTTGGATCTTTTTTTTGGTTCATTCATCTTGAAATTTACACACAGGCATTTTCAAATTATGTCAAAAACTGAAAAAACAAAAATGAGATAAAAGGTTTTGGTCTGCAGCGAAATGTTGCTTAAAAGTGTGTATATTTAAGCATTAATGATGCCTTCACTGATGTACAAGTTAATGCCATGAGCAGTAATACACCCCGAAACCATGACAGACCCTGACTTTTGGACTTTACGCTGGTAACAGTCTGAATGGTTCTTTTCTTATTAATAAGCATGCCAGTTTTTAAGGCATTGCCATGTGAGGGATCGAAGGTCACAGGCATTCGGTTGTTGTTTTCGGCTCTGACATTCACACAGAGCTTTAGAAAGATCTGAATCTTTTGATAATGTTCTGACCTGTAGAGGGAGCAATACCTAAAATTGTTGATGCTGTGTGAGAAACATTGTTTATAAACTGTTGGATTATTCGCTGGTGCATTTTCAGCAAAGTGATGAGCTTCGACCCATCCTTGCTCATAAAAGACCAGGCCCTTCCGAGACCCTCCATTTATACCCAAACATGATTGCATCACCCATTAAATACGGTTTTTGAACACTTCACAGCGTTCCTTGTCTCAAATTACCCTGTTCCAACTTTTTGTAGCAGGTATCAATTTTAGAATGAGCTTATATTCACGAAAAAATGATCGTGTTAATAAGATAAAATGTTAAATACCTTATGTTTGTACTGTTTTCGCTTGAATACAGGTCAGAGTGGATTTACACATCACTGCTGTCTAGTATTTGCATTACTGTCCCATCCAACATCATTTTTTAGATAAAAAAAATAACAAATTATGAGTTAATATTTCAAGTAATAGACAAAATGTAATCAGAATTTCCATAACAATGTCACTCCTAATTGTGTCTTTGAAAGCCGCTAGGCTGGATCTTTAGCGAAGAAAGTTAAATTGGCCTAGTTTGCCAAATCCAATAAATGATAGTGTTAAAAACTTTTGACTCTTAAGTGTATTTGAGTTTTTTTACACTCATCAATCTTGTCATAAAAATAAATGTTTACTTTTTCATTGTACTATATCTTTATGTTGCAGTATACTTTACTATAACCTCTATAAAAATGACCAAATATTCAGTATTTCACATAAAATCTCTAAATTCAGTTGGGTTTTCCATTACAAAAGTAACACACCTCCTTACACTCTTTGTGCCATCAAGCGTCCTTTGGAGCAATGCTGTAAAATTAAATCCACCAGCCCTGCTCCTCATGAGCTTACTTCCTGCAGGTTCCACCTCCAACCTAAATTTAACGCACCTCGTTCACCTATTCAGTCACTTCTGAAGGCAGTAATTAGATGGGTCAGGCTCCAACAGGGTTTGAGCTAAACTCTGCAGAAAGGTGGATCTCCAGAAACAGGGTTGGTGACCACTGCCATACAAGAACCACAAATGTTCCAAGAACCTTTCAGTGGATGGCTCTTTCAAGAATTTTTGTAAATGAGATGCAGTTGTGAAGAACCACACAACGTAAATGTTCTATACCAACCAAATGTTATCCCTACAACCGCATGTTGAAGCTAACATCCATTTAGGAAACCTTAAGGTGGTACATATGGTGTCGTTGAGAGCCTTGAGGCTGAAGCTTCAGATCAAGATCCTGTAGATTCCTCCTACACAACATCAGGAGAATACAACCCGCTCTGACTGCAGAGGCTGCTCAGGTTCAAGCTCTAGTTGTCTCCTGAGTTGACTAGTGCAATTCCCCATAGTTCTTCCATGCCAGTGCTCTGCTGAGATCACTCCACTCCTGTGTAAGCAAGTATTAAATACAAAGCTCTGGTTCTCATGTTCCAGGCTTCAAAGATCATGGTCCAGAACCACTTACCTGCATGTCAGCTTAGATCTTTGACATCTGGACTTTCTGAAAATCTAAACATGGAGGCTCGATCTTGCTGCTTTAGTGTCCTTGCTTCTCAGTGGTGGAACAGACTTCCACCTGAACTCCATCACTTCCTTCCAGTACGGTCTGAAGACTCACCTCTTCAGGGGGATCTAGGCTAAAACCTTGTTGCATTAATTCACACTTCATTTCCTATTTACTGTGTCCTTTCTCTTCAAATCTCTGCATCTCACCTCTATGTTTTATTACTTTACTCAAATTTAACTACAGCAAGCTTTGGTTTGGCTGTCTTAGGTTATTGCAGGTACTTCGCATTGCATTGGCTTCTACTGTTTGCATGTTCTGAAAGTCGCTCTGGTTAAGAGCATCTGAAAAATGACTAAATGTGAATGAAAATCTTTAGGCAACCTGAAGTATTTCTTCTATGACCTTGCCCCAACTTTTCAGCCCTTTTTTTATTTCTAAGAGTAGACCTGAATCTTAACCAGCCACACCCTGAAAGACACATCATGCAAGATACAATGCTTCATCCAGTCCCTCCTCGGCTGCTGTGCTGTCTAGACTTTCTGAGTTTGAGCGTTGCTGATAGACCACCTTTTTATAACTACCTTTTCTGAGGCTACGCTCTACTTGACCATGGGAAGCGAAAGCCAAAAAGGGAGAAATAATGGTAAAAAAGCATCAGGGGGCCCGTCGGCTTCGGCAGACGGAGAATTCCTGCAGAAAGTCAATTATTGCGGTATTATCACCCTCATTATCATTCTCCAGGCTGAGCTTTCTCAAGGCCTGAATTCCTCCGGCCTCTTCGCACTTATTATTCCCCTGCGGATGACGGCTATTACTGAGGCCAGACAATATGACGTGTGCTCCGTCTACAGCTTCCGCTGTTTACAACCTTTAGAAGTCGTCCGCTTCGAGAGATTGGCAGCGCATTTTTAAACACCTGGATTGGTTTAGGACGCTTGATTAGCAGGAGCTGAGGAGACTGTGTGTGCTTGCGGTCCTTTTGTGTTGGGAAGCATCCCTGCCATTGCTGCAGATAAATGCCCATAGGGAAGATGCTTTCATGTTGAGGTAGAGGGCTATGTGTGTGTGGGAGCAGGAGAGAGAGAAAGAGACAAAGCAGAACAAGAGCGTGTTTTTGATAAACATTTATTCTGAACAACGTCAAGGTCGGCACGCCATGCGCAGGGGGCAATGTGTTCTCATAATTCACCGGCGTATAAAAACATTCCCATAAGACTAATGACCGTGCCTGTGCGCCGGCCGCAGATTGAATGAAATGACCTTTTATCGTGATTCTTAGGCGATAAGGCCATAATGGGGAAAGCTGAGCGTCGGCTAAATAAAGCATGGCGAGGCCAGGGTATCCGGCTGTAGAGGAGTGGGCAGAAGTGACAGCAGAAGAGTTCTACCCATAGATATACATACCTAGATGCTGCATTGGGTCCAGACAGGCACGTTTTGGGGCGGTCAACATCGCTGCTGGACTGCATTCAGTGCCATTACAGAGCGGCAGTTTGAGAAAGATACTGTCCAAAATTACACTATTTCAAGAATATTACACTCAGAAAGTGAGATAGGATTATATAACGGAGGGAACGCAGTGATCCACACTCATGTTTGTGTGATGTGTATTGTTTGTGTGATGTTTATGTAGATAAGGCCGTGTGGTTAATGAAGCACAGAGAACCTGTTGATGTGATTGTTTTTCTCTGGTTTTATATTAAGCTCATTTCATTTAATAGTCTATTCAGGGATCTTAACGTTATGTAGTAGTTATTTATTTACAGTGATGGTTAAAGCTTTGTAGCTGGGTGAGTTATAGCATTCCTTGATCATGTAGATATTCATACTAGATTAACGTTAGCACCTTCTTACATGGAGCTGAAGTTAGATTCTTATTTGCCAGCTTCTTGGTCGAATTTTCCCGTTCCATCTTAAATGATGCATTTAAGGTGGAGCGGGAAAACCCGAACAAGAAGCTGGCGAATAGGAAGCCAACTTTACCTTTCGTCCTTCTTACTGTGTTTTGGGGGTTTATTTTATTTTATGTGTATTAAGATTAGAAGTGATTCACACACTGATGGATTTGCTGATGTGTGTGAGTTTGTGTTTCTATTCGCTAATTAGCACGATCAGTTATTAAAGAAATAAAAGCTGCCGAGAGCAGTCAGGGCAGACTAGATTAATCTGTGTCTGAGGATTACAACAAAACAAATTTGGTGAAAATCGGTTGAGTAATAAGGAAGTTGTGAGGAGACGCATCGTCTCTCAATACAAGAGAATTTGTTTACAAGCGGATCTTGACCTCTCCAACATGGCGGACGTGCAGACGTATCACCGTCAGATAGAGAACAACAGACAACACGGCATCTAGGTATGTTTACTCTATGGTCCCACCCTTTTATTTGTTTCTATTATTTACAACAACAATGTGCAACAATTAGGATATACTATATTTCCAGAAGTGTGCAGACAGCTGTTCATCCAACATTTCTTATGAAATAAAGGGTATTAATAGTAGGTTTGTCCTTCTTTTACTGCAGAATCAGCCTCTTCCAGGAAGGCTTTAGTGAGGTCAAGTGCTGATGTTGGATCACTCGAACTCATTCAGTAGGTATTAGATGGAGTTCTATCACTTAGAGAAGGCAGTTCCACTGCTGCACAGCCCAGTGCTGGGGCGTATCTCTCTAGCTGACACTCTGGCGGGCATTGGGCCTGGTGACCAAAGACTTACATGCATCTGCTCCAGAGTGTCCCATTCTATTAGCAAAAATCAGATTCACCCAATTTTCAACTTGAGATTGAGTTGATCATCTATGACATGTTTTGTGTCCAAATTTTGCTTCTTTAGTTTAAAACTGGAGTTACGAGGCTAACGTTGCTAACAAACACTAGAAGTCAATAATCATTTCAATCTCCTAAAAAAAACACATCCCAATTTCATAATTCATTACATTACATAATTCAACTACATCCAGGTGTCCATCAAGGTCAGGCACTCTTGTTTATGATGACCTACTGTGGACTATAAAAATTGACACAACGTCATTGTGTAGTTGAATGAACAGCTGCTTTAGAGACGGAGTGTTGGGCTGAATTCTGCTCTGCTCACAGAATCTGATTCCCCTTCGTGTGCACACACATCCGTGCATATGGACACTAGATTACATTCATATATACACCGATCAGGCATAACATTCTGACCACCTCCTTGTTTCTACACTCATTGTCCATTTTATCAGCTCCACTTACTATATAGGTGCACTTTGTAGTTCTACAGTTACAGACTGTAGTCCATCTGTTTCTCTGCATACTTTGTTAGCCCCCTTTTGTGTGCTGTGCTAGTATGAGTGGATCAGACACAGCAGTGCTGCTGGAGTTTTTAAACACTGTGTCCACTCACTGTCCACTCTATTAGACACTCCCACCTTGTCAGTCCACCTTGTAGATGTAGTCAGAGACGATAGCTCATCTGCTGCTGCACAGTTTGTGTTGGTCATCCTCTAGTCCTTCATCAGTGGTCACAGGACGCTGCCCACAGGACGCTGTTGGCTGGATATTTTTGGTTGGTGGACGATTCTCAGTCCAGCAGTGACATAGAGGTGTTTAAAAACTCCAGCAGCACTGCTGTGTCTGATCCACTCAGACCAGCACAACACACACTAACACACCACCACCACATCAGTGTTACTGCAGTGCTGAGAATGATCCACCACCCAAATAGTACCTGCTCTGTGAGGGTCCATGGGGGTCCTGATCACTGAAGAACAGGGTAAAAGGAGGCTAACAAAGTATCAGAGAAACAGATGGACTACAGTCTGTAACTGCAGAACTACAAAGTGCACCTATATAGTAAGTGGAGCTGATAAAATGGACAATGAGCGTAGAAACAAGGAGGTGGTCATAATGTTATGCCTGATCGGTGTATACATATCGCACCTTATATCTCCATTTTTTTCATTTTTCAGTTTTTGACATAATTTGAAATTCCCTGTTGTTCTTTACATTATATGTAAATTTCATGATGAATGGACCCAAAGAAACGGCGCAGAAATGACTTGGAAAAAATTCTGGTTCCATTGACTTACATTAAAAGTGAAGTAGGTTTTTTCCTTCTCCTGTAAAGTTACCATTTTGTAGATACAGGGTTTTCTTCCGACAGCAGCGATATTCATATACGGTTAGAAAATTCAAGATTAACAGTTATTTATAAAAAGAAACAACAGAGCGCCGAGGTTTAAGATTCACAGTTCGCCACTGGCTCTGCTGCGTTCAACTGAACAGTGAAGTTGAGTTTGTTTTCATAGTTCACACTGTATCATGCTGAGGCCTAAACCACGTTGACAAGCCTGTGCAATCGTAATGAAGAGAGGTTTGAGGATATATTTATGAAAAAGATCTGAGTGCCTACTGAGGTCTGTGTTTGTTAGCATTAGCCTCATAGCTTTACTTCAAAACTACAGAAGCAAAATTTGGACAAACATGTCTTGGCTGATCCACTAGATCTGGGGTAAGAGGAAAATGGTGTAAATTAGCACTAAATTGTGTAAAAGGAGCTAAATGCACTAATTAGAATGGTTGTCTGGATATTTTGAGGCATCTTATGTGTCAACAACTTTTAAAGCAGATAATATTTGGGATTCTTATCTGAGCAGCATTATATGAGACCAGAGCAATCAAATGTTTGTTGATTTCATGAATGACAAAAGTGGATATGACTAAATGGCCACTTTATAAGGTCAATCGTGTAGGTCAATCTTGGCCCAGTCCATCTGTTGCCATATACAGTTTGTGTTAGCCATCTTTTAACTGTTCATCACTGGTCATTTACAACCCCCTAACATATATGCACTCACTGGCCATATTGGTAGAACCCCTGCTGTCGGTTGATGCACAGTTTCCATTCTCTAGCCCTTGGTTAATAGTCTCTGACCACAGAACTGCTGATGGCTGGATATTTTGGGTGGTAGAGGCCTCTCAACCTAACGGTGACACCTGATGCTTGATACACTCAAAGCGCACTACAATGTCAGAGTAACGGCTGTGTTGAGAATGGTACTCTGTCCAAATTACATCTGGTCAACAGCAGTCCTGCAGTTAGAAATTGACCAGTGCTGAATGGGGTAGAGCGCAGCTGACAAATCGTGCATGACAACGGATGGTTTACAGTCTGTAATTGGACACCTACACAGCAGGCACTATAAAATGTTGATGGTGAATGTCAATAACATCATATTGTGTGACCCCTTCATTGTTTTAAAGTGGTGTGTATTACATATGAATAATCATGTTGGTGGCTGTTTTTCTATTCTATTTGTGGGTAATTGTTTAGAGGGAGACCTGCCACAAGATTTAATTACCAACGCTTCTGTGTTCGACAACAACAATGCCCTGCTTTTGTTCTCGGATGCCACAATAATAGGAATTAAAAAGAGAAGGGTTGGTGATTGTGTGAAAACGAGTGTCTAATTATCCAGTCTAATGAGTATCACACCCTCCCCCCCCTCCCCACTTTTGTTGTTTGTCTTTAGGAAGTCGATGCCTTTTTGTTTTGTTCTAAATCGAAAGACATTAAAGAAAAGCTCTTCGCCTTGAACTGATTATTGTCGTTTATTCTTCATTTGTTCATAATCTCCCATCTTTCGTTGTTCCGTAGAGTTGTGGTTTTTCGAAAGGTTGCCAAGACAATGGGCTTTGATTTCCAGCCCACGCGATGTAATTAAGAGCCGAGGCTTTGGGGGGTCAAATTGGAACATAATCAAAGTCTAATGCGATTTTTCGGCAACTGATCTTCGCAACGTTCCAGCTGTTGGTAAACCGAACATCCTCGGGAGGGTTAGCAATTAAATTAACGAATGAGAAGAAAAATGCTTGCTTTTATATTGCTTCATTTAAAGTTGGAGGACCAGCTTTAGGTTTAAAGGGGGCTGTGTTTTTCTTGTATGCCCTTGAGTTCCACTCGTGACGTCTGTGTAGGTTTATGTACCAAAAACATGACCATTTCCAACTTTATGCCTACAACTAAACAGGCTGTTTTTTTATACTATGGCCAAAAGTATGTGGACACTCCTAATTGTTAAGTTCAGGTGTTTCAGCCACACTGATTGCTAACAGGTGGATAAAATCAAGCACATAGCTTTGCAATCTCAACAGACGAACACTGGCAATAGAATGGTTCATACTGAAGAGCTCAGTGACTTTAAACGTGGCACTGTCGTTGGATGCTGCCCCCGCCCCAGGTCAGTGCCTGAAATTTCTGCCATGCTAGATCTTCCCCAGTCAACTGTGAGTGCTATTATTGTGAAATGGAAAAGATTAAGAGCAACAACAGCTCAGCCACAAAGAAGGAAACCACGCAAACTCAGAGTCAGGCCAGAAAGCAGACTCACAGAATCGGGCCACAAAGCAGACTCACAGAGTCGGGCCACAAAGTGCTGAAGTTGCATCACTCTTTACAGAGCTCCAGACTGCCTCTGGAAGCCACATCAGCACAAGAACTGTGCATTGGGAGCTTCAAGGAATGGGTTTGCACGGCTAAGCAGAAGCACACAAGTCTGAGATCACTATGCGCAATGCCAAGTGTCGGCTGGAGAGGTGTAAATTTGCCCGTGGAGCAGTGGAAACGTGTTCTATGGAGTGATGAATCATGCTGATGGACACGTCTGGGTTTGGTGGAAGTCAGAAGAACACTGCCTGCTGAGAAGCATGGGCCCAACAGTAAAGTTTGGTGGAGGAGGGATAATGTCCTGGGTCCATTTCTCTGGGTTTGGGCCCCTTAGTTCCAGTGAAGGGGAATATTAATGTTATAGAATACAAAGATATAATAGACAATTATAAGCTTCCATATTTGTGGCAACAGTTTGCAGAAGAGCCTTTCCTGTTCCAGCATGACTGAGCCCCTGTATACACACCAAGATTCATAAACACATGGCTTGACGTGCATGGAGCCCTGAACTAAACCCCACAGAGCTCCTTTAAGAGGAACTAGAACATCCCCTGTGAGCCAGGCCTTCTCGTCCATCAGTGTCTGACCTCACAAATGGTCTTTTGATTGAATGGGCACACATTTCCACAGACACACTCCAGGAACTTGTGGAAAGCCTTCCCAGAAGAGTGGACGCTGTTATAGCCACAATAAGGAGGGCCAAACTTAAACAATGGTTAGATTCTCCATCAAAGTTTTAGTTTCACAAAAGTGAGTAAAATTTGATGATATGAGCCCTTTAAGAAAGCGAGGCAGCAGAGCCTTGAGGTGGAAGTTAAAATCCTCTTCATTCCTGCTCTTACGCGGCTTAACGGTGAATTCGGAACGACAAAGTGAAAATATCCACTCCATCTCTTTGAAGAATTCACACTCGGCTGAACAGGAAAATTATCTTCGACCAGAAAGATCCGTGGATGCGAATTAGGCTCCAGGTTACTGCTGTTCTGAGGGAGGGAGCGAGGAGGAGAACAAATTCTAGTCATTTTTTTTTTTTTTTACTCTCACAGGAGTTTACAGTAAATAGATGGCACATGATTGTGCACCATAAAAAAATACTGTAAAGGCTGTTGTACTGTTATCGCAACTTGAAGACTTGGCACCCCCAGGGTCAAACTGCCCTCATCCGCAGCAAGAGTAATACGTGTGACCGGTTTTCACCAGAGGCTGAAAGTGTTCCAACAGAGCAGAACTTCTCAATTATCTGATACGGCCGCGTACAAACACACCGAGCTATGCCTACAGGATGGCTTAGAGATAAGAGCTGATGCTAATCTCCTCATTGTGTTCTTAACCTTCACTTTTCATGTTTTACAAGCAGTAATACTCCTCTGAGAGGCGCAGATAACACTGATAGTCGCTGTAAGACCAAAAAGCCACTAATAGTCTCCTGACAAGGAACAGGAGAAAAACTTGACTCTAGTCTTCAGGGTCAAACTTAATAAATACGATGCAGTGCTAAGTGCTAATTAGTACAGACAGCCTCTCTTAATTAAAAGTAAAAAGTAATTTGAAGTGTTGAATTAAACTAGGGCTATTTTAAATTAAACAAGAGACATTCTTATATGATTATAGTTGATATTTGTGAAACTGTTTATACTTTACCTTAGATGTAATATGTGGTATTTTATGTTTTCCTTGGTAGTTGGATGTTTCTAACTTTGTGAAAAAAACTACTAACCTTGAAAATGCTTGATATAGATGTTTGGGAGGAGGCCGTTTGCATTTTTTTTTTGCTAGCTGGCTAATCAGAGACCATGCTAACATTACTGCTACAGAAAGCACACACACACACACTTTCTAAGCCGCTTATCCTTCTGGGTCATGGGGGGAACTGGAGCCCATCCCAGCAGTCAATGGGCGGAAGGCAGGAAGCACCCTGGACGGGTCGCTGGTCCATCGCAGGGCAGACAGACAGACATATACATTCACACACACCGAGGCAATTTAGCATGTCCAATTGGCCTGGACTGCATGTCTCTGGACTGTGGGAGAAAACCCGCACTGACATGGGGACAACATGCAAACTCTGGGAATCGAACCCAGGCGACAGTGCTAGCCACTGCGCCTCTGTGCCGCCCTGCTATAGAAAGCAGCAGTCATAAAACTGTAATCAAGTAACTTTGCTAATTTTCTTTCATCATTACAATGGAAAGTTTGAGTTACTCAAGTGATGGAAATGATTTGACAGATGAAAAAGCCAGTAGCTAAAGTTAGCATGTTAGCTACCTAAATCTACTTAACTAGCAAGATACCTTAACTGAGTTTGGCTCCTTTTCTCTAATAAACTTGTCCCTGGCTACAAGTCTGTGCTGAAGGCCAGTGTGTATATAGCTTTAGTCCAAATCAGTGTTCCACATTTCTCTTTATCATATTGAATTCATCCATTATGGAGAAAATTGTGGTGTTTATTTTGTTGCATGATTATACCGTCAAGTGAAATTCGAAATCTGGCTATGTTGATCACTAAAGCAATAAGCCACACGAGGCCGTGGGTTACTGCAGTTTTAGCACAGGAAGGGTGTTGTTAGGCACGACATGAAGCAGAGTAAAATTCCCTTCGCTATAAAACAGCGGCCAACATAAAATATGATAAAATGCATATGATAATAATGGACATATAAAGGATTCCGCCAAGAAATGTAGTTCATTTACAGTATAGTGTTGTTGTCAAGCCACCATGGACCGCTGAATGAGGAGAGCGTCCGGTCATCCATTGCTGTATATTGTGTATAATATGTATAAGTGTATAACTGTATTAGTTTTTGTCTTATAAGAATGAACATATGATAAAACTGCATTGTTTAATACAAAACCTTTTGCTTTGTAAGTACTTTTTGGTCACCAAATCACCACCGAGTCTTATTTATTTTATAGGTAGCACACTATTTACGGAGTATAGAGCCGTTTGGGATTCAGCCTGGGTTTTTGAAAAGCACATGGTGAGTCCACTGTGTCTTTCAGTTATCAGAGATTCTCATTTAGCTCATGATTTCATATGAAGCTTTTAGCTGAAGTCACTGGTGTGACCGACTTTATTCTTAGGTAACTGTGAAAAAACAGAACACAAATGGATTAAATTTCATATTTTAGTGGATATTCCATGAATGACATGTGGTTTGATGCTCTGTAGCTGCCATTTTGTAAAATGCATTGTTCATAAAAAATGTCTCTGGTGTTACTTTTCTTATGTGTAACACCAGTGAGGATCAGTAACACCAGTGACACCTATGGACAGAAAAAAAAGTGGACGTTTCTGTGGAATGACCCATTTGCGTACTGCATCCTGGGTATTGTAGTGTAAGAAATTTTAAAGACAGTACTAAATCATAAAGTGTGGCAAACTGATGAAGCTGAGGGATGCAGTGCTGCGCTACAGTGTACTAGATAACATGAGCTGCTAGATTTAGGTCAGAATTGCTCTGTACGCTATTTTACCCTATGACACACCGACGTAACACTCTCCCACGTTCATTTTAAGAGTGAAGACGTCTTTGAAGGTGCTTCTCCACACTTTACATTACGGCCATCATGCCTAAACTGTGATGGTGACACTTAGCAAACTTTCCCAACAAAGTGGTAGATCTCACTTTCATAGGCTCAAGGTTCTTAGGTTTTCTCTTTGGTCTGTTTTATATTTGTTTTGCTTGGTGGCAAGGTCATGCCGCAACACTTTTTATTAGCCTTATTATTAGATAGTAGCCAATTTAAGGCTTTTTCGTGACACCACCATGGAAACTGCACCACCGCAGGGCAGTCTTTGGCCTTTATAAGCTATTTGGACAGGGGGAAGAGTAAAGGAGGAGGTAAACCTGAGGTTAAATGCTTTGTTTAGAGACACAACAAAGAGAAAAAAATCCATATTGACATGATTCTCTAGGGCTACAGTTTATGTCTGAATTTAGGCTTGTCTTGTTGGGGAGTATCAATATCAATATCACGTCATTAGACCACTTAGACTATAGTAATCTGGTCTGTCTGTGTTTGGTGCTGTATATTATGCATTAAATTTATTCATGGTGGGTTGAGGTGAAGTGGAATTGGGGTGGTGTGTTGCAACACCCTTAACAGAGCTTGAGGTTAAATGCCTTGTTCAAGGATGTAACAGTGATTAGATGGAGGACACTTTTATTTAGAGCCTTCTAGTGCTACGCCATCATCCTCAGCCCCCATCAAACCATAAACCCCCTGACTCCACCGTGGTCCAGTCCTTGGAGTGAAGCTCTAGCCTATGAGGCCATTGATGCCCACCCTTTCCATGTGTTTTCTGTATCTCCTTAAGTTTTCTGTCCTCAATTACACTTTTTATAACGTTGTCTTTTTCAGATTTTGCATAACAGCTCTTTTTAGAGCTGTTTTACATCAGAGTGCTCTCAAGTCTTTGTACTTCTGTACAATTTCTGACTCCAAAAGCAAACACTGAAGGCGGAAAATGGGAAACAGTGTAGTTATTTTGGGCGAAGGCTTATAATAATAACTTTATGCTGCTTTCATTTTGCTTGACATTTATTTCTCCCAATGCTTATGCACACTAAAAGAATATAACTGCTGTAATTCCGAAACAGCAAGTAATGTGTGCTCAGAAATAGCAGGAATAAAAGGTAATCATACATTTGCTTTGTGATTTATCAGTGTACGTGTTTGAATTTGCTGTACTTCTATTAGGCGCTGTGTAGCGCAAGACCCTCAGGGCCTTCTAGGCCTGTCTGTGAACCACAAATATATGTTTATATTTGTTTTTATTTCATTTTCGTTTAATAGAATCATCTTGCTTGTTGTATTTCAACTCAGCAATTGTTGTAGTCCTACTATTATAACAATCTTAAGTTTTGGTTGGAAATAAAAAAGTTTCAGAAATGACCTTAAATGCCTTTGGTTGGAAACAAAAAGTTCAAATCTTGAAGTTGTCCCATACAAGATTGTACCTAGGTCAGGGGTCAGCAACATGTGGCTCTACTACTGGCTACTTCTACTGGATCTGTTGTGGCTCCACAGCAGAATTAGAATTTTTAGGTAAAAATAAAATAATCCTCCTTTACGGTAAAATAAAGCTCTGCTGAAACAATAAATGGTCTTAAATGTTGGAGTTAATGTATAACTGATAATTCAACCTTTGACCCTGTAGATTTGTGTGTAGACTGCTGGTCACCACAGCAACACAGACAACGATCTCCCCTATCTAGTAGCTAACGAAAAAGGCAAAGACAAAGATTTAAGCTGGTTTCCTGATTTGTTTAATCTGCAACGAGAAACTGTCAAACAGTAAAAAGTCGAAGCTAAAGTTAGCTTCTCGTTCGCCAACCTCTCTTTCGAATTTTCCACCTTAAATGGTGCAGCAGTTACATTCTGGCACCTCAGACACCATTTAAGGTGGAATGGGAACATTTGAACAAGAAGCTGGTGAATGAGGAGCGACTTCAGCCTCGTACACAGTCGAATGTTAAGAGACATTTTACAACAAACTGTTATACTTTTGAGGAAATGTTTCCTGTCAGAGATGCGAGAAAAGCAGCTACAGCTGAACTAAAGCTTAAAGCAGAGCAAAGTAAGTCTGCGTTTTTGTTTCTATTATATTTTTAGCCTGTACTAGTACATCAGCACATACTGAGACATATTTACAGTGCTGGACTAGGTAGATACAGTCACTTGAGCTCTTCTATTGGTTAGGCCTGCAGGAGCTGAACTGTAGCCTTATGGGGTGGTATGTTGCAACACCCTTGATGGAGCTTGAGGTAAAATTCCTTGTTCAAGGATGCAACACTGATTAGATTGAGGACGCTTTTATTTAGAGCTTTCTAGTGCTACACCAGCATCGTCGGCCCCCCGTCAAACCATGAACCCCTTGACTCCGTGGTCCAGTCATTGGTGTGAAGCTCTAACCCACAAAGCCTTTGGTGCCCACCCTTTCCAGGTGTCTTCTGTATCTCCCCATTTTTTTTTTCCTCAATTACAGTTTTCTTCGCACAACATAATTGCCAGTTATGTACACAGTGTTTGCTTCTTTTTCAGACTTTGTGTATCAGTTCTGTTTAGAGCTGTGTTTACATCAGAGCGCTCTCAAGTCTTTGTACTTCTTCAAAGGCGGAAACAGGAAAACAGTTATTTTAGGGCTGACAATATTAACTTTGTTACTTTCATTTTTTTGGAAATTGTTCTTGAGAGCAGCTGAGTGCAGTGGCTCCATCTGAGCTGATTGAAACCAACTTTTTCATCAGTATTGAATTTCAACAACATTTTCCAACAGAATAAAACGTTCACTGCTAATTAAGGATCTAATTCTTTCCATGACAGCTTAACTTGATATCATTTGTTTGTTGATGTTCTTTTGCTTCAAAATTCATACATCTCCTGAGAGCAGATCAGAATGTTATTATTACCGTCTTTTCATTTAATAATAAAACTGGACGTATGTTGTTTGGCTTATATTCAGTTGACTTCAGTGGTGATTCAGTGGTGATTCAGTGGTGATTCTAAGTTTTAGAGAAGAAGGGACAGAGAATAACTTCATCATTTACTTTCAAAAGTTGAAGTAAAGTTGCACTAATAATATGATATAATAATAATTAATAATATTTTTCAGTCATATATTATTTAATATGGGCGGCACGGTGGCGCATTGTATCTGTCGCCCCACAACAAAAAGGGCCGGCTTGCAGTCCGGCCAATTGGACACTCTAAATTGCCTCTAGGTGTGAGTGTGTGTGTAAATGTATATGTCTGTCTGTCTGTCCTGCAGTGGACTGGTGACCTGTCCAGGGTGTTTCCTGCCTTCCACCAAATGACTGCTGGGATAGGCTCCTGCATTTTCTGTGACCCAGAAGGATTAGCGGCTTAGAAAATGTGTGTGTGTGTATTATTTAATGTGATATATCACAAAATATAATATCATCTTTTTAACAAATGTCATATACACAGATCAGGCATATCATTATGACCACCTCCTTGTTTCTACACTCATTGTCCATTTTATCAGCTCCACTTACTATATAGGTGCACTTTGTAGTTCTACAGTTACAGACTGTAGTCCATCTGTTTCTCTGATACTTTGTTAGCCCCCTTTTACCCTGTTCTTCAGTGGTCAGGACCCCCATGGACCCTCACAGAGCAGGTACTATTTGCGTGGTGGATCATTCTCAGCACTGCAGTAACACTGACATGGTGGTGGTGTGTTAGTGTGTGTTGTGCTGGTACGAGTGGATCAGACAGCAGTGCTGCTGGAGTTTGTATCCACCTGCTAGTAATGGATGTGGCTGAAACATGATCTCAATAATTAGAAGGGGTGTCCCAATACTTTTGTCCATATAGCGTATGTCTGTCATAAGCTTCAAGTAAACCATAGAATGTCTTCAAATGTCTGAGTTTAATCTAGAGCTGTTGAAAAATGTACATGTGAATCATCTTTAGCTTAGCGCTAACAAACAAGTAGAATCCTATAGGGACGCTAGGCCCAATTTGAAGGCCGAGCTCTAATAGTCACAGTTTTCCACTGCTTTAGTTTCCTAAATTGTTTCCAAAATGTGATACTCATTCAAAACATGGCTTATTCTCCCTCCTGCTTTATCAGCTCCCACCCACAAAAAAGCAATGCTGCTTGATGTTTTGCACCGTTCAAGGCTTGATCCAGCGTCTGTGTCTGATTCTATGAAACCTGATAGGATCATTTCATTTCCTGACAGCCTCTCACTGTTCTGAGTGCTGAGCATCAACACAAGACAACGTCTCGCGGATCTCCTTATGCATCTATCACAGCACTCTTATCTTCTCTCCACCCTCTTCATCCTTTCTCTTCTTCTTGTCATGTCAGATTTATCAGGTTTATTTTTTTAATTTTGTAAAAGAACAACAAAAAAAAAAATTCACAAGTGCTCACTGATGATATCAAATGTAATCACTATACTTTATGGTTAGTTAAAATATTCTAGAATGTGTTGCATTAAAGGGCCCATATAATCTAAATCTGAATTTCCTAGCTCATTTAAAAAATCATTTGAAGTAGTGTGTATACAAAGTTTCAAGAAACACCAGTCAATACAGTCCACATACGGCAACTATGCTGCATAAACAGTGTTTTGAATTCATTGTTTTTGTGATGTCACAAAAAACAACACATGCAGCACTGCGTAAAAGTCAGAGGCCACCAGTTATTTATTTAATTTCCGTTCAAAACTGCCATTAATTACAACTTAGTAATTCTTCAGCATTAGAAAAAACAAGTATGCAGCATCTATTAATAATACATACATAATAAATTTAAGTGCCCTTGATTAAATGACCCTCCTGCTGCTGCTGCTGCATAAACTAAAACTAATCTAATTAACCGTTGCTCCGCCTGTTTTTTCCCCCGTTTTGTATTATAATATTTTATACTAATGCTGTTTACTATCCGGTGTCGCCCAGAGGAGGATGGGTTCCCCTTTTGAGTCTTGGCTCCTCTCAAGGTTTCTTCCTCTTGCTATTAGGGAGTTTTTCCTTGCCACTGTCGCCATTGGCGACGCTCATGGGGGCTCGGACCCGGATTTTTCTGTAAAGCTGCTTTGACTTGACTTGACTTGTTGATTATCTAAGAGAAAATAAGTAAACAAATCCACTACAGAAAACACATCTGCACATTTTAATGCACTATTACTGTTTATTTACTAAATGTAACGTATTTTGTGGTGAAAATGTGGCGAAGTTTATGGCACGTTTTATATTTTATGTCTGATTTTTTTCCCAGTATGTTAAACTCGGCAAATGAAAAGAAATCGTCCTGTAAATTTGCAGAATAAAGGCCATTGTGATGACCTTTGGGAGGCTGTGAGGGGTGAGGACACCGGGAGCTTTAACACAAATAACTCAGCTTTTCAGTCAGCATACAAACTTAAAGAGCATGTTTGCAAGGACTTTTCAGTCTTTCTCCAGACTCCACTGATCTCCTCCTCTCTCTGGGCTCTGCCACCTACTGAGAAAAGACATGGCTGTAATTAAGGCTGGCAGAAACAACAACACTGGTGAATCTTATCAGCTACTCAGCTCACTGTTTCGGCGTGACTGGCTCTCCGCCTTGTGATGTTCGGCCACGCCCCTCCTCCACAGCCATATTTACACTTGTTCTCCATAGAGTGTTCATTTCAGTTAGAAGTTGATCAAAACATGCAATTTGACCGGGGTCAAACATCAACAACTAAACATTATTTTTCTTTAGTATTTAGTTTCTCCACTCTTTGCCATTATTACAGCGTCCATTCTTTTCAGGAGACTTGCTTTCAGTTTTGCAGGGATTGTTTTCCACACTTCCAAAGTTCAGCCTTAGAAGTTGGTTGCATTTCTGCTTCTCACAATCCAAATAATCCCAAACACATTCAGTGGTGTTGAGGTCTGGACTCTGGGGTGGCCAGTCCACTGTTCTCATCAGCGGTTTCTTTGTTTGATTTGCAAATATTCTTCTTTAATGTCTATTTTCTCAGTAAGAGCTTCTCACAGTGGAAGGATGGACAGAAACACCTGTGGATGTTTTCAGATCTGAAGCAGCTTGATTTTCTCCTCTCTCTCAAAGATGAAAGCTTTAAGTGCTGTTTATCTGATGGGGGCAGTGTTGGTGTCTATCAGGTCTTCCAGGTGGTTGTTAGGAGTCTCCAGTTTTGGAAACTCTTGTTTTTTTTCTCTTATTATTTTCTCTTATTATCCTTTGACTTTGCCCTTCCTTTTGCAAGTGGATTATCTGAAAGTCTAATCTCCTCTGAAATTTCATTTTTCCAAAGATTAACTTGTATTGGATGGATTTTTAGAAAGGAAATAAAATCAATGAGGGGTGGTCTCTGACTTTTGCACAGTAATGTATATCAGCCTATTCAACCTGCCCCCCGCAGGTCAGCCAGCCTGTTCACGTTAAAGAAGTCTTTCAGCCTGGACTACTTTTTATTAATACATTTTACAGGCCAGCCAAAGAATTCATTTGCATTGGTCAGTCTTTAAGGTACAGTAAGAAAAAAGCTTGCTTAATTTCAGTGATAAAAAATGGAAATTGTCCTGTAAAAATAAAATATGATATTTTTGGTGCATAAACCATGCAAATGTTACAAGTGGACTTAAACGAGAGAAAGCAAGTAAAAGGTCCTTGAACATATGCCTTTCAGTCATTGCTATAGTGCAGCATGTACACAAAACTGAATGCACTGACATCGACATGCAACAAAGACTGATAATAACAAAAGGTTCACATACATAACCCAAAACAGACTGCTTGTATTTTGTATGATGTCTTTGTATGGAGGACATGTAACAACTGAAAATACAGGTTTGACCAGTGCTGACCTTGATGATTGTCAAAGGAGTCCAGCTCATGCTTAAATAGCAGTGCTCCCTCATGAGCGTGTGTGTACAGAGCCATACGCCGTCTCTAACTAATCTATCCGGTTTGTGCAGCAGCTGTGAGCACTGAAACGCTATGTTCCTCTTCTTAATGTACTGTAGAGCAGCGAGCATCAAGATTAAAGCTCCTTTCCTATCAGTTGCTTACAAGTTCTCATGTTAAAGTGGAACCGTTGATATGCAGTTCTCTAAAACATGCTATTTGTCTTAGTTATGTCGAAGCCAAAACCCTAAGAGACCAGAACAACGGTTTTGTGACTAAACATTAACAGAGTTCCTTGGATAGCTGAAGATATCAGAGGAACCAGCAATGGCTATGTGTGCTTCTCCATTTGGTGAGTTTACAGGCTCTTCTAAAAATGTTTCTTTGCTTTGTGCTTTTTGTTTAGGTTGGTAGCAAGATCATGCTAAAATGCTGTTTATTAGCTTTATATATATATATATATAACTTTATGATCTCACAGAGCAGGTACTTTTTGGGTGGTGGTTCATTCTCAGCACTGCAGTAACACTGACGTGGTGGTGGTGTGTTAGTGTGTTGTGCTGGTCTGAGTGGATCAGACACAGCAGTGCTGCTGGAGTTTTTAAAACACTGTGTCCACTCACTGTCCACTCTATTAGACACTCCTACCTTGTCAGTCCGCCTTGTAGATGTAAAGTCAGAGACGATAGCTCATCTGCTGCTGCACAGTGTTGTCGCGGCAAAACACTTCTGAAATAACGTTAAAACCAAACACTAAATAAAACAACTGGCTGTTGTTCATGACACCACCTCAATAAAACAATAGCACAGGGAAGTATTTGATCTTATTACAAGCCACTTTTACACGAGAAAGACTACATAAGTTGGGGTTAACCTCTTATTCACCAGGGTATATTAAGTTTCTTTCCATCTGAATTTACATGACCAAATTTTAAGGCAAATTATTCAGAAACTGCATGAAATAACTGTAAATTTTTATTTATTTATTTTTTTGTGAAAGCTCCCCTCAAAAGAACAGAACATGTGTTTTTGTTTTATGATCACACATATTGCTATATGCTTACAATTTACTGCTGAAAGCCAAAAATCTTAGACGCTCTTAGTATTATTTTATAAAAATATTTTTTACAGAGCAGATCACTGAAGAGACGCCATCTGTTTATAGTTTATAGCCCAGATTTGTGGAAAAATGGGTCGACTTCTTTTATTATAAGGGTTTAAAATTACATCACCCATCTATTTAACTGGTAAGAAGACAGTTCTCAGATGACCCCCACCTTTTGAATGCAGCTTATCCAATATAAAAGTTATGAAAAATATGACGAAGTGCGTTTTGGAACCACCGGTGGTCCCAAGGAGTTGAAAAGGTTAAGTGCTTTGTTTGAGGCTATGAAACCTAATTATCTGAAGAATTTAGACATTGACAAGATGGGAACATCTGTTCTACTAGGGGTCCAGTTTATCTCCGAATTCAGGATCGTGCTGTTGGGGAACAGAGGAGCTGGAAAAACCTCTCTAGCAAACACGATCCTGTCTAGACAGACTACATCTCCCAAGAGAACCGCTCAGTGTGTGAAAATCCATGGAGTCGCAGCAGGAAGACTGGTCACTGTGGTGGACACGCCAGGCTGGTGGAAGAACTTCCTCACTAATGAGACTCCTGAGTTTCAGAAACAGGAGCTGCTGCTTAGCACGGCTCATTGTCCACCAGGACCCCACGTTGTTCTCCTTGTCATACGCGTGGACAAGTTTTACAAGGAGAAACACAAAAGATCAGCACAGGAGCACTTGGAGCTTCTCGGGAAGGATGTCTGGAGACACATCATAGTCGTATTCACCTATAATGATCATCTACAGGATCAAACAGTCGAACAGTTCATTGGATGTGAAGGGGAGACTTTTCTGCAGTGGCTTGTTGACAAATGTGGGAACAGGTACCACGTTCTCAACGTTGAAAGCTACAATAGTTCTCAGGTCAAAGAGCTGATGGAGAGGATTGAGGAGGTGGTGGCGGTAAATGGTGGCTGTCATTTTGAAATGGACAGAAAGCGCCTTTATGAAGTCAAGGAGATGAGGAAGAAGGCAGAGGAGAGAGCAGACAAGAGGAGGAAGGTCGTACAAGAGCAAAGAGGGGGTCATGAAGGTAAGATTTCATTAACATGTATCAAGAGTTTTACTGGCTTTGAGAAAATAGTATTATAACTGTAAAGAATTTTCACCATTTATCAGTTTCCCCTCACCTCAAACGTAGATCAGCCTAGTTTTGCACTAGAGCTATGAGGCTAACTTGGCTGAGAATGTTTAAATCATCAGACACTATTAGCCATGTATGCCAATTTTAAATGTACTCTGTAAAAATTGACACTACAGTACAGACAAAATCAGGTCTCAAGACGGCTGCTACTACAGAAACTACAGCGGTGGTGATAGGAACCAGACATCTGAAGAGTTCAATGCCTCTAAAAGGTGCCTCACAGAAAGTTTTTGAATGAAATGGTTACGGATATATTACTTGATGCCTGAGACACTGCCTTCTAATAGTTTGAGAAGACTCTGGCATAACATGAATTTTTTAAGTTACATTTACAGTAGAGAGTTACATGCAGATTGTAAGACAAAGTAGTACACAAAGAAAATGTATTTTTTTCAAATATACCACTATTTTACAGCCATTAACATTACATAAAGAGCCAGAAGGCACATGTGGATTTCCTGGTCATTTAATATATGCACATATATATATATATATATATATATATATATATATATATATATATATATATATATATATATAATCACTGTTGTTGGAACAAAACCTCATACCTCCAAAATGATAACTTTACAGGAGAAGGAAAAAACATGTTTTAATTTCAATGTAAGTCAGTGGAACCAGACGTTTTTCTAAGTAATTTTGGGCCGTTTCTTTTGGTCCATTCATCATAAACTTTACACACAATGTAAAAGGTGAGAGGTTTTTTTAAATTATGTCAAAAACTGAAAAATGGCAAAACTGGAGATACAAGGTTTTGTCCTGACAGTAGTGATATATGTGTGTGTATATATGTAACTTACAGACAGATTTCAGGAACAGAGGTCATGATACATCTATATATATATATATATATATATATATATATATATATATATATATATATATATATATATATATATATGTGTGTGTGTGTATATATATATATAGATGTATCATGACCTCTGTTCCTGAAATCTGTCTGTAAGTTTCTCTAATATCTCTAATAATATAACGAACCATTCCAAATCAAGAATGACTGCATTTACATCAAAGTATGCAAAAGTATGTTGCTTTGGACCCTGTTTTCACCTGGTCGTTTCACGTGACTTGTATCTGGTTTGTAACCTGGTAAGATTTCAATCTCAGACTGCAATCCGATTGCTATATGGTGCGTAATATGCAAATCAGCTCAAATACAACACCGAAACGCCAGTATTGTTCCTCAGTTTTCCAGTTGGCTTCAAAAGATAGTTGCTGCCTCAAAAATCACATTTTTGCATGGCATTATTAATTTTCTAACACCAGCTTTACACATTTACTAGAAGATAGCTGTTTAGAGTAATTAGCCTCCTGTAGCAGTCATTACAGTCATGGACTGCGTCAGGTAAAATGCAATGTATTGTAGTGAGACAGTGGATAATGCTGAGGTGAAGTAAAGATTAACTGTTGCTTTATTTTAACTGGCTCGGCCCACAGGAGAAACTCTCTTCAGAAGCTGAACTGATGGAGCAGTGATAGCAAGCGAAAGGGCACCTTTCCCCCATGACGAAACAGTACTGGGAGGGGTTTTGGTCATTGAATGTGGCTCAATGAGACAAATGGATTTACACTTGTATAACATCTGGTTAACATGCGTCTAAGACTGCCTCTAAAGTGGTTTGGGTGATCAGATTTCAGTCTGTTTTAAATGCGTCTTGAGTGCATTTACACCCATTTTTAGTGAATAATCTCTAATATTATCCTACTCAAGATGCATGAAACAATCAGGTGTAAACAGGGTCTTAGGCCTTGTCCACAAAAAATCATGCATCGTTTTCAAAAATATCTATCATGAATAAATATCACATGAAAACATGACTTGAAAACACCTGGATGAGCATCGCAGCCCAGTAGGGGGCAATAATATTGTGTAAAATTTGATGTCATACACCTCAAGAGGAACAATGGGCCTCATTCACCAACGGTTCTTTAAGAAGAAATTTCTTAAAACCCACTTAAGCAGTTTCCACAAAGATTCTGACATTTACCAATGATAGCATTTGTTCTCTGATAAGAACAGAATCTATACACACTCTAGAACACAAAAGTGTGAACAATTCTGCGGTTTCAACACGTACGGAATCTGACGTAGACCTTTTTCTCAGGACCTTTCACAAGAGCACATTCACTAGGAAGATATTGGTGTATGAAGCCCAATGTAAGCAAAATAAAAAGCATGTTGCAAAGCTAAAGCAACGTTTTTGGCGTGCAGGCCATCGGACCTCAATAATTCAATACTTCACACAGATTCAAAGTCTAATTTTGCTGGAAAATAAAAGCTTAAAAAAGCAAAAGAAAACCTGTCACTTTCCATTGGGTTTGTTTCCGTTGTCATGGCTACACCACCATCTCTGAAACGTCCACACAGTCCTGATCAGGCAGAGTTTTTCTAGCTGTTTTATATGCAGAACTAATAACCAAAAGCCTAAACCCTGTAGAGATCCAGTCAAATTGCACACTTGCATTCTAAACTGTATCTAACATAATAATGTGTATAACTTGTAATAATCTTATAGGGCTGGGAAATCTGACAATATGTATCATCATCAAGACAAATTATGCCACAGTACAATGAGATATGCTTTTCTGAACATCGTGGATACGTCAGTACTTGTAGAACACTGACCAAAAGCCTGTTTCACTATAAAGAGAGCAAAATTTAACTGAATTTAGTGCAACTCAATATGCCAGATATTGAATAAAAATCATTACGTTCACAGTTTTTTTTTAATTTTGCACTACTCGATCTTTATCTCAGTTCCTACTGATCGGATGTCTGAAAAATGAACTAGTGTGAGATTAAAGCTGCGTTCCAAAGCCTAGGCTGCAGCCGACGTAGGGCGGGTCCTCAGTAGGACTGTCCTGTGAAGAGTCCTTCTAAGTAGCCTATTGGCCACACAAATGGAGCACCATTATGTGGCTACATGATGACGTCACCAGAGCGACACGAAACTCGTGAGGGAACTCGTGAGAGAAGATGGAGACCGTTGCATTGTGTGTTTGTTGATCTTTCATTTCTTAACGGAAATGGAGTAGATGTTCTTATGCAATATGATAAATTACATATATACAAATAGCGCTGGGCGATATGGCCAAAAATGTTTTCACGATAAACAAAATTCATATCGTTCGATATCGATACATACCGCGATAATGTCAAATCATTATTTCTTTCATGTTTGAAGGCTGATTTTTGCTCCTGGGGGGTTAATTGCTGTTTTAAACTATCCTTTATGGTCTGAACACGACAAACACTCAGCAAACAGTGGAACATTTCACAGATCTGTGATGGGAGAGTGGGAGAGAGTGTCTGCTGAGCTGTTTTTACCAGCTGGAAAAGCACGGCTATTTTGTAAAAGTCATAATTTAAGAAAGAAAACAGATTATTTTAGCTGGTGCCGAGCGCTCGGCTACCCCGCTACCAATGACACAGTATTCAGACACCAGCTAAACGACTGGATTTCTCTATACTATCGTAGTAGTTTAAGTGGTGAACCGCAATATATCAACACCAGACAAACAGAGTCCTCCTTTTAGGTATGTTTAAACTGAAAGTGGTGCTTTTGTGTCGTGTTTGATCTACAGTATCATCAATTCTCTGAGCTGTGTGAACCCACGTTTTTCTTTCACTTTCGTTGCTTGGGAATGCACTAATACTTAAATATGACTGTCCGAGCGCTGTAACAGCGCTGTAGTTGTGAGGATTGTGATTGTGATTTAACGCTGCTAAAGCTGGTTAGGATGCACGGAAAGAGGTGAGTTCGCTGTAGGACAGCACAGTTACTCCACTGACCTCATCACTCACACTCGGTCACAGGAGAGCAGATCGCCGGTCGCTCCACTCAAACATGTATAACTCCACGTTTCAGCCATTGCTAAAGACTCATCTTACTCGTGCCCCCCTCCCTCTCTAATCAGGTAGAAAAACTCGGAAGTGCGCCCTCTCCTGGCGACAGCTGAGTAGTGTCACTTTCCTTGCAGTAGAAAACGCCAAGGCTTTCGCTGAACGTGGAAGTGTGAGAGTGGTGTATTATATCGAACATTTATTGAACCTGTCGTATCGCTCTATTGAGGAAAAGTTATATCGCGATAATTATCGTTATCGTTTTATTGCCCAGCCCTATATACAAATACTTCTAAATAAACTACGATATAAGAATGATATACAACATCTGGACGCATGTTATAATTAATCAGTGATTTTACATGTTATAAGGTAACGAAGACAAATTCAAGGATGTGAACAATGTACGTTTTAAAACGAGCTCTGCTCCAACGGCATCGTTTTCCACCATTTTCGTGGTCGTTTGTGCACAGAGAACTGTGGGTAACCGAAAGCCTAGACGGATACATCTGATGCGTCCTCTAAATCTCTCTGAACGGAGCCTGCATTTCTAGGCTGTATGCGAAGAATGCTTCATTTTGGAATGACCTGTTATGACGCAGTGGCTGAGAAATGCAGCCTAGGCTTTGGAACGCAGCTTTTATGTATCATGATATTATATTTTTGCCATATCGCCCACTTCTATGATCTTGTTGGCTTGATTGGGTCAGACTGTTTAATTAGAAGAGAAAAAGAAAAAGATGATATTCCCATTTGAAATGTTTACACAGCCTAGGCCACATGGATTAGACGCACAGTCGCTCGCGCACATCAAACATGTCTTGGCTTATTGTCTACTTTTGAGGTTAGAGGAAAGATTTTTGGTGGAACTATTACTTTAAAGAACCTAACAAATATGATATGTGTCCATCAGGCCTTAACTGCTCCCTGTCCAATATAAGGATGGTGCTGTTAGGCTACCGGAGGGCTGGAAAGAGTTCGGCTAGGAACGCTATTTTTGGAAAAGAGAGTTTCGACTGTAAGAGAACCGCACAATGTGTGAAGACTCAGGACGAGGTGGCTGGAAAGCTGGTCACTGTGCTGGACACGCCAGGCTGGTGGAGAACTCTTCCAGAAAGAGACACTCCAGAACTGGATAAACAAGAAATATTACTCAGCATGTCTCTGTGTCCCCCAGGACCGCATGCTGTACTCTTGGCTTTACGCTCTGATGTTGCATTCACAGAAGAGGTGAGGAAATCAGTGGAGGAACACATGGATCTGCTTGGCAAGCGAGTCTGGGACCACACTATTCTTCTGTTCACCCATGGTGACTTGCTGGGGGACATAACTATTGAGCAGCACATCGACAGTGAAGGGATAGACTTAAAACTGCTTGTTGCAAAATGCAGAAACAGGTATCACGTTCTCGACAACAAGAATTTGGGTGATGCTACTCAGGTCACACAGCTGTTGGAGAAGGTGGAGGAGATTGTAGCACAAAACGGTGGCTTTCATTATGAAATGGACCAAAGAGCTTATAAGGAAGTGAGGCGGAAATGGAGATCGGTGGAAAAAAAGGCCAAGATGAGGAGGAAGATGAAGAAGCGAAGTTGGATGATGAGCTCAAAGAAAGGTAACTTCATTTGAGCTCAGTGTCAATAGTCCAGTTATTACTTAGTTAGCATTAAGTGTGTTTACATGCACTTAATAATCTGATCAGAATCGGATTTTTGCAGTTATCCGATTATTCAATTGTTCATGTAAACACCGTACTCCGATTTAGAAATCTGATTAAGAAAGAAGTTTGGGATGATTTTATGTTGGAAACATTTTAAATCATAACTTGTTGCATATAGCACAACTGACGACAAATGACTTTTATTCTGAAATGCTCTTAAGAAAGAGCGGGCAGGGTATTTAATCAAAGATAAGGTCTCAAGTGACCTTCATGGTGCAATGCCAAGGTCAGCAGCCCTTTCATAAATACTGAAAAAATAAAACAACTGCTATTTGTTGAGTCATGGTTAGTTCAGTTTACCAAGTCAGCTGGTGTGACCCAATGAAGATATGTTATTATAGTAATGTTGAATTAAAAAAAAATGTAGTTTAATATGAGTTAAAAGGTTTTTATGAGTGTCAAAGTACAAAGACGAGTTTGTACTCGTCAGTAGTGGTAAATATTATATATTTTATTAATGTGTGGTCGCACCACCTGATACTTCAGTGGTGATAAAATTGAGAATCCTGTTTAAAAAAATGAATTTGTACCATTATAAAAACAATATTCTCATTTTGAAAGCTTTATTTGTCATTTGTCACTGTTTACTGTAAGTGTAAACCTAAAAAAAAAGTAAATTCACTAGTGCAAGGATTGTCACATGCACAGTTTTTAGTGTTATCACCGTTATTGTGTGTCGATACTGTCGTTATTGATGATATTGATCATTTTTGATTCATCAACTGCAATTTTTAGCTATATTTTTAAAGGTTGTCAAACCAGACATGAGTCTGATCATAGGGATACACTCAAAAAGCAATGAATAAGGAAACTGGGTGCATTTTACAGTCAGATTTGCACAAATGATAAATGTTGCATGAACATTTAATGAAGAATATTTTGAGACGTTTTGAAAACAGGTGTTATTCTTTCATTCTCCGACGCAGTGAAGCTTTTCTTATTGTCACTATGTAAACATCTTTTGATAGGTGCTGGACAGCATCTCCCCGAGCTTAGTCTTGTACTGTTGGGATATGGTGAAGCTGGAAAAACATCAACAGGAAACAGCATCCTGGGCACAGCGGAGTTTGGATCAAAAAGAACTTCCCAGTGTGTGAAAAGCCATGGAGAGATAGCAGGAAGACGCCTCACTGTGGTGGACACGCCAGGATGGTGGAAACGTTTGCCAATAGAACACACCCCACCACTGAACAAGCAGGAGATAGCTCAGAGTGTGTCCCTGACCTCTTCAGGTCCCCTCGCTTTCCTACTTGTCCTCCGTTTGGACAGTTCTTTCCAGGAGGACGAGAAACGAGCTGTGAAGGATCACCTGAAGCTTTTTGGTCGCAGAGTCTGGGACCAGACCGTGGTTCTGTTCACGTGTGGAGACTGGTTAGGGGACAGAAGCATTGAGCTACACATCGAGAGTGAAGGTGAGGCCTTGAAGTGGCTGCTTCAGAAATGTGGGAACAGGTTTCACGTCCTCAGCAACAAGAACCGGCGCAATAGCACTCAGGTGACGGAACTCCTGGAGAAGATTGAGAAGCTGGTGGCAGAAAACACATGTCATTTGAGAGACATGTGCGATTTGAAGGAGGTGACAGAAATGAGGAGACTGGATGAAGAAGGAACCAATGAAAGAAGAACAAAGACACAAAAAGAAGAGCTTGGCTTTGATGATGAATCGGATCTTGATGATGATGTATTTCTTACTGAGATTGAAGACAACATCTGAGGATTTTCATAAACGCTTGTATAGACAGAAAAAAGTGCAAGAAGTTTATTTCACATTTACTGAATCTTCTAAATTTCCGCTTAAGGGTCATTTTACAGAAACGTCTAGTGCTGACAGATATAGTACAATTGAAAAACATGTTAGGGTTACAATTTAATTATATTTAAAATAAAACAACAAGTTATTTTAACAGTTACACCTTCTTGAGTCATCAATTTAGCAATATTGGTTTTTAAATCAATTCTATAGAATTCCAAGCACCACAGAAGAGCTCATCCTCACAGTCATGTGTGAAGGCTGAGGCCATATTTTGAGGTAAAAAAATGTTTTTCTACAATTTTAATTGCAATAATCAATACGTGACTATGAAATATGTGATTTATATGACATAAAGAAAACAAATGCCAGATAAATATTATGAAATATATAATGAAAGTGTCCCAGGAGTCGTGTCACTGGTGTTACTGCGTAACAAAAAATCTCTTATTTTGAAATAAAAGTCACACTGATGACATCACTTGACTTCCTTTTACCTATTTTCTGAGGATCTATGAAGAAAAGCACATGGTGAGTCCACTGTGTCTTTCAGTTATCAGAGATTTTCTCATTTAGCTCATGATTTCATATGAAGCTTTTAGCTGAAGTCACTGGTGTGACCGACTTTATTCTGAGGTAATTGTGAAAAAATAGAATAAAAATGGATTAAATTTCATATTTTAGTGGATATTCCATGATTGACAACATGTGGTTTGATGCTCTGTAGCAGCCATTTTGTAAAATGCATTGTTCATTAAAAGTGTCTCTGGTGTTCCTTTCTTATGTGTAACACCAATGAGGATCAGTAACACCAGTGACTCCTATGGAGAGATAGAAAAGTGGACGTTTCTGTAGAATGACCCATTAATGAATGGTTAAGATGTAAACAGAGTCATTCCAAGTTGTTTGATGTGAAATGCTCTGTTCTGGAGTCAGCACTGTTTATAGTGGTGGTGTTAGGAACCGGACTGCAGATCTAAAATGTCCATTTTGCCCATTTCGCATGTTGAACTTATCTGCAAATGTTTAGTGTGATTGGGGTTTAAAACAGGGTTTCTGAACCTATAGGCCGCGGACCGCCAGTGGCCCATTAAACATCCTCTAGTGGTCCGTGGGCCTGAATTCAAAAAGAGGCAATAATTTGTAGTGAGCTGGTAACGTCACTGTAAGTCATAAAAACATAAGTGGAAAAAAGATTGTTTATAATAAAAAAGACAGTGAGAATATATTTATTAAACTGGGATTTTGATTGGTGGACGTCAAAAATAGAATTAAGAACATGTTTCGGTTTGTTTATCAGCTCCACTTACTATATAGGTGCACTTTGTAGTTCTACAGTTACAGACTGTAGTCCATCTGTTTCTCTGATACTTTGTTAGCCCACTTTTACCCTGTTCTTCAGTGGTCAGGACCCCCATGGACCCTCATAGAGCAGGCACTATTTGGGTGGTGTCCACTCACTGTCCACTCTATTAGACACTCCTACCTTGTCAGTCCACCTTGTAGATGTAAAGTCAGAGACGATAGCTCATCTGCTGCTGCACAGTTTGTGTTGGTCATCCTCTAGTCCTTCATCAGTGGTCACAGGACGCTGCCCACAGGACGCTGCCCACAGGACGCTGTTGGTTGGATATTTTTTGGTTGCTGGACTATTCTCAGTCCAGCAGGGACACTGAGGTGTTTAAAAACTCCACCACCCAAATAGTACCTGCTCTGTGAGGGTCCATGGGGGTCCTGACCACTGAAGAACAGGGTAAAAGGGCACCTATATAGTAAGTGGAGCTGATAAGATGGACAATGAGCGTAGAAACAAGGAGGTGGTCATAATGTTATGCCTGATCGGTGTATCGTTGGCAGTCATTTCGGCATACCAATAATAAAAATGGGTAGGGCTAGGCCCCCTAAGCCCAACCATAGCACTGCCGCTGCATCAAACCACTGTGAATGACTTTACATCTCAACCACTGGAATTTCCTTTTAATGTAACAAAAAACAAAATCTTGATTGACATATTTTGATCTCCTCAAGTATATTCGAGGCCTTTTCAAGGATTAATAGTCAGAGAGAACATTATATCTCATTCATACTCCAATGTCAAACTTGTTATAGTATATTTAAAAGATATCAAAAGAAGTTTTAATTTTACATAAAAAAAAACATAAAAGAAACTAAAAAAAAGTTAGCTGAGCAAATGTTATCTATTCTATGAGATTCTTGTGCGATGAGGCTGTATCACATGTATGACATACAGACACGAAGTCTTGGACAGCATCCTTCGCACTGCCCAAGGGTTTTTGATTAAAACTTCTCTCCATGATGTCTTCGATCTTGTCTGTACAGATTATACTCATCACTCAAGGAGAGATGGCTGTTGATGCTTTCCATTCCCACTCAATTTCCCAATCTTTTTTTTTTTTATTCCCAGTTTTTTTTTTATTCCCAGTCTTTTTATCATTGTAACGACCCTGAGCAAAACCTCCTCTGAAAAATGATTAATGTTCATTTGATTTCATTCTTTTTAGTGACAGGTATTCATTCAATGCCCTTTGTAGTGAGGCATTAAACTTAAAATACAGACAGAATGATTTAAAGCTCTAACTGTGTCTGGGGTCTCATTACCACACACAGATAGATAAAATGTCCTTAGTTTTTGTAAAAAAAGAACTGCAGAAGCAAAACTGAGGGAAATGTTTTAGAAGAAGGGCGAAATACTGGACAAGAAGGAAAGTAAAAGTGAAGAACATCTCAAGAAAAGACAAACAGAAGATGATACTTGTTCTCCTGAGGCAACGTGCAATGACCTTCATTCATATAAGGTCATGCACTTGCGGATTCTGTGGTTAGTGTGGTTACTAATTAGGATCTTCTCAGCCTCTTATATGTGGGTGTGTAAGTCTTGGGTCTTGTCTTGGTCTCAATATCATTTTGACACAGTCTTGTCTCGGTGGACCCAGAAATTGTTCTCGAGACCAGCCGATGTCAATGACTTTGTCTGAGCAAACTGGAGACTCGGTCTCGCCATTCCTTTTCTTGGTCATGACTCGTACTCGACTACTACAAAGTCTTGGTCTCAACTCAGATTCGATGGCTGTGTTCACATTACCAGTTTAAAGTGGCACAAATCAGATTTTTTGCCCTAAAGTGACTCAAATTTGATGTTTTCAGAGTTGTGATCAAATCTGATCTTTTCAAATCCGACCTGAGCCACTTTAGCTATGTTCATGTTACAAGCCTCATTGCTCAAATCCAATTTTTTGCTCAAATCTGATCTCTCTGACACTGTGGTTCACACTCGTTTAGGTAAGTGATTCGAATCTGTCATTAATGTGACGAACCGGCGTCCTGAAATGACCCTCATGAGCTCATCCTACTCGTCACGATAATGAATCACGTGCATCATCAGCACAAACTAACGAGCAGAACGAGCTTCGCTGAGAAGATAATTAACTCTGATCAGCTCTCAGCTTCATTATTAGAGTGAGACGAAGGAGAAAAAGGTGAGATGAGCTGTTTTTCCACCGTTTACAGGCTTTAACCTCTGTTCGGTGCTGCTGCCATGGTAACGCTGAATGATGGCGCAGTGGAAAAAAGCACATGAATTCTGTTCTGAGTGTCACATTAAGGTCGCATGGCCACGAATTGGATACGTATCCGATCTAGGACCACATATGAAAGTGGCTCAGGTCGGATTTGAAAAGATCAGATTTGTGTCCACACAGCTCTGAAAACATCAGATCTGAGTCACATTAGGGCAAAAAATCAGATTTGTGCCACTTCAGCCTGGTAGCCTTTCATATGTGGTCCTACCCCTACTTCTAAACCTAATCTTAACCTTAATGTTGTTGATAATCAATTCAGTATCACCAGAAAGTTTGTTAATAATATAAGTATCTGTAGATCATCTATAGGAGACCATCCAAAAAATTGCTCACATGGGCCACCTACAGGTCTGTGCTCCTGGACATGAGCCCATAAAACCCTTTGAATGATCCAGGCCTGCTATTTGTCTCAGTCATGTGACTTTGTTTTTTTTTGCAGTGGCCATATTAATGACCTGATGCATATATAGTTCATGTCTTTAATGTGTATAACATGCCACCCCACACAGTATTTTTCCCCATTCAGTTTTCCATTTCAGCTCTAGGTGCTTTTTAATAATGCACAATACAGGGCAGCAAATCAGAACAGAGCTCATTTACACATATCTGTCTTAAAGGCACAGTTAAAAAAAATGTATTTAATTTTAATTATAAAGGACAAAGAGAATGGTCATGTAAAAATGCAGGATATGGGCTGTTAAATGAACAATTTTTCAGTAATTGACACCAAAAACTAAATGACTTTGTTGGCGGGGACTGGTTTTGTGTCTCTCTGATTTTGGGATAAAGAACTGAATGCTGCCCCTATTAAATAGACAGAGGGACTGTGAGAAATCAAGACAGACGCTTCATGAATGTTCCTTTTTTTCTTTAAAAAAAGAAAAGAATTAATTGATTCTTTTCTTGAGATGATTCACCATGATTCACCGCATGGTTCCAGCTAGTCTGTGCAACACAGGAAACAGAGTTCGGAGATAAAGAGAGGCTGAGACGAGAAAAAAAAAGTACAAATGTATTGTATCCTTCAAATATTAAGCCTTCAGCTTTCACTTTGGCGCACACACGCACGCACACGTGTGCAGTGTTTCTGGAAATTAAACAGATGAATAATTCATATGCCATCTTTACTGAAGGCAGCTTAGAGGCTGTATAACTAATAGGTTCTCTCAGAGGGGAATGGAACTGAAGAAGGAATGCTTAAAAGAAGAGAGGACTTTTGAGGGGGCAGGACATGTTCAATACTGTAATCATGTAAATCTGCCCTAAGCGATCATGAAATCAATGCCAGCGCCATGGGAGAGCCACTTTTAGCCATGACTGTGTGCATGCATGTGCGTGGGTGTGCATCTTAGAATTATAGGAGCACTTATGAAGGTACTTATAGACGTACTACTTCAGAAAATTATACCTTCCCTTTTTAGCTGCCTTTCATTTGGGATATTCATCTCGCAACACTTGATGAAACGTTCGCATTGTAGCAAACTGTAATACCATAAGTTCAGACTCTTCATATAGGGTACTTAACCCTTAGAAGTCAGACTTATTATTGGTATAATTCGATTCTAAACTTTGTCAATACCTTATTTGTGTTTGTAAGTAGACAAAGCGATATTTTCTTATGATTTGAATTTGATGAAAAGTTCTGCCACACTGGTTACTGACACAGTGAGTAGACTCAATGAAGACGACATGAAAGTTAGCATAGAATAGAATACAAAAGTTAAATCAACCAGCTGATGCATGAAGACGACAAAAGCATATCACTGTTGTCGGATGAAAACCTTGTATCTCCAAAATGACCATTTTACAGGAAAAGGAAAAAAACCTACTTTACTTTCAATGTAAGTCAATGGAACCAGAACTTTTTTACAAGTCATTTTGGGTCATTTCTTTTAGTCCATTCGTCATGGAATTTATGTACAATGTAAAAGGTAACACGTATGTTCAAATTATGTCAAAAACTGAAAAACATGTTTATGGTCTTTTTATGGTTTACCTTTCATGACTTGATGCACTGAAGTAACATTAGATGTTTGCTTTGACTTTTCCACAAAGCTCATGCCAGCTTTTGTAGTAAAACAGCACTAAAAGTACCAAAATCACAGAAAACTGACCACAGCAACATTTTTACATTTGTTTTTGGCTTTGCATGGGAAGAAAAACAGTTAATCTTTTAACGTAACTAGAGCTCAAAATTTGAACACGAACTGAAGGACTGAAACAAGTACAATAAACACAGTAGAGCTGCCTGTTGTGTCGGCCAGAAGCAGATTGGATAATACTGTGGCCAGATTAACACAGCCGCGCTGATCTTTTGAGACTGAAGTTAGCTTATTCAAATTTCCATTCCACCTTAAAAAAATCCTGCAGTTGCACGCTATTGTTCGTCCAGGTGTCTCAATGTAACTGCTACATCGCTTACGGTGGAATGAGAACTGAAGCTACCTTCAACTTCATTTAAGCTCTATCTTCTGTACGAGTCTCAGTTACATTCAGCAAATTGGAGCTGTATTACTTGGTGGGGGCTGCTGGTTTACCCTTTAAATTACTACATATATACACTGCAATGTAATAGTTTGGGTGTTCTTGTGCTTATATTCATGAGTTTGTACGTTAGACTCTCCTGATCACCCACTCCAGCACTGGGTAAGGCCATGGATGCAGCTTTCTTTTTTTTCAGATGCATTGTCTGTAAGCCAAACACAGGGTCATTCTGCTCCCTCATGGATTTCCGATGTGCATGTTATTAGGTAAGTGACTATAACTGCCTGATGAAAAATATATTATATTATAAATACATAAATAAATAGATTGATTAAACAAAAGTAACAGGCCTGTATTGAAAATGCGTTGAGTGAAAAGTAGATTTTTCTTTCGGATTATAGTACAAGTAAAAGTACTTCTGAGTAAAAGTAAAAAGTATTAAGTGACAGATAATTTACATACTCAAGTAAAGTACAGATACCTAAAAAATGTACTTAAGTACAGTAACAAAGTACAGTACCTCTGAAAGTAACTGTTGTGCATACCTCCTTGTTTTGCAGAAAGGGATTTCTACACAATTTCCTTGTCGGTTTTAGTAATGGCCAATTTTAGCAAGTACCTGTATCCCATGATACTAACACTGAAACTGGCCAACTCATCTTTTATAACTGCTTCCAGTGGAATGTCATTGGACAGCTCAACATGCTTGGAGGAGAACACTAAGGGTGTTTTCACACTAGAGTTTTTTTCCAGACCCAGGACTGCTTGCTCAGCGAGTTTGGTCAAGTGTGAAAGCTGTTTTCGAGCCCAAGAGTGGACCAGAGAACCGATCTCTGGTCCTCGTGAAATCGGTGTTCTGGGATTCCCTTCTAGTATACTCTGGTGTGGTCCGTGCTGTTATATCAGCTAACATCAAACTGAGTGTTGGGAGAGAGGGAGGATAATCTTACCCACCAAGAAAGTGCAAGGCCAGTTATGTATTCTTGGACTCCCAGCCTATGGTATGACTGAGGGTCGTACTCTGTGCTTAAAGGTGCTCCACATATATCAGGCAAGTAACGACAATGGACAGGCTAATGTCCATTTTGGACAAGTAAATGGGAGCATGCAGAGATTCATCACTTCATTCAGAAGCTAAAACTTCGAGGGCTTCCTGATATACTGTTGATGTTCATAGCACAGTTTGAACCCTGTTTGATTTTTGGAGAGTCTAATCTTTTTGACAACCGTGACTGTCCAGAGTTCACATCACCTGAAAAAATTGAATACAAAATGTTGCAATTTTCACCATCTGAAAAATCGTGTTTGGCGTGCAAGATTTCATCAGTTATGCATGCGCTCTAATTAATTTACTGTCATCCAAGTAAATTGCACAAATAAATCACGCTTGATGTGTAAAGGCCTTTAGATGGCTGCAGCATTTAGAAGGCCCATTTTTATCATTGATTGACATCAAAAACAAACAAGAAATAGTAAGTGCAGACTCATAGCTGTTGGCATAGAATGTAAATCAAATGCAAATATATTTCATTATGTAACTTATGTAATTAAATAATTATATAGTTTGAATAGTATAGCAAAACAAAAGGAATAAACATCTCCATAAAGTCTCTAGCATTTCTTTTCAACCCTTTTGCTTTTCTTCCTGCCCTTCATCTCTATTCCTCCCTTATTTTGAATGTTGAATCCTCTCACCCCTAACGCCTCACCTCAGAGGTATCCATGCAGAGAATTTCCATCTTTCAGTGAAGGTCGTATTTCCCATGCCTTTACTTTTTGTTTGTGTATTGTAAATAATGCCATGAGGACACAGAGAGTGTCAGTGCGTTATCAGATTTCTTCCACAGCTAGCACGCTTCACTTCTGTCATTCTGACATCACAAGGATTCTGACAACAGGATAGGTTGGATTTATTGATAGGGTCATTAAGGCCAAGGCTGGCAAAACATTGCATTTATGAAGCGTTTTTTGCCCACTGTGTGATGTTGTGTGTTCAGTCACCCATCACCAGACTGGACTGAAATGAACTGAATCCACCGACGAGAACAATAACCCAGATGGCAAGCAGAATGGAACAGTTTGTGTCAAGATCAGATGGTAGGCCATTGCAATGCCCCACCTACTACTTTTGCACACACTTTAGGTCATGCAGGGTCAAAACTTTAGTATATCAGTGAAGTTGGAAGGCTTAGATAACAAGAATCCTGAGTCATAGTACAACCCCAATCCCAAAAAAGTTGGGACGCTATGTAAAATGTAAATAAATATAAGTAAAAACAGAATGCAATGATTTGTAAATCTCATAGACCCATTTTTATTCACAATACAGCATAGAACACATATCAAATGTTGAAAGTGAGACATTTTACCATTTCATAAAAAAACAGTAACTCATTTAGAACTTGATGGCACTTGATCTCAAAAAAGTTGGGACAGGGCCGTATCGACCTTTGTGTTGTATCCCCTCTTCTTTTAACAACAGTCTGTAAATGTCTGGGAAGTGAGGAGACCAATTGCAGGACTTTTGGGAGAGGAATGTTGTCTCATTCTTGTCTGATGTAGGATTCTAGCTGCTCAACAGTCCTCGGTCTTCTTTGCCAGATTTTTCGTTTCATGATGCGCCAAATGTTTTCTATTGGTGAAAGGTCTGGACTGCAGGCCGGCCAGTTCAGCACCAGGGCTCTTCTTCTGCGAAGCCATGCTGTTATGATGGATGCAGTATGTGGTTTAGCATTGTCTTGCTGACATATGCAAGGCCTTCCCTGAAAAAGATGCTGTCTGGATGGCAGCATATGTTGCCAAAACCTGTATTCATTCAGCATCAATGGTGACTTCACAGATGTGCAAGACATCCATGCCATGTGCACTAATGCTCCCCGATACCATCATGGATGCTGGCTTTTGAACTGTGTGCTAATATAACAAGCTGGGAGATCTTTAGTCTGGAGGATGCAGTGTCCATTAGTTCCAAAAAGAATGTCAAATTTTTATTCATTGGACCACAGGACACTTTTCTGCTTCACCTCAGTCCATCTTAAATGAACTTAGGCCCAGAGAAGTTGGCGGTGTTTCTGGATCCTGTTCATATATGGCTTCTTCTTTGCATGATACAGCTTTAACTTGCTGTGTTTGCAGACAACAAACGGATTTCTGGAAGTGTTCCTGAGCCCATGCAGTGATTTCCAGTACAGAATCATGCCTTTTTTTTTTCAATGCAGTGCCGCCTGAGGGCCCAAAGATCACAAGCATCCAGTGTTGACCGTCGGCCTTGTCCCTTGCATACAGGGATTTCTCCAGATTCTCTGAATCTTTTGATAATATTATGTACTGTAGATGGAATTTATGTTGAGGAACATTTTCTGAAATTATTCCAAAACTTTTAGATGCAGTTTTTCGCAGATTGGTGAACGTCTGCCCATCTTTGCTTCTGAGGGTCTCTGCCTCTTTAAAATGCTCTTTTTATACCCAGTTATGTGAGGTAGTTGGCAAATTGCTCCTCCAGTTGTTTTTTATTATTACCACTTACCCTTCCAGCCTTTTGTTGCTCCTGTCCCAACTTTTTTGAGATGCGTTGCTGCCATCAAGTTCTAAATGAGTTAATATTTTTCATGTTTATCATGGTAAAATGTCTCACTGTCAACATCTGATATGTGTTCTATGTTTTATTGTGAATAAAATATGGGTCTATGAGATTTGCAAATTATTGCATTCTGTTTTTATTTACATTTATTTACATTTTACACAGTGTCCCATCTTTTTTGGAATTGATGTTGTTGATAAATCTAATAGATTATAGAGAAGGCCAAAGATAAATAGCCAAGAGTCTGAGCAAGTCGCGAGCTTCATCCTTGGCCTGGAGTCCAAAAGAGCACACAGCCCCATCACCTAGCATGATGCAAGCCAACACAGATATCTGTTAGCATATGTAACAGAACTGGCAGTTAGCATCCTTCTCCAAGTGTGTTAAACTATCTATGGATGTTCCTGAGTAACATGGACTAGCTTTCACCCTACCAGCTTAGCAGCTGGTACTGTGTGATAGCAAAAGACTTGGGTTCGAATTGAGGGGGAGCTTAGGTGTCTCGAATTCACAAATAGAATTTTATGTCAAAAGTAATGTGTATACCTGAGATCATCATCTTCTCTTCTAAGTTTTTGTCAGTGTTCAACATTAGATTCCTCCCCATGGATATACTATGAACTCACCCAGCCCTAATTCATAAATATACAATCTATCGCACAAAGCCATATCATTCCAGTTTAAAACTGATGAAGCTTAAAGCTTGAGTGCATCTCAAGCTGGCGAGAAACTCTAGACACCTAACCCTGTGTTCACAACAAAATTCAGTTTCCGACAACAGCAGTGTGAACATTGGCAACGAGAAGTGGGCAGAGTTGGCAACACAACGAAGTTGAGCCAGGTTTAATAATATGCAAATTATGCAAAGTGATATGGCGATTGCCAATGGGATTTTATTTTTAGCAGAGACACATCTGATTTATGGTCAAATTGATTTTATATATCGCTGTTGTCAGAAGAAAACTTCAAAATCTCCATTTTTGTTGTTTTTCAGTTTTTGACATAATTTGAAAATACCCATTACTCTTTCCTTTGTATGTAAATATTATGATGAATGGCCTAAAAGAAATGACCTAAAATGACTCTGAAAAATGTCTGGTTCCATTGACTTACATTAAAAGTAAAGGAGTTTTTTTCCTCCTCCTGTAAAGATACCATTTTGGAGATACAAGGTTTTCTTCCGACAACAGCGATATGCTCTGTAGCCACTAGCCAGTAAATTATGGTGTCCTGCCATAGGATTTGCTTGGTGTCAGTGAAACCATTGCAACCAAAGGTCAGCTTGACTTCAGAAACACCCAAACTGGCCTGGATAATCCAAAGGGTTTAATGTGGTTTTATGTGCCCAGGGGAAGGAGTCACTAGGGGGCCTCTGTGAGCAATGAAGAGAAAATCTAAACAACTGTTTTGACTCACAGTGCCAGTAGAGGTGGGAACTTTACCAGTGGCACAGAGGAAAAAATAATTAATTTGTCATTGTGTTATGGCTGATCATAATCCTGACGCTCTCCAAGTCTTTCCTAAACATCCACTTCATTTTCTCCTCCACTGCTTAGTGACTGTTACACTAAATGGCATTACCTCAGTCAAGCGTTCAGGTTTTAGCAGAACTAACGTCCCGGTGAAATTACTTTGAATTTTAAGTTTCAGATATTTAAAACATGTTCCTGGGAGTCTGTAAAAGTCAGAGCTGATAAAAAAAAAAAAACATTTTCCCCTCTTGCCATGGTAGTATACTTTGGCTAGGATGCTTGACAGTTTGGGTTTCTGAATATACAGTTCAACATACAATTCAACTGTCAGATTTTAATTTATGTTGCCTTAATTGGGGTAAATGTATTGCTTGTGAAGAGTGGATGCATGCTTTGTTGGGAATTATGTTGCATTAGTTATTGAGCTTATATTAATCTGTTTTCTCATTAATATGTGCATAATCTTGGTATTATTTTTCTTAATTGGAAAAAAAATACATTCGCCTATAGGGGTGACCTGCCCAGCACTGCATCTACAATCATGCATAGGCCTCATGTACCTTGCTGTGATATCATAAAAAAATTCACTGACAACCCACAAAAGGTAGCTATGAGGGGCCCAACAAACATTTGTGTCCAGGGGCAGATAACTACATGATCCGGGCCTGCCCACAGGCAATGAGCAACCTGCGATTGCCTAGTAAAACTTGTGAAAAACATTACAAGATTAAACCTCAGAAATATATATTGTAAAAAAGTATACACTAATACCTAAGTCAGACTTTCTGCCAGGGGGCTTCCCCAAGACCTCTGCCACCATTCCAATGCTGGGAACTCATTAGTTAGTAGGTTGGAATTGGCCATGATCCTCTGATCTTATTGCTTTAACAAGCAGATACTTTGTGGTGGTCACACAAAGTTCATGCCCTTTCTTTGAACTGAACTTGAAAGCAACAGACAGTAAAACAAAAGCAGTTTTGACTGAAAGTACTTGCACAAACAATTATGTCTAGTCTAGCGACTAGACTAGACCAAACTTTTGTCTTGTGCTGTAAACTTTGGAGCCTCTATAAATGATTCCTTTTATCCCTGATGACATGGAATGCACACTTGGCAGATAGCACTGTTAGCGCTGTTGAGTCCATAACCCATATGTCTTGGCGGCTGGCTGGCACCTGTCTTCTCTCCTTAATCTCCTCACAGCCTGAACATCTGTCTGAACAGTGAACTTTGTAGAATGCTCGTTAGGACGCCGCAAGAACCACACACTTGGGAAATCACTCAGCGAATGGCAGACGAATCAAGAACACTAATCCTGTAAGAATGCTTTCTGCCGTGCGTCTTACAACCAGGCAGCTGGCACACAGAGAGGAAAAAAGAGCGAGAAAGAAAGGAAAAAAAAAAAACTTTGATGCCTGAACTGTTGAAAAAATTGCAGACACCCAGCTTAGTCTGAGTTCTAAAGTGTTCCTACAACTCTTTGATACTGGAGAAGCGAAAAGCAGCAAAAAAAGCACAAAAGGTAAAAATGAGAGATCTCAAGTGAAGGAGAATAACAACACCTTTTGCTCAGCATTGGAACAATTTGGAAGAAGCAGCAAAGCTCCATTTGTGTCCTCCGTGGCCTGCTCTTTTGTGCTAGGAGACTATGCTGCAGCAGGCAGGAGGAGTTGTACCTCTAGCCCTCGCTATTCTAAGCAACCTTCAGCCACTGGACCGTTCACTGAATGTTCAGGGGAGCTGTAGCAGTAAACCTGTTATCAGCTAAGCTTTGACATCAGCTGAGAATTTGCAGTACAAACCAAAAAATGTTCCAGTGCAGTAGACTATTTTTAACTATTTTTAAGGGTGCAGGTGTATAAAATGATACCTTGCGAGTGAAAGCATCTTAAATGTCTTATTGTGAAAGTGCTTTAAGAATATTCAGCCTATTTCTAGATTGATATTATGAAGTGAAAATGTTGTACTGCTTTGGCAGGTATTTTTACTTCTCTCAAGCATTCATTTGACAAACAAAATGACCTGCCAGTGCTGATAATTTCACTTGATAAAATGGGTTGAAGTCTAAATATAAGCTCACCGCACAAAAAGTTAATCACCTTGCGTGTTTAAGGTCGTAGTAATTTCAGGCTCCTGCAGATGGCATTGCACGAGGATGATCAGGCTATAAATACTTGGGGAAAAGAATTCATAGATTGAGAAAAGGTGGTACAGTGCAGTGAATGTCTTGCTCGATGTGTGGAAAATGGGTCGCAAAGCAGATGTTATTGATTGGCAAACAGGAGTGATTGCATTTGGGCGTGGCAAAGGCCATAGTGTGAAGGAAGTAACTGACTGAGGAACATAATAGACAGCAATAGATCACAAAGAACTGTATTGCCATACACTATTTACAGATATATAAAAAGAAAGTAGAGATAAATACTAGAATAAAATATACTAAAACAATAAACAATAAGAGTAATGTGCAGTACAAAAATACAAAGTAATTGCATGAATACTGTGCAGGAGACAACACAGTGGTGCCTGTCCCTCCAGCGAATGAACTACTGACTATTAACTGTAGTAATAAATGTTAACAGTTCTATCCACATTATGAATAATTTACACTTGACAATTTGATGCAAGAGTGGCTGAACATTGATGTCACCTACATCCAGAAACTGTCCAGTCTATGCCAAATTGAATTGCAGCTGTTATTCATGCTGGTGGAGGTATTACACACCATTAGGTACATTTCAGTCACAAGTGACTCATTTTTTGTCCGGTGAGTCATCATGAGAAGTATTGGAAATTGTTATTGACAAGCATTCTAAGCTTTGATACACATTAATGGAAAAGGATTTTATTCCAAGTTATTTTGGAATATTTTTATTGGTCCACTTATTATTAAAACTTTACACACTGTGTTATATTACATTTTCAAAATGATGTAAAGAAATATAAAGCATTACAATACCATATGTGGGCATAATATGCTGTCTTAGGACACATGGGGAAAAAAACAGAAATTCCACTAAGAAAAATTGTGACTTAGCAAACAAATCAAACAGCAAGCAGCCAGCAAAATCACTCAGAAAACAAATTTCAGTTAGGACTAAATTAGCAAGAACATTTTCACTTCCCTGCGAGAAAAAAGTTTAGACCAGCCGCCAGCAAAATCCACTAATAGCAGAGTGATATTGATCCATTATTAATTTTTCATCAGAATCATAATTTTAGTTGAAGTTGAAATTTCAATGTAAACATTGTGTTAAGTCAAAGTTAAACAACCAGTGAAAGTTTCTGCTCCTAATGTTGGCCACAGTGACATTGAATATACACGATATTGACAAAAGTATTGGGATACCCCTCATAATTATTGAGTTCAGGTGTTTCAGCCACACCCATTGCTACCTGGTGTAATTAAGATAAAATTAAGCACATAGCCTTTTAGTCTCAATAGACAAACACTGGCAGTGGAATGGGTCACGCTCAGTGACATTAAACATGGCACTGTCATAGGATGGCACCTCTGCCACAAGTCGGTTTGTGAAATTCCTGTCCTGCTAGATCTGCCCCAGACAACGGTAAGTGCTATTTTTGTGAAATAGAAGCACCTAGGAGCAACAACAACTTAGCCACGAAGCAGTAGACCACGCAAACCCACAGAGTGGGTCCAGTGAGTAAAGCATGCTAACACTGGAGCAGTGAAAACACATAAATCATGCTTCTCTATCTGTCAGTCTGATGGACGAGTCTGGGTTTGGCGAATGCCAGGAGAACGTTACCTGCCTGACTGCACTGTGCCAGCTGTAAAGTGTGGTGGAGGATGGATGATGATATGGTTCTGTTTTTCAGAGGTTGGCCTAGAACCCAAATGTACACTTCTAACTTTGTGGGAACAGTTTGGGGAAGAACCTTTCCTGTTCCAGCATGACTGAGCCCCAGTGCACAAAGCAAGGTCCATAAAGTCATGACTGGTTTAGTTTGGTGTGGGAGAACTTGACTGGCCCTCACAGAGCCCTGACCTCAACCCCATCGAACAATTTTAGGATGAACTAGAACGGAGATTGTGAGCCAGACCCTCTCATCCAACATCAGTGTCTGACCTCACAAATGCTCTGATGAATGGGCAGAAATTCCCACAGACACACACAAAATCTTGTAGAAAGCTTCCCAGAAGAGTGGAAGCTGTTAGAGCTGCAAAGGGGGACCAACTCCATATTAATACCTATGGATTAAGAACGGGATTCATAAAAGCTCCTACAGGTGTAATGTGTAGGTGTCCCAATACTTTTGTCCACAAACTCTCACGTCCTGCACCTCAAGTCCTCCTCACAGTTCACTGCTGTCTCTGTACAAGGTAAGATGATATTTTAACTCCAAACATAACTTTAAAAGTTTTGTTTGAGTGATATCCAACACTGTCTTTAAACTGAATGTTAATCCTTTTAAAGCATTACCTGATTTACCGTTACGACGGCAAAATCTCTTTTCAAGGCTGTTTGTTTTAGCTGTGCAATCTAGCAAAAATGAACCTTAATGGCCATAAGGCTGAGACATGTGACTGTCTGCTTTTAAAATAATATAGAGGAAGAGAAATATTCTTTCTTTTATGCTTCTTGTGCAACAGCAGCTTGAGCACCTGAGGACAAAGATCTTGTGTAGTATGATGATTTGTCTCGTGTTTACAAATGACTGATTTGAGTGTGTGACTAATTTTGCACTATTATAAAGATATTTTAAGGAATAAAGAAACTCCTGACAAGTTATGTTTGTTTTGGGCCAGTTGGCCTTTAAGAAACTGATCATTGAACGTTGATTCAATAAAGGTAACGTTGATGCTTTATCTTTGATTTAACACTGATACTGTTATCTGGGCCAGCATACACCAATCAGGCATAACATCATGACCACCTCCTCGTTTCTACGCTCATTGTCCATTTTATCAGCTCCACTTACTATATAGGAGCACTTTGTAGTTCTGCAGTTACAGACTGTAGTCCATCTGTTTCTCTGATACTTTGTTAGCCCCCTTTTACCCTGTTCTTCAGTGGTCAGGACTCCCATGGACCCTCACAGAGCAGGTACTATTTGGGTGGTGGATCATTCTCAGCACTGCAGTAACACTGACGTGGTGGTGGTGTGTTAGTGTGTGTTGCGCTGGTACGAGTGGATCGGACACAGCAGTGCTGCTGGAGTTTTTAAACACCTCAGCAGACAAATATTCATTTAGCAAAAAGTCACGTGGCAGACAGTCAGTTATCAAACAACAATTCAGCAAACAACTAATGACTTAGCAAACAGAGTCAGTAAGCAAAAAGCAACTTGTAGAACAAATATTAACTTAGCAAAAAAATATTTTCTAAATATTCATCATTTACATGATAAACAGTTAAAAGTAGTGGATGTGAATTTGTTTTCCCTCTGTTTACCCTTAATACATTCAGGTTTACACTCATACAGTACAATGGCAGTAATGTGACACACAGGAATACATCGTCATTTTATTTTTTGTTTTTTTCCAGTTATCCTGGGCAGCCAAAGCCAAATTTTAATGAATTGCTCTACTGGGATGTTTGAGTTAATGATAAATCTAGCTTAATTCTATTAACATGACATTAGCAAGTAAAACTAAATACGCTGTTTCTGATTAAACGTTGCATGATGTACAATAACAAATTAGTCTTCGTGAGCATAACACACTCCAAATTTAATGGACTGGGTTCAGGTCATAACCATTGCTGATTCTGTCCAAACACACCCACACAAGCATCTCTTCATTTCTCCTGTTATGTGGCTGTAATAGCACTATAATTACATCCACACTAACAGCCATAAATGTACATTCAACCAATACATGATGTCCTACTCTCACTGATTCTTACTATAGGAAAAGATTATTTGAGTGAGGGTATCAGCAGTGTTGCAGGATCCATCTGGTCAGGCAGTTTAAACTGTGACACATTCGTTTAACGAGCCAAATTTCAACACAACAGATATTTGATGGAAATGTGGATTCCATTCCAAGTTAAAATTGACAGATACAATAAACAGCTCTCACTTTGCCTTAATTTTGATGGCATGAAATTGTTCCCAGTAGGTGATGCATATCTGGGTCTTGGCAAGAAAGAGAATGAGAATCAAAATATCGTATTTCAGTACTTTTGAGTAACAGTTCTGTCTGATTACATATTAATTCTAGCCCTGCATTGAAATATTTTCAGTGGAAAGTTCACAATGACACTGTAATTTACAAGGAAAGTGAAATTTCCTTTGCAGATCAATAAATACCGCTCACCTCTACATCCACAAATGCTAGTTAATTCTCTACTATGCACAGCAGAAGCCACATGTTAACAATATCCAGATGGAATGCTGAAGTCAGAATAGGTGTTTTAAGGCACGATACAAGGCAGCCAATCAGAACAGTGGTCATTTACATATATCAGACTTGAAGGCACAACACCAAAAACAACCTATGTACGTGTAAGGGATAAAGAGAGGTTGTGTGTTGTTGGTCCACAAACACAAACACTGTAAGTGGAGCTCAAGGAAAACATAAAGTACCAGAAGAAATGTCAGATACAGCCACTTTACAAAGTAGACTGGCCTTTATCTGACCGCTGCACTCAACCTTTGAACTATCCAAGCATGTACATGTTCATTCAGACACACAGCTGCACAAAAGCCCCCCCACACCATCTCCTCTGAGACCCCACCAACCTCCAGCTAATCCAAATATTAGTGTTTAATTAGAATGGGGAAAGAATGACTACTTTATGGATTAAAAGATTAGGGCGCGCATGTCATCACAACATCCGGATAACTAAATTGCCAAACTGCATTAGCAGGGCGCTAATGCTAGCTCGCGGAGGAAATAGCATCAAAGAGTTAATTACCAAGCTAATCATGGCAGCCCCTGCAGGGATTAGAAAACCTAATCGCAAATCTCCCTCAAAATGAAATCCCAATACCTGCTAAATGAAAACCGGAGAGGAGAAATCCGCTCTGCTCTGCGTAATTATTAACTTGAAGAGAAGTTGAAAAATTGAGGCTGGGAATTGACCCTAGTGCACCCACACACACTCAGACACACACATGTACATTAACGGAATTTCTGTGAATGTCATCTAATGTTATATCCACACATGTAAACAGTGTTTTGTGGCATAATTAAACGCTTCATTATCAGACGTTCATGCTTGTTTCCCTCCTCATTTGCAATCGATACCACAAGTAGTTTCCCATCCAGCCACTACAAGTAGTGATTAATGTGTAAAGAGACCATGAACTTGGGCCTGCTGCATATATTCTAGGGATGGAAGTGTTGTGATGCAGTCATATGCACAAGTCTGAACAAATTACATTTTGCTAAGTAAAACTAAGCTAAACATCTAAACAGCTGGAATAAGCTAACATCCTGTACAGGGGACAATCTTAAAAATGCAGATTTTAGTACACAAATTGTATTTATTTGCTCATTTTAACATATCAAAATTGTATAAAATTATATTGATATAAAATATGCTGTAACTTTTGCACAGGCCACATTTTGTTTTATTTTTCCACAGTATGTTAAATTCAGCAAATAAAGTAATTGTGCATTGAAATGTGTTGGAAAATGTTCTAATCCTATTTCTCAATGAATGAATTTTGCAATGAATTTCACAAAGAATTTAATTTGCAAATGAATTTTTATTGTTAAAAGTTTACAAAATGTAATTTTAATGTTCACATGTGCAAATTGAATTTCTGAAAACTCTGTAGAGCAATTCACATTAACATTTTTTGGCGGTTCCAGATTAAACACAGACAAATACAGTTTCTAAAAAAGATTCCATACTTTACTTGAAGCTTGTGACAACTAAATCAGCATTTTTTTTTACCTTGTAGCAGTTTCACAGTGACTCTTTCAGTAGAGAGCTCTGGTGTAGAGCTGCCCCCTCTGTTTTCCATTTCTAACAACTTCATGATAAGGCTGCTTAGTATTTAACAGGCAGTGACGTATCTAGGACTTCCAGAAGGGCTAGAGTGATGTTTTTCTCATGAATTTGATCCTGGATATTGGAAATCAGAATGTGATTGGTTGATTCCTCTGTCACATGTTTCCACTGCTCTAGAGTCTGGGAGCATTGGGCATAGTGATGTTAGGCAGTGCTCTATTGCCAATGTGTTTCTATGGAGATTGCATGACTATGTATGTGATTTTAGACACCTGCCAACAACAGCTGTGGCTGAAACAATTGAACTCAGTAATTCGGAGGGTTCTTTACATACTTTTGGCAATGTAGCGTATAATCCAATGGATATTACCAAGAGGTTTTACCGAGGTAACATGGCTTTTCGTTAATCACAAAATCAACAAGGAATCAATAAAGCAGCAGTGTATATGACCAACTTATTATTGATCTTTTTTTGTAGCATAATTCTGTAAAAAAACATGCACCACCACTACAGCAGGTAAAATCACAGTGGGTTGGAATAGGTCTTATGCTTGAAACATTGAGGGCTATGTAGTGCACAATACATCATGTTGGTTACAAAAAGGCTCTTCACTGGCATAATCTATTTAAGGAAACCCTGAGAGTTGTACATCGCTTTGGCCAGCTTAGAATAACAACTAATAGGATGTGCAGTGCTTTTTCTGTGGTTATCTTTGTCAAGTGTCCTTATGCATCCAATGTTTGTTAATACAATGTTGAAATTCTGCAGTTCTTGCAGTTACATATTGATTCAGGTTGAAAGATACAATTCGAAAGTATCTACCTTCATAACATATTTGAACTGTAGAACTGCATGAAAGGTTAATGAAAATCTGGTGAAAGAAAATAGATAAATGTGTTCTTTAAAATTAGCTGACATTTATTTAAACATGGACATGGTTTTTTGTATAAACTGATGACAATGTCATCTTAAAAAGTTGTTTTACTAGACATGGCAACACAATCTTCCTGCATATATCAGAATCATTCAAAGTCAAATCTTTGTCATTTTTGATAAAGCAGTGACTGTAGCTTGTGGTTATGAAATTGCAAATGGATTCACTTACATTCCATTTACTGCAGTGCAAGGCTGTGCAATGTAGACTGAGAGGCATTTATAGGATAATATGACAGCTTGTTGCAAATAATAACACTGAAAATTACAGAGGCAGTGACATACATGGTTATTGGCAGGCTTCACATTCAAAACAATGAATGAAAAACTGTGCTGGTAGCAAAGTATAAAGGTATGCAATTCTTATTCTGGCAGTTATTTTATGAATAAATGGAACAGAAAATGCATATAGATGTCCATAGGACATGGGCACATATCAATTTTATGATGTAACATACAGCAAAAGTTCATCATTTAGGCTTTATACAAAATGACATTTCCAGGGTTTACTTTAGCAAGAGAATCTCCTTATATGACAGGTAGAAACAATGGGCCAACTTCAAAAACATACCAAATGTATTTTCTACAAAACAGACCAAAATTATATTTTCTGCAATGTTTCCAAACATGTTTGGTCACACATGCATGTAATCAACAAATGCTTACAACTAGCATTTTGTTTTTCCAAATCAATTTCATTGAATTTTGGCTTTTGATCCTACACTCTCAGAAATAAAGGTACTAAACTGTCAATGGGGAGGTACCCCTATTATCACTGGGGTGGTACCCTCAAGGGTGCATCTCAGTACCTTTAGTCAGGGAACATAACTGTACTATAATCCACTGAAATTATATGTTCTAAGCTGTACTGACTCCACACACCCCGTCTCGTCTCCAGGCTTTTATTTTACTGTTCTGTTTAAAACATTCGGTTATGAAAAGGTACAAATACGAACTTTTCACCTGGAAAAACTTATTTATGGTGCACAGTTGGACCTTAAAACCACTGTAGTACCTTTGAGGGAATATTTACATTGTTTGCACCTTGATGAACAAAAAGTGTACCTGCAAAGTACCTTTATTTCTAACAGTGTATTTCTCAATGAATGAATTTTACAATGAATTTCACAAAGAATTTAATTTGCACATGAATTTTTACTTGTAAAAGTTTGCAAAATGTATAATTTTAAGGTTCGCATGTGCAAATTGATTTCTGAGAACAAGAAAAATACTAAATGAAAACTGAACCATTAATTACAATTTTAGCATTCAAAATGTTTATGTAATGTTTATTTGTGTGGAAAAATTACTGTTAAACTTTAATTCATTTAAAAAATGTTACTGCAATTATAATAAATTGAAAAAAGGCTTGAATTCTTACCAATGACAAGTAAAATGTGTCATGTTACAGTTAAAAGTAGAATTTTAAGATGTTTTAAGATGATTAGAATTTTGTTTTTTTTTCTAGAATTGACATTTTCTGATGAAGAAACTTTGTACCTTGATTAAAAGTTAAAACATCTTTACCAGACAATTTACTAGTATTTGCTAGCACTTTGTCCCTGAAAATGCACATCTCTTTCTGAGAATTTTGTTCTTTTTGTGTATTTGTTTTCATTTCTTTCATTGTGTCCATTTTGGCAGCCAAACAGAGCTTCACTTGGCAGGTAAATGTCAATTGATTGGCTCCTGCCCAGAACACTGGTGAAAATACTACAGCATTAAAAAGACAGTGGCATGCGAATGACTGCCCCAGTCACTTAATGAATAGCTTTTATTTACACATTTATTCACACATTTTTATTTTTTATTTTTTTTTTCAGCAATTAGGGTGTCCAGTCTTTGCATTTGTTATAGCTGCTCAGAAATCTGTGAAAGGAATTTTACCCTTTCTCCTGATCGGGTGTAAATTCTAAAATATTTTTAGAAAAGAGTTTATTAAATGTGATCTCTGTGGTGACTGGATCAATAAGGTTGACAGACATGATGAGACTGATGTAGAATTTGCCATGTGTTTGTATATATTTTTAATCATTACAGATGAGTATATATCGCGGTTGTCGGAAGAAGACTTTCTTTGTCGGTTTTCAGTTTTTGACCATATGAAAATGCCTGTTGCCCTTTACATTGTTTGTAAATTTCGTAATGAATGAACTAAAAGAAATAACTCAAAATGACTTGGAAAAAAAATCTGGTTCCATTGAGTCACATTAAAAGTAAAGTAGATTTTTTCCTTCTCCTGTAAAGTTATCATTTTGGAGACACAAGGTTTTCTTCTGACAACAGCAATGTGGTTTATAGTTTGTAAACCTGGACTGATATTAAGGTCTTCACACCAGAATTTTGGCAGCCAAACAGAGCTTCACTTGGAAGGTACATGTCAATTGATTGGCTCCTGCCCAGAACACTAGTCTTTGCATTATTATAGCTTACATTCTTTTCAGGTGACTTGCTTTCAGTGTTTTAAAGAAATTTGCAGGGGATAGTTTTCCACCTCCAAAGTTCAATCTTAGAAGTAAAACACTGGTAATGTGCCATGTAGCTTCATATGATACATTTGTGAACAGAGCCCTAGAATTCTGCAAACAAGCAACAAACTGGAGACATAAGCCACTTTTAACACACAAAGTCCCCAGCTGGAGCTGTTGATATTCGAGAAGAACAGGGGATCTGGGCCAACGTAGTGCACTCCAGTGACAGGGAGTAGAGGGAGTGAAGAAAAGGCATAAAGAAGAGATGGTCTCTGGAAAATTGGGCACCTGAGTGGACAGGCCAAGTGGGCCTGGAGTACCCACTTGGGACTTCTTATACCTGCACCAAAGCTGAGCTTTACCTGTAGGGGCAGCCAGTTCCACACTAAAAGCATTCCTGATGCTGTGTTTATAATTCCAATGTGATGCATCTTTGAGGTTGAGATATGAGACCACTGTCCTACACTCCAACTGAACAAGCACATGGCAGCAACTCAAGTCAAGACATCCAGGGAGATTCCCTTAAGTTCGAGCAGACTGATATGCTGATTATATCAAAGGGGTGCCAGCAGCCACTGGATTCCACATCTTTTAAAGAGTCATGAGTGAAAGAAAAGGCCCTTTCAATAGACCCTGCCTTGGATATTCCCTTCAAAAGAAGGTCCAGAGATACCACTCTGACAGTGCCAGACCTTGTGACTATCAGACAGTAGTAACTGTGTATCTTTGGGCACAGTTTGCAAGAGCAGAACCATCTCTAAAATGGCCAGAAGTGGAAGGGTTCTGGACGAACAGGGGTGAAACTGATGTCAACAAGCCAGATAATTTCCAGCGCTCCCAGTCTGAGACTGTGCAAGCTGGAAATGGGTCAGCAGAGACAATTTTTTAGATTCTTACAGTTGTGTTTGTGTAGATCACCCTAAAGGTCCCCACTTAAGAATGTGCAAGGTGGGGCTTTGTTTTGAACTCTGAATGTGCAATCTCAATCTCCTTGAAGTTCTCCATCACCTCCTCCATGGACAGACCACTGATCATCCAAGGACCCAGGTAGTAAAGATGCTCCTTACAATGACAGTTATGAATGACCATGGTGCATGTGAGAGACCAAAAGGGAGGACATAAAACTTTTAGACCCCTCTCTTGAATGCAAATCTGAGGTGCTTCCAGTGAACAGCGAGAGGAAATTAAGCATCCTTTAGACTGAATAGTGATTCTAAAAGATGCCTTTTGGAAATTCTACACAACCTCAGCTCTTTTCAGAGCATGCATTTCAAGAATTGGGCAGTGCAGTTGAGCCCACTGAGACAATAATGTGGCTCTAGCTGCTTATAGCATTCTTCTGAACAAGAGAAGCTAGTTCCAAATGTAGGGCCTCCTTTTTTAACTCTTTTGTCACTATGGTGACAGAGTGCCCTTGTAGAGAAGCAGCCAGCATTGGAAAAGGACCTTGTAGCCTCTAGCATGTTTTTAGAACCCAAGGGGACGCTACATTTTCTCCTAGTTTGTCCTCTAAACTAGGCAAAATGCCTGAGGCCAAGGTAAAAAAGGCAGAAACACTGCTGCCAACCACCCTTCTTATTGTTAGCTTACAAAAACCAGAACTTTTGATTGTGTTTTCTTTTAAATAGTTAAACGGTTCCTTCACATTTATCCATTTTGCTAATAGTATAAGCTTAGATTCTTGTGCATGCAGTAAATAACATCTCTGGATGCAATGTTTTCATCAGCAACTCATCCATGTGGAGCATTTCTGTATTTTTTCTTATTTTTAAAAGCTATACTGTTAGTGGTTTTTTTTGGCAGATGGAGATTTAATTGCTGTTTACAATTTTGTTTGATGACTGAGTTAAGAAGAGTTACACTAGTGGTTGTGTATATTAGCCTATGGCTCAGTGGCTAAGCTAGCAGTCAGTAATGGTTGCCACGGCAGGAACTATGAAAGGTTTCATAATGTTGTATTTGTGTAATGCATGCTGGCCATTGTAGTAAGAGAACAGTGATGAAGAAAATATAAAAAACTATAGAAAATTGTGTTTTCTGTCAAACTGATGAGGCCAAGGGACATAATATAAAATACAATTTAATTAATAATAATAATAAATAAGGCACAAAAACTTGAATGAAACTTTATTTAGTACTGTTACTATCCGCACTGTCTCTGTTTGCTGTTTGCACTCTGTCTGCAGTGCATTTATTTTGAATAAGAAGTTGTATCAACTAAATAAATGTCCACAGGTAATTAAAAAAACAACTTGTGAAAAAGGAATAAAGTTTTTGTGCACTTAAAGCAGTTACAAGCAGATAGCAGTATCTTGTTTCCTAGAGAGAACAAAAAATTGTAAATACTTGCAAAAGAATAAACTATGTTAGAGCAGAGCGCAGAGTAGCAGCATCTCTTTGTTTTTAGTCCCAGTCCCAGACCCAGTTAAGAACAAGTTTTCATCTTCTCATAAATGACCCCATCCTCACTGAATGTTCTCTCAGCATATCTTTGTTTTTAGTCACTCAGCAGTCCCAGTTTATGAGCTGCAAGTTGTGATACCGGAAATAAAGTTTCTCTGCATTTTCTCCACAGATCCTGTTCCTCTTCCTCTCACAAATGGTTCCATAGGTGGGTTTTGCTCTGTTTCTTCCTTCCAGTGACCAACCAGTCTTTCTGTCAGTCACTAGCCACGTTTACATGCAGCGTAATAATTCGTTAATAATTTGACAAATAGCTCAATTGGAATAGAATACGTCCATGTAAACACCTCAATTGGAATAGGCTAGTCCGATTGAGGCCATTTGGAATGCAATTTCTATCCGATTGAACGAGGTGGGTAATTCTGTAAATAATCAGTTAAATAGAAGAATAATAGCCATGTAAACTCCTGTATCTGATTACATTCCCTATCGGAAAGTTTCAATACGTTCTGATCATGTTCGTCACCTCATAGTGAGAGTTTATACCGTTCAACATGGCGGAGCAGAAACTGGTCTGCAGAGGAGACAAAGTTTATGCTCTGGTCTTTAAAAGACGGCGGTGGGACGGACGTCCAGCTTATGTGTCTCAGAACACGACGTCTTCCTCTCAGCCTGCTTTAATAAGGACATGTGAAGGACGTTTTCCTGAGTCTGACATCATTTTAAAGGAATTAAAAACACAAGCACTGCTCACTGCTGCTCATCTCACTCTGATTGGACTCACGTGATGCGTGTTGTCATGGTAACGTCTACACTAAGTGGTTCTCTAGGCTTGCGTGTAATTTTGGATCGGATTACTTGTAGTGAGCATATAAACACTCAAACAGGGTTGAGTAGAGTGAGCATATAAACACCTCAGTCTTCATCTATAATTGGAATGTATTCAATCAGATTGGCAAAAGTCTTTGCATGTAAACACAGCCAGTGATGTCTTCCTCAGTAGGAGTTTCATGATGACTATGAGCCCCAAGAATGTTTGCATAGATTCGGTCAACAAGACCAGAGGGTTCCTTTACCCTGTTTCATTTAGAATCCAATCCAGTGTACCGAGAATCCAGCAGTGTTGCCAGCACCAAACATTTGGTCTCCTCAATCTTGGAAAATCTTTTCTCCAAGCTCTGCAACTGTCTCCCGGAATGTTCTGATCCCTCTAGTAGTGGGACCTTCTGCCTGAATGCTTAGGATAATGCGAGAGACAGTGGCCTCTGCCTTGCTCATCTCAAGATTCATTCCTTTGATAAGGCCCAATGTCTCAATCAAAGGTAATATCCTGTTCTTCTGAGGTTGGACATGTAAACTTCCCATGTTCTCCAGCATACAAATTCAAGGCATCCTTTTGCTCCAGCATCCTCTGCAACATGTGTAGAGTGAAGTTCCAGCAAGTGGGAACAGCTTGAAGGATCCCATGCTGGGGAAAGCCTTGAATGGCCCTCAGACACTGTTTTGCTAGCAACAGACTTGTTGAAGTGCATTGCACATGTCTTCAACCTGCTGATAATGTCCCCCCCACTGCTTTCGGACTGCTGAAGCCCTCATTTACCACAAGCTGCGAGGTCTGGTATCTCTGCCAGCCTCATGCCTTTGATCATGTTTACACCACTGTCTCTGAGCACAAGCACCACTCTTTGTAGGATGATGTGCCAGTGGTCCACTATGTTAAGAGACAGCTCACTAATGTAGTCCCCACTATAGGAGCTGGACATGGCCTTGATATTTAAGACTACCTGTTTCCTTTCTCAACATGTCTATGAAATGACATGTTAGACTTTTCCAGACCAACAGCCTGTGGTAAAGGACAAATGGGGACCAGTATTCTTTGGTGCAGTCAGTGCTTTGATTTTTTTTTTTTCCCAAAATCTTTGTGTGCACACTGTCCAGCATCTCTGTGCGGTACTACTTCTCACTTTTAAGGTTATAAGCTGGTTCCACTATAGCCAACAACTATAAAGCCCACATCTGAAACAGCTGTAAATGTCTCTGGCAATCATTTCTATTATCAAAGTGTCAATTTGTTTTGACCTGGGATCCTGGGAGCCCTTTTCTTTATAGCAGAATGAAGTTAGTAGCCTCTAGCGTCATCTTTTTTTTCTTCTGTGTCTTTTTGGCCCCCATGCTCAGCAATTTGCTGTGGATACTGCACTTGGCCTTGCCTAGTGTTGCATCAGTGAAATACTGCCATAAGGTACTAGAAAAACAAAAATAAGGCATGCATAATTCCATTATTCCGTGTACATCACAATCTAATATACATGGTTATCTGGGCTGGTAATATGTGGTTTTAAATGGAATTAAAAGGGTGCAGTGGGTAGCGCTGTCGCCTCACAGCAAGAAGGGGTTCGATTCTCTGGCCGGGCGACCAGGATCCTTTCTATGTGGAGTTTGTATGTTCTCCCCGTGTCTGCGTGGGTTTCCTTCTGGTGCTCCGGTTTCCTCCCACAGTCCAAAGACATGCAGTCAGGCAAACTGGAGACGCTAAATTGCACATAGGTGTGAATGTGACGGTGAATGTATATGTCTGTGTGACTGCCCTGCGATGGACTGGCGACCTGTCCAGGGTGTTTCCTGCCTTCCACCCAATGAGTGCTGGGATAGGCTCCAGCTTCCTCCACGACCCAGAAGGATAAGTGACTTAGAGTGTGTTTGTGTGTGTAGATTTTAGAATGTGACTGGTATTCGAGAGAGAGCAGGGTTCAGTATGTCAGAAGTCACGTCACTCAGCTGCATTATTCTTTACACAAAATAACATATATTTAATGTTAACCTCTAATGGTTATGTTTGTTTTGGTTCAGGTACAAGCCCAATAGCCTAAGTGATCATACACATTAAAAGATCACTTTGTTTGCACAGCCTGCTCATATCATCTCCCAAGTGACTAGAGGTGACAACAATGTGATACAGTGGAGATTCTGTCCCTCAAACAGCTTGCTTGGTGTACACACAGGGGGGATACACACAAAAACACATACGCACACACACACACACAAGTGCAGTTAGTGTTAGCTATAAGCCCATACTGCTCATTCTCCAAAACATTGTTGGCAAGTTGATAGCAGTATCACTTGGACTCTGTTGAGCTGACCAGTTAAATCTCCCATTAATAGATGCAACTAACTGTAACTAGCGTTGGGCTGTCTCATAATGATGAAATCAATCACTTATGATAGCAGCTGGTTGACTTGAGATGAGAACAATAGTTTTTGACCCCTGTAAGATGGCTAGCTAGTTTAGCTGGTTGAAGGCTTGCTACCATTGTAATTCCCAAAAAACCTTATTTGCATTTTCTCACAAAAAAAGATTGGAATCAAGTCTAGCTTTGAAAGACAGGAATTAAAGTCTTACTGCATTCTTTTAGGAAACATTGCATCCAGCATTGGTACTCACTGTTTCACAGTACCCACATCTGCCGGTAGAATGGTGAAATTGACACAAGGGGGAGCCACGCTGACAAGGCTGCCTGCGACGTGCCTGTAGATACTTTTTGTTCATTAGCCTCCTGAGTGTAGGCGTCGGCCAATTCCGTTTATCTCAAAATGGCATTAATCAGTCTAATAATCAGCCGACCGATTAATCAGTCAACTACTATTTTTTTCAATCATCCAATCCCAAATATTGTGGAAACATGGCCATTTTTCAACCACTTTATCAAAATTGAGTCGTAGTTTTCATATTTGTATAATTAGAAATTAGTAGGCGTTGGTTTTACGTATTCAGTTGACCTTGTAATGGTGTGTAGTGATGTATTTAGGATCATTAGTAGCGAATCAGAGACTTTGTAGTAGTTGAGTCCAAGTCAAGGCGGAGACAGAGAGAAGACTGAGACCAGATTAAGTTAATCAATTAGATGTGACATATATTAAAAAATAATATTATTATTTTATACTATTTTTTGTAAAATATAACATTAAATAACATGTAGCCTAAAATATTACTTATTATTATTTATGTAAAATTTACCTTGCACCTTTTGGAAGAAAGCGATGGTGAGCTCTGTTGCTTCTTCTCTAAAACTTATTAAAAATCACCACCCAAATTCAACCCACTATAAACCAAACAATATATCCATTTTATATTAGTACATGAAAACATAGTAATAATGACATTCTGATCTGCCCTCAGAAGCTGTTTGAATATTGGAATCCATGGACATCAACAAACAAAAACACCCAGTTAATTCATCAGATTTGATTTGAACATCTGCTTGAAGGTTTTGTTGCTATTCAATAGTGGTAGAAAAAAAAGTTTCCTGCTACCTCAGATAGAGGCATTGCACTCACAATTTCCGAGTCAGCCTTACCCAGAGACCTAGACGAGACTGAGTCAAAATATTCTCAAGGGTGAGACGAGATAGAGAATGGTAACATACAGCCTTGAGACAAAAACTGGACCACAACACTAATGGTCCAGCCCTTTTCAATTACCAGCTTATCTATTTCACCCTATTGTGTTCACTGCAGTTTAGAGAATTTAGGTTATGTTCACACTGTTCTTGTATAGTAAAAGCACTGCCTGGAGTGCTTTTTGGCTCATATAATAAAAAGAAATACTTCATGCGACACACACACTGTAACCATAACAACACTGCCACCACTGAGAAATAAAAACTCTAGCAACACTGGTCTTTTCTGACCACATTGTGGCCGCTTCCCATGGGATTACAGGTAAAAAAAATTGCTGAAATAAGGACATAATTTACCCCAATAAACACAACTAATTAAAATCAAACAGTAGGAATGCACATAATAAAGATGGAAAAAGCGGCAAAATAAAAACCCAAATTGTCAAGCATCCCAAGCTAAAGCATACTGCCACAGAGGGCATGGAAAGTGATATTTTGTTTTCATTTATATCTTACATTTGATGACTTTATCTGCAGACAGTTCGCAAGTCACTATCGTCAAGCAAGCTTTTCTTTAACTCTGGTGGCTGGCATTTTTTATTTGGCTTTACAGATCCCCCATGTTTTGAATATCTGGAGCTTCAAAAGCTTGACCGAGGTAATGGTGGATAATTGAATGGTTGCCAAGCATTGATTGGAGAACAAAATGAAGCAGATGTTCAGGAAAGATGCGAAAGCATCAGGATTTTGATCAGTCATGATACTATGACAAATTTGTAATTAGTACCTTTTTTCACTGTGCTGCTAGTGAAGTTCTCTCTGTTTAGATTTTCTCATAATTACCAGTGTGGCTCGGTCCCCTGGACATACGCCCATAAAACCCATGGATGATCCAGGCCTGCTGAGGAAAAACTGCCTAGCCTTGGTCTAATTTAGGTGAATATTAGTGGAGGTAGAATTGAGCAAGCCAGTCTTAAAATTTTCACATCTATTTTAATCCTCATGCCCCAGGCAGGAGCTACTAAATAGTTCGAAGTGCACAATCAATGCGTTATCATGCATTGGATTCCGTTGAGAGCGAATTCTCCAATTCAGTACTGCTCCTGCTGTTTATGCCTCATCACTATTAGCTATATCAGAGGTTGGCAACCCAAATTTTGTCCTTTCAACAAAAATCAAACCACCTTGGTAGCCACAACATTTTATGTCCATTTTACCATCTTGGCTGTAAATATGTCTCAGTATGTGCTGATGTACTAGTACAGGCTAAAAAGTATAACATAAATGAAAACACAGAATTACTTTGCTGAGCTTTAAGCTTTAGCTCAGCTGTAGCCACTTTTCTCGCATCTCCAGCAGGAAACTTTTTCCCAAATGTAGAACAGTTTTTGTAAAACATCTCTTAACGTTCGATTTCTTTACGAGGCTGAAGTCGCTTCTCATTCACCAGCTTCTTAATCTAATTTTTCTGTTCCACCTTAAATGGTGCCTGAGGTGCCAGAATGTAACTGCTGCACCAGTTAAGGTGGAATGCAACAATCAGAACAAGAAGCTGGTGAATGAGACTTCAGCTTCGCAATATTTTAGTGTTTGACAGTTTATCATTGTAGATTAAATGTAACCATGAAACCAGCTGGAGTGATTATAAACTCAAATAAATCCATTAGTCTCCAAATTATCGATGTTCATCTTCAAATCTTCAAATCTTTCTCTTTGTCTTTTTGTTAGCTACTAGCTTGGAGATTGGTGTCTGCGTTGCTGTGTTGCTATGGTGACCAGCAGTCTGTGCACCAACGTTTAGGGTCAAAACTTGGTTAATTAGCAGTTATAGGCTACATTAAGTCCAGTTTTTAAGACCATTTATTCCTAAAACTGTGTAAGAACGATCAGCAGAGATTTATTTTACTGCAAAGGAGGATTATTTTATTTTTATCAGAAAAATCTAATTCTGCTGTGGAGCCGCAACAGGGCAGTAGAAGAGTTGCATGTTGCCGACCCCTGGGCTATATAATCAAGAAATGTTTCATTTTTTTTGTGTTGTTTGCCATAAAGGAGTAGTATTTGATTTTAATGTTAAAAGATAATAATGTAGTCTATATATCATTTATATGCCAAACAGTTTTGGACAATCGTAGCAGTTAAACTGGGTGGGCACTGCCTTTTAAAGCCCACCCCTTAAAGCATCCTCATTACAGTACCTTTAGATGTGTACTCTTAGTTCTACAAAAATTAGCTTTCAGTGATTTCACCCTTGAAACCACTGGGTTTTAATGGGAGTTTACACACACGCAAAGTTAATTTAATGTCACCCCTGAAGGATTAAAATTTGAATAAGCACATAGGATAAAGCGCAGCCTCATTAAATCATTGTTGTGCTTGGTATTTGTGCAGCACTTTGTACAGACTACTTTGCTCTTCACTCTGAGATGATGGTGCTCTCTGGCAGGTTCTTGATGAACATTCCTGCTTTAAAACTAAACACCATGAAAATGTCACGTAGCTGGTTGTGTGATTTAGGTACACTAGGTTCACTCATAAATAGAGGCAATTAATATCATCCGCATGATATACATGCCTGGGCACTGATGTATGGCCAGATCAGTGACATTATATCCTTACTATCCACTTTATTAGAAACATCTATCTTATACTGTGCTGTGCCGAAGTCAGAGACCACCCTTCATTTATTTAATTTCCAGTCAAAACAGCCTTTAACCCCTTCAAATCCTAAGCTTATTACATACTAAGGCTTATTATTCAGTAACTACATGGAATACAATGCTGGACCCACCAGTGGGTCAGAAAACATATATTTTAGAGAAAACTATACAGAAGCGTCCAACACTAGGTGTAATATATTTTTTTCAGTATTTAGTGTGTCAACTCTTTGCTTTTATTACAGCTTCCATTCATTTTTTTGACTTGCTATCATGTTTTCAAAGAAATCTGCAAGGATATTTCCCCTCACCTCCAAAGTTCAGTCTTAGAAGTTGGCTGTATTTTCTACCTCTTGCAATCCAAGTAATGGCAATTACAAATATAGACTTATAATTATATAAAACCTTACTCTACATCTCAAATGTCCAGTTCCAATGCACACTTTCTTAACATCTTGACAGCTACCCATCCTTTGAGAACCATAGCACTGAGTTGTCTTCTCACAGTGGAAGGATGGACAGAAACACCTGTGGGTTCTTTCAGATCTGAAGCAGAAGAAAGCTTTATTGTTTATCTGAATGTGCCAGTTTTGATGGTCTTTCAGATCTTGTAGTATTGTTTAGAGTCCCAAGTCCTTTATATCGTTTCAATCTTCAGTTTTGGAAACTCATTTTTTTTACTTACTTTCCTTTGGTCTTTCATTTCCTTATGCAGGTGGATAATTTTCTATCTATTTTCCTCAGAAAAATCCCCTGAAAAATATACAATGTGTGCTTAATGACTGTTTGGTGGTCTCTGACTTTTGCACAGTACTGTAGGTACATGATATATTACTGACTGTAGTCCATTTGTTGTTGTGCACAATTTGTCAGCAGCCCTCCACTCTGTTTGGTCAGTTTCTGCCTACCAGGCAGCATCCAGATATTACTTGATGGACCATTCTCAGCACAGCAGTGGTAGTGGCGATGTGTGGAGTGCCAGATTCTTGCACTGTTGGTGATTTTCCTGCTCAACCACACCTGATGAAGCTCATTAGTTAATTGCCAGATTTAATTCGCATTACAGAGCAGAGAAATCAACAAACTATGCTAGACTTCGTTCCGTTCCCCACCACTGAGCTAATATGTTATGCAAGGTAGGTGTTTCCAATAAATTGACCATTGAGTGTAATATTAGGCAGTGTCACAATGTGAGCATAGCATGGTAACAGAACCGTCTGTCCTTGGCACATAAAGGAAAGCTTGCTACTTGGGAAACGAACATTTGACAAGCATGTCGCATCAGATAGCATCTCCATATCAGACGATCCCATACAGATGGTTCTTGTTACACATGCAGGCTGTACTTTCCAGCTTAGCAGAGCTTAGCGCTCTTACAACTCTACAACTGATTAAAGCTGAGATTTGGACTCCGTAAGCCCTTAAGATACAAGCCCTGAACAAATTGGATCATGTCAGCAACTTTCCCTACAATGCTTGAAATGCATTGTTTGGTATAATGCAGGCTGAAAGCTAGTCGAGATACTTTTTTTTTGTTTCCGAAGACGTACAACGACAAGGCCGCGTGAGCAAGTGCCATTCAATTACAGAATGACAGCTACAGCATTGTCTTCAAAAGTTGATGTAGCTCTACTTTCATGTGTAATTTCTGCTCCGTTAGGGAAGCACTGACAAGCTCGGCTTGACAGACTTGCATAAAGGACATAAAGTGTTTAATTAGGAGAAAGTACTGTTTGCTAAGTAACTCATTTTGCTGGACTAAAGTGATTCAGTGGAGAGCTTCACTTGTTCTTGCTGTCAGTTTTAGAAAGAAATGGAAGATGATTGCTACACCCAACGAGGAACAAAGTTTGATTAAACACTTCCTGCACCGCTACATCAACAATCTGACAGCCAGTCCATGCCGAGTGATCAAAGCAAGGCCATCAAAATGAATCATTACTAAATTAGTATATTACACAATGGCAGTGCCCACTTTAAAGGAGCTGTCCAATCTTCAAAATGACCATCAATTCTGAGCCGCTAAGTACAAATCCAGGCATATCAATACAAATTTCATCAAGAGCTTTAAAAATGAGAACGGACATATTTATATTTTCATCGTGTGTATGGATTTTCGTTGGCATTGTCTGAACGGTGGCACCTTGAATACGTTGAACGCTTTGCTGTAAGCCTTTCAGGCCAGAAGCGAAGCAATTGGGAGGAGGGCATGGTGTAGTTCACTCTGACATTCAGGAGACCAAAAGAAAGTTAAATGAGTTTTGTGGTTTTGAGTGAAGCTTAAATGAGCTCGATTGATCTCAATAAATAAAGCTATTGAATGGAACATTCGGCAGTGGTCGTTTTGTAAATGTCGCCGGGTAGCGGAGTGGAAAAAGAGCCCCCGACCCTCCCCCCACCCCCATCTCCTTGGCCGACGCCTGCCATGATGTATTGTATTTGGAGTGAGTGAGATTTGACGGAGGCGGAGAAAAAGTATTGACCAGAAAAGAAACTGACATTCAGAAAGTGCATGTGCGTGGAGCCAGACGCCATGCTGATGGAGCTTTTACTTCAGGTTGTTTCAGCTGGAAACTAATGGGAGCGAAATGATGTATAAATCACATGGATTGGAGAAAAGAAGAAAAATCAGACAGGGCTGCTATGTAGTAAAGGAAGATGACGTTCTGTAACGCGCCTGAAACATCAAGAGAAACTGGGAGTTATTCAGTAGGAAGGAACGCACTTAAACGAAGAGGCAACTGGGAAGTGGTCTGACAACAGCCACGTATACATTCATTAATAATCTGACTATCAGCTCAGTTAGAATAGAATACGTTCATGTATACACCTCAGTCGGAATGGACTAGTCTGATTGAGGCCATTCGGAATACAATTCCTATCTGATTGATCGAGGTGGGTAATCCTGTAAATAATCAGTTAAATAGAAGAATAATATCCGTGTAAACGCCTGTATCTGATTACATTCCCTATCAGAAAGTTTAAGTACGTTCTGATCATGTTCGTCGCGTCATAGTGAGAGTTTATACCGTTCAACATGGCGGAGCAGAAACTGGTCTGCAGAGGAGACGAAGTTTATGCTCTGGTCTTTAAAAGACGGCGGTGGGACGGACGTCCAGCTTATGTGTCTCAGAACACGACGTCTTCCTCTCGGCCTTCTTTAATAAGGACGTGTGAAGGACGTTTTCCTGAGTCTGACATCATTTTAAAGTAATTAAAAACACAAGCACTGCTCACTGCTGCTCACCTCACTCTGACTGGACTCACGTGATGCTGGTTGTCATGGTAACGTCTACACTAAGTGGTCCTCTACGCATGCACGTCATTTTGGATCGGATTTCTTGTAGTGAGCGTGTAAACAAAATATTCTTCAGATTGTTGAGTAGAGTGAAATAAACACCTCAGTCTTCATCTATAATTGGAATGTATTCAATCGGATTGGCAAAAATCTTTGCATGTAAACACAGCCAGTGTAATAAACATTACAGTAAAAATATATATACAACTTTACAAGAGAAGGAAAAAACTACTTTACTTTTAATGTAAGTCAATGGAACCAGACATTTTTCCAAGTCATTTTAGCCGTTTCTTTTTGTTCTTTCATCATGAAATTCACACACGATGTAAAGAGCAAAAGTCATTTTCAAATTATGTTAAAAACTGAAAAACAACAAAAATGGAGATACGAGGTTTTCTTCTGACAACAGCGATATATTTCTTTAGAGATTGGTCTCAAAGCAGTTGAAACAAGAACAATCGTGAAATGCGTGAACATACAGTAGTAAAATTAAAAGGTACAATACTCACATGGACCAAAATGAACAAATCTATAGTTAAAAGGACAATTTGGCCTAAATGAAATATTTGCCCACCACTGCCTGCATTGTAACCATGTTCACTCGCCTCCTACAGCTATTCTAGAGCATGTAAAGATCAATAAATGAAGCTCCTGATGAATCTAATGTTATTATTAGGAAGCCGAATATCTTATCGCAGCCATATATCTGTACCGTTTTCAATCCATATTACAACTTGAAGAATGGATTGCTAAAACAACTGAAATGACTTGTCAGATGAGGATGACAAGCTAAAAGATAAAGTTAGCAAGATAGTCTCTTGAGACCTTACCTCAGTTTGGCTTATTTTCTCTGACTAAAAGGATGAAAAACTGGTTTCTTTAAGGTTTTGTTTGCAGATCAAGGTAAGAGTTGCACTACTGCTAGCTTGGTTGTGTTTATTAGCCTACAAGCCAGTAAAGCTAGCTGTCAGGATTGGTTGACACCACAGGGATTCCCAATGATTGTATGACATATTTGTGTGGTGGGTATTGTAGTGGGAGAACACTGATAAATCAAAACGATATAAAAGCACAAATTTGCTCAGGCTGAGGAGGCTGAAGGATACAATTCTGCGCTACAGAATAGTACATAACAAGAAAAATAACAAGTTAAAACAACTGAAAAAGAGTTCAATTACAGACTTTGGACCTTGATTCTTAAATTTTCAATTACAACTGTTTATTTAACAGCCTTTAATACCTAATATTGGTATTTAATTCCAAAGGCTCTTTGATGAGGCGAGAGGTTATACAGTTAATAAGTCAATAAATACATTTTAAAATAATACAAAATATCAGAAAACTGGTACAGAGATGGCAAAGCTAAGCAGTACAATATCACTTATGCATTTAGCTAAGACCCTTGTTGGTGGCGACTCTGAAAAAGATATTTGGATAAAACTCTATAGACGTTAAACACATCATGGTGGGAAAAAATGTAATGCACGGGCAAAAATCGCCTGAATTTAACTTTCTTTTTCATGAATGTTTTTCTTGCTATAAAGCTCAAGGTTTGAGTTAGGAACAGGTATTAGACCAAGGCTTACAGAGATAAGGTTCAAGTTAAGGATAGGAGTCTGTATTTGTTCAGAAAGAATCCCAGAAAAAATAAAAGACACAGAGATTAAACCTCTGTATCACCATGATTTGCAAAAGTGAGTAGACCAGCCTAACCCTAGTGAAAAAAGTATATAGTCCAAAAGTTGTTGAAGTACTGAGTCCCCTATAGAACTGAAGTGGAACTTATTACACCCATCATCTAGTGATTGTGATTATATATATATATATATATATATATATATATATATATATATATATATACCAATCAGGCGTAACATTATGACCACCTCCTTGTTTCTACGCTCATTGTCCATTTTATCAGCTCCACTTACTATATAGGTGCACTTTGTAGTTCTACAGTTACAGACTGTAGTCCATCTGTTTCTCTGATACTTTGTTAGCCCCCTTTTACCCTGTTCTTCTGTGGTCAGGACCCTCATGGACCCTCACAGTGGTGGATCATTCTCAGCACTGCAGTAACACTGATGTGGTGGTGGTGTGTTAGTGTGTGTTGTGCTGGTACGAGTGGATCAGACATGGCAGTGCTGCTGGAGTTTATGTTTATGACCTTGTGTATGTGTATGACAATAAAACAAGTAAAATTACGGGAAAAAAAGTTGATGTTGACTTGGCTGTACAATTCCCAAGCTAATGACAGTGCTAATGACAGTGCATATACTCAAAATGGTTAGGATAAACTGAAAAACATTACATAAACATTACAGACATCCTGTTGTAACATTACATCACCACATCCCCATGAATGTGTACCATAATAGTACTCGCATCTCAGTGGTCCTCACTGGGGAATATGCCGTACCTGTCACAAGTACATGTGTTATTTACAGTGAAAGGTGTTGCAGTGTTGAGTTTATGTGAAGCCTGCATTCTCGTTGATGTGTGCACAGTCTTGTTATTGTATTGTGGCTGCAGTCAAGGCATTGCAAGGCCAATTCTTATGTTTTTGCTATACACTGAAGCCATTCAATGAGATCAAAAGATGAGACAATAGATCTGAATTTCAGCTTTTATTTCCTGATATTTACCTCTAGGTGTGTAAAACAATATGGCACCTTTGGTGGCAGACCACATAGTTTTTAGGAACAGATCATCTTAAAGTAAATTAAAGTAAATAACACTTTATGTTTGGTTGCATATCACCTGCTCACAATCAGCTGACGATGCACTGACATCACCAAACTGTTGTATTCTTCTTTTGTGATGCTTTTCCAGGCTTTAAGCAGAGTTTTTTTTCAGTTGGTGTTTGTTTTGGAGGGTTTCTCACTTCTGTATGACCAGTTGGGTTCAGGTCTGGTGACTGACTTCGACTTTTTCCCCTAGATGAAGTCTTTTATCGTGTTGGCCGTGTGTTTTGGGTCATTGTCTTGCTGCATGATGAAGTTCCTGCTGATTAGATTGGATGCATTTCTCTGTAAATTACCAGCAGAATGTTTCTGTAGATGGTTTGTAGACTGCCACCATCTGGCTCATCTCTGTTTCTTACTGCTGATAAGTGTTTTGCATCTTGTGGTGTGGCCTATACATTTCATCTTTGAACGGTGGATTGTCATACCTTCACCCCTGCCCTGTGGGGGTTCCTATTTTTTTTTTTTCACAGCTGTCACAATGTTCCTGTCATCAACTGCTGTTGTTTTCCTTGGCCAACCTGTTCTATGTCTGGTTGTTAATACACCAGTAGTTTCTTTCTTTTTCAGGACATTCCAAATTGTTGCATTTACTATGCCCAATGCTCACGCAATGTCTCTGATCAATTGTCTCTCTTTTTTGCAGCATCAAATTGGCTTGCTTTTCTCCCACAGACAGCTCTCTGGTCTTCATGTTGGTTTATCCATTTTAACAGCAAAAGCAGTCTCCACAGGTAAAACCCAGGGCTCAAATCAAGCAGACATTCAGACCTATAAATTGTTTAAAATCATGCAATTGATTTCTGATTTTTGATCACATCTGGGTAACAAGAATCACCCGTCAGTCACATTTTCCGTTATTTTCCAACGTTTAACACATCTAGATGCAAATTTCAGAAAATAAAAGCTAAAATTCTGATCTATCAACTCATATTCATCTTTTGATCTCAAACCCGAGTGTCTTTAGAGTATAGAAAAAAACAAAAGAATTGCCCTTGCCATTCTAGTAGTCTCGGAAGAGATTGTATGTATTTATGGATGTATATCGCTGTTGTCGGAAGAAAACCTTGTATCTCCAAAATGGTAACTTTACAGGAGAAGGAAAAAACCTACTTTACTTTTAGTGTAAGTCAATGGAACCAGACGTTTTTCCAAGTCATTTTGGGTCACTTCTTTTGGTCCATTCTTCATGAAATTTACAGAAAATCTAAAGAGCTTCAGGCATTTTCAAATTATGTCAAAAACTGAAAAACGACAAAAATGGAGATTGGAATGGAGCTTTTCTTCCGACAGCAGTGATATAATGTATATAATGTATCAGAAAAGTGCTCTGAGTATGACAGATAGCCTGTCCAACAAAACTGTTCTGGCGCTGGAGCTGTAAAGACCTCTGACTGTATTAGGATATCTACTAGGGATATGTACATGTACTCAACACAAAAACTATTCAGAATACACATCTCTAATATCGGCTTAGGACTAGGTATGGAATGACTCTGATGTCAGTTCATCAGAGGGAAAGTAACACATAGAATGAGATCCATGACACTTTTGTGTGTATCTGCAGACAGCTTAATAACCATGGCTGGCTCTGTTCGGTCAGCTCAGTATTTGGCTCCAGACGGCAGCTCCTAACCTGACGCGGACATCTATTTCCCCCCCTCACAGTCAGACGACCCGCGGCCGCACTGAATTCAATATCTGCCAGAGAACATTGACTCTCGTCTCCCAGCGGGCCGTCGGGGTCAGCCAAATCTGTGTGAAATTAAAATATCTTGGAGCCCTTTGAATAGAGGAAAGGGGAAAATGGATGAAAATGAAAGGGGGAGATGGAGGGTGAAAGGAGGGAAGGAGATGAAAAAGCTTTGGCTCAGAAAAAGCCGAGCGGACATCGAGCTCCCACCGCATTAGTGTGTCCCTGTCGAATGGCACTCAATCACCTCACCCCCCCCCACCTGCCGAAAGTCTCTACGACTTCAAAAAGGACTTGCGTCACTGAAACCTGATGCTGTGCGTTTGTTGTGTGTGTGTGTGTGTGTGTGTGTGTGTTCCTGTTACCTGATGACAGATCATGCTGCAGATGGACACACTCTGCCAACTGGCAACTGATGTCTTGAAACAACAATCTGTCCTGCTGTTCTTTGGACGCTTTCTTGTGCCTTTTGCTGCCTCTCAACATGCGCACTAAAGTTAACTTTGAGTGGCTAAGTTGTTTAGCGTGCACTTTTTTCTGCCTAAGCCGGCGTGCCGGGAGGGCCTCTGTATTTGTATCTTGTGTTTGGAGGAAGCTGTAGCAGGAGCAGGTCAGATAAACATGCTGGTTTAAGCCTTCCATTGTTGGCAGAAGAAGCGCTGGAGTCAGCTCCCTGTTAGAGCTTGACTGACCATCTGACTCCGCTGAAAGGTGTTGGACTGTGTGTGTGCTTGTGTGACTGTGTGTGTCCATCTGTCCTTGTCTTTGTGTAATAAATTTCCAAATGATATTCCTGTAAGCCAAGGCTAGAACCAAGCTTTCACTATATCAACACTAAAAGAGTTCTATTGAGTTTGATTGCAAGGTTATCATGATCCAGCTTGATCGCTCTATTAAAGGATTGGTTATAATTTCCTTCTTGATGAATTGGCAGTGATTAGTTGGCCGTTTGCACTATGATAATGCATATTTTAAATTCTCCTGTGAGAAGAAAGAGTGTGATGGAAACACCAATTTACATGCTTTTTTTCCCCACCATCAAAGTGTTTTGATAGCCATTGTGTGGTGTTGATGTGTTTGTGACTCAGTGGTCTGGTGGACCCACCGCATTATTGTTTCTTTAAATTAATACAGGCATAGCAATTTATGTAAAAATACCAGATGTTTAAAATATCACGTGTCCAGCGTAGGGTTCTCCTTTAGCAGCTATAGCCAGTCAGCAGCCTGTCCATGTTGTCCACCCTCACAAACACACACACATATATATACACATACACACACACACACATACTAACAGCAGGCCATGTAGGAGGAGAACAGAGTGAAGGACACAGCACCTCCACACTTTTACTCCCTGCGGGTTCACCCAACACCACATGTGTAGTATAAATGTGTGGGGGGTGAACAGAGTGAAGCACTGAAAATGGGTTATTTTATATGTTCTTCACAGAAAATGAGCAAAGGTTGAGAATCTGAAGTTGAAATAATAATAAATCACATTATTTTTACTTTTGGTAAACATTGAAAGTGGGTTCCACAGACCTGAACACCACACAAGGGTTAAATGTTACACACACTATATAGCATACTGACTAACACAGCTAGAATGTGTTGCTGTTCTGTATCATTATTTATATTAAATGTACATTAAATCTATAACAAGTTCTGCTTTAGGTAGAGATAGCTTTAGGTGATCTGAAAATAATAAATAAAACAACTTTGAACCCAAACTACGTATAAATTATATATACAGCGTGATTCAAAAAGATTCATCCGATTCCAAAATGATTTATTTCACTTGTAAATCATTACAGATCAATGCAATAAACTGTAAATGGTTTAAATGAGCATAAAGTTTATTGTGTCATTTTACAAGGTCTCAATATGAACCTCCTCCAGCTGTACAGACAACATCAACGCCATAGTCAGATTCATCCCATACTGGATTGAGCACGTCGGGTGTCGCTGCACTCACGGCTCTTTCAGTGTGATTTCGGAGATCATCCAGAGTTGTGGAACCAACGCCGAACGCTCTGAGCTGTTGGAGCTTCAGTACAAGCCAATGAAAAAATAATGGTAAAGTAGTGTTACTAATGTTCATTGAATTAAAAAATATTATCTGATCACCATTAAATGTTTTGTGGTTTGGCCTAAATGCTCAGATTGTTTCTAATTTTTTGTTTTAATTCTTTGAAACTGTTACCTGTGGTGGGGTGGGTTGGCACAAGCGCTTAACCTGAATTTAGTCAAGACTGCACTAACTCCAGAAAATGTTTTCACTGAAAAATATTCTCAAAAAGTGTCTTTTTAAGCTAATGTTCAGCTTTCATTTACTGCTTATTGGGTTATCCTAACGCATGGTATCCCTGGCATATATGGCCGGCACTGAAAACTCGCCACCAACCCCACCCCCCCCTACACAAAACAAACAAACAAGCTATGAAAGTGTCACGGGGGCAGTACCCCTCTCGTCACTGGGGTGGTTCCCTCAAAGGTCCATCTCAGTACCTTTAGTCAGGGAACATAACTGAACCATAATCCACTGAAATGATATGTTCTAAGCTGTACTGACTCCACACACCCCGTCTCGTCTCCAGGCTTTTATTTTACTGTTCTGTTTAAAACATTCGGTTATGAAAAGGTACAAATACGAACTTTTCACCTGGAAAAACTTATTTAAGGTTCACAATCAGACCTTAAAACCACTGTTGTACCTTTGAGGGAACATTTACATTGTTTGAACCTTGATGAATGAAAAATGTACCTGAACAGAACCTTTATTTCTGACAGTGTACTACAAACTTGCAGCAGTCTTTTTGCAGCGTACATTTACACCTAGGCATAGCATAACCATGTCTAGCTGGTGCAGCCAGCCAAATTGGCGGACTACTAAGTGTGTTAGAGGTAAAAAAAAACAAAATATGTGCTTCAGTTTTCCTACAAGGTGTTTATTTCTTTTTCCTCAGTTGTTTTTTCTTCAGTTGTACATCCAGGTCTGAATAACAGAAGAGTGGATACCAGAAGAGGTGCTCAAGGATTTTTTTCTGCTTCTGTGGATGATCAGCCACCAGGTGAACAGAGCTAATATGATTTCAGAAATAATCTTTTATTTCCCTCTGCCTGGCGAGGGGTGAGGCAATCAATTGGGGCAGCGAAGACTTCTCTCTCTCTCTCTCTCACACACACACACACACACACACACACACACGTAAAGCGCAGTAAGTTATGGAGAGGATAATAAGTATGCAGGGAAAAGATGGCGCTCACGCTGAGGGCCCCGTCGCAGCGCTTCTGAAAATGATTTAATCAGTCATCTGCAGACAGCAGGAAACGCCGTGACAACGTGATTTATCTCTCCCCCTCCCTCCTTCCCCACTTCACCTATCCTCTCCCCTCCCTCCTCCATTTCTTCATCCCTCTTGCTCCCCCACGTTCGCCCCCTCTCTACCTCCGTCTCTCCTCGTTCTGGTCTTCATCTTTTTCCCCCCCGCTGTTTCTTCTCCCCTCAGCTGTCTGTGTGACAGTTAGAAACAACAAAAGCGTGCGGGGGTCGTTTGGCGCCAAGCAGGCGCCACGTGATGGGCCAAGCAGAAAAGCCCGCGAATCAGCTCCAGACAAAACCGCAACACAGTGATGCACGACTCTAGAGTCGACTCCGACTCTCGACTCCATTCAGTGTCAGCCAATATAGCGCTAGAGCCAACGATAAAGGGATAGCAGAGATTAAACCAGCCTAACCCAGTATTACCCATCATTATAAACGCTTATATCTATAGCTGCTTATTCACCAACCTTTAACCCTGAAGACTGCAGACTGCTGGTCACCATAGCAACACAGACAACAATCTCGCCTAGCTAGTAGCTAACAAAAAGGAAAAGAGAAAGATTGAAGACAAACATCTATAATTTGGAGAGGAATGGACTTATTTACATTTATAATCACTCCAGCTGGTTTCTTAAGACGTTTAATCTGCAATGAGTAACTGTCAAACACTAAAAAGTTGCAAAGCTGAAGTCAGTTTCTTGTTCGAATTGTACCGTTCCACCTTAAATGGTGGAGCATTTAAGGTAGAACGGTACAATTCGAACAAGAAGCTGGAGAATGAGAAGCAACTTCAGCCTTGTAAAAAGCTGAAAGTTAAGAGACATTTTACAAGAATTTTTTTTTTTTACAAATACTTCTACTTTTGAGGAAAAGTTTCCTGCTGGAGATGCGAGAAAAGTGGCTACAGCTGAGCTAAAGCTTAAAGCAGAGCAAAGTAAGTCTGTGTTTTGGTTTATATTTTTTTATCCTATACTAGAACATTATCACATACTGAGAGACATTCACAGTCGTAACGGTAAAATGGACGTAAAATGTTGTGGCTCCCAAGGTGGTTTGATTTTGTTTGGCTGTTCTTAAGATTCGGGTTGCGACCCCTAGCCTATACCAAGTAAAATCAGGCTTGACAAATGATTACAGCTGATTATTTTAAACAAGAATTCATGTAATTTAGCTTATTTATAATGAGGCTGCTTAAATAAGCTCAAGCTTTCATGGTAAACTCGGGGTGATGTAGTTCCTGGGAAAATCATTACTGTGGTCATAATTTTATGAAAATAAACAATTATTAGCCAGTTAACCAGTTATACCATAGTTTTATTCAGAAGCAGATGAATCTTAGTTTCTTATTCAAATTTTCCATTCCACCTTAAATAACACAGCAGTTACCTTTAATGCTGTCCAGCCACAGGAATGAACTGCAGCACCATTTAAGGTGGAATGGAACATGTGAATATGAAGCTGGCCCAAAAGAAGCCAACTTCAGCTTCATGCTATTTTCCACAACGTTCTGTGAAAAATATTGTTAACTTGTGTTCTTTGTTTTCATTCCTTGTGCTATTTTAAATCCGTGTTTGTTGCAGCCCTAATCGTGAAGAAAAGGAAGAGTTCGGTTTTCCGGAGCAGAGTTAGGATATCAAAACGGTTTTTGTCAGCGAGCAGTGACAAGCGTTGGCATATCATAAGGCTGTAAACAAACTGCCTTGCCTTGCCTTTCCTACTCAAACTCAACACGCCTCTGTCAGAATGTCCCTTGAGCCAGTTACAATGAAGAGTCGACTCCAAGCATTTCGACTCTGAGTTGGTGGCAAAGAGTCAACCCTGATTCCCGATGTGTTGGAGTCGAAGAATCTATTATTTTGGAATCGACTCCTCGTCTCCACATTGGTGGGAAAACGGCAAGCATGAAAGCAAATCGAAAAAACAGGGCAGCTGTAAAACGAAAAAAGTGAGTGCAAACTGACAAGGCAGCGTTTCAAGTCTTGAGATGGGAGAGAAGATGATGTAAAGATGTAAAGAGATGGTGGAAAAAAGAACAAAGAGAGCAAAGGAAAACGCAAAAAAGAGGTGTAGAGGCAGTTTAACCTGCTTGTGTGCCCTGGGGCTAAGTGGACGTAGGCTCTACTGCAGTGTTTCTCAACCCTGGTCCTGGACGCACACTGCCCTGCACGTTTAAGTGCACTTTTCCTGCTTTAACACAGCCACTTTAACTCAATAATGGGCTGTTAATGAGCTGATTAATTGACTCAGGTGTGTTGGCAGCAGGAAAAACACTAAAACATGCAAGGCAGTGGGGCCTTCAGGACCAGGGTTGAGAAACACTGCTGTGCTGGACCAGCTGAAATCCGTGAAATCAGAATCAGAGTTGTGCCTTGTTCTGTAGTCGCAGTCATTCCCACGTTAGGAGCTTCAGTCCAGGTCTATGTTGACGTTCTCTTTGACAGGAATGACTGGCATTTCTAATAGTCACTAATAGGCGGACTGCAGTCTGAGTCCGGACCCAGACTCTGTCCTATGTGGACCTGGACCTATAGCCGATAACCTATGGAGAATTATTTCATTTTGACGGGGTGGTCCTATTTTAAACGGCATAATTTTCTAGCCTTCTTGGTACGGCTTTAGTGGCCCAGGAAACTCACAGACCAATCGCATGCATTGTAAATATCATACGTGACGCTCCTCAGCCAATCAGATCTGTGCATTACGATGAGCACTGAGACTCGAGTGAGTGACGTACACACAGGGGAGGGATGAAGCGAGAAACAGCAGTCAGAGAAGAAAGTGAGTCAGATTATTTTATATAGTGTGCTCGTAAAATTAAAAAAAGACCATAAATGTTGTTGAAATATGACTGAATTGTACTTTATTTGATTTGACACTCAGTTGTTGACTACATAAGATGCTGATATACCTACTAGGCTACTTCAGTAAACAGTATATGGCACTGGATCATGATGCAAGTTAGGCATTATGATGTTCTGGACCTTTGCTTGAGGATATTTTCTATAACTGGACCTTATTGAATTTTAATTAAAGACCCCTGCTCTAAACTGCCATATTTGACAAAGCTTGCTGGTTTGCATGGGGATTTTTGGTGAGCCTGCCAGTTTTATGATGTCCATTTAGTGCACAGCACTGAATATTTTGTGTCAAATCAGCTTTGGAACTTTTTCACTCCTAACTAATGTGGACAGATTAGACAGGCTTTAGCGGATCCAAAAACTCAAACCCACTGTATTTAGTGTCACTGACCACTCATCATCTCTCTATTATTATCTACATGAATTAAATCAAACTCTGAACCACACCACAAAACACCATAGGTGATATATGGTAAGCCTGACTGAGGAGACAGTCGGTCTAAAGTGTTAATCGTCTTTGACCTCGTTTATACCGGGTCACTTCATGTGACGAGAATCTGGATTGCATCCCGATAAGATTTTAGCAACATGCATTTATACTTGTTAGTCGGACTGAAATCCACTTGCTGTGTGGGACGGAATATGCAAAGCCACTTGGTACATGGCAACCAGTTACCAACTGTTTATCCATTCAGCTGCTTGTTTTGCACAGTAGTGTCTGTCTGTGTTGCTATTAAGCATTTTATTTAGTCTGGTCCTCAACGATGTGTGTCCATGACTCAATGTCCATGACTCAATGACATCAAATTATCATCAGTAGCCTAAAACTGTGAAAGCCTCTAAACTAGCACGTTTGACAAAGTGTACTGGTTTGTGTGGGGAATTCCCAGATTATTGGCCTCCATACAAGGTCAGACTATCATCACTTCAAACAGACTTTATATTCACATAGCCTTTTTTTTAAATAAATATTACAAACAATTGACAAAAAATGATCACTAGGCCTAATATAAAATTATTTTGTTGACATGTTGTAGATCCCAGTTGAAAGATCCAGCTGTACTGATCTATGCTGGTTTGGTTCTGGTTTAGCTGGTCACTCCAGCATTGTTATGCAGGTTGAGCAGCATACCACCATTTTTTGTAGGTGATCAGCACATCAGCTTTCATTGCTGACCAGCATAACAGCATCCAAAACACAACATATCACTGATGTCGGAAGAAAACCTCGTATCTCCATTTTTGATGTTTTTCAGTTTTTGGAATAATTTGAAAATACCCATTACCCTTTATATTATACGTACATTTCATGATGATTGGATTAAAAGAAATGACCCAAAATGACTTAGAAAAAAGTCTGGTTCCATTGACTTACATTAAAAGTAAAGTATGTTTTTTCCTTCTCCTGTAAAGATACAAGGTTTTCTTCCGACAACAGCGATATGCTGCTTTTGTTGGTGACTGTGCAGCTTTTTTCTCGCAGGGCTAAATTGTTTACAGCTGTATAACTGGCATTATTTTTGATACTGCTGTGAAAATGATTTACTAAACTAATTTACAACGGATAAAGAAAGAAAGAAATGAAGGAAAATGAGTAAATTGGACTGGGAGTGGAAAATGAGCGCTGAAATTGGCATTTTGTCTAACCCTTGGCTTAACCACCAGTGGGCCGCCTGGAAAACACTAGGCAAAAACCCAGTGGGCCACCATTTTTTCCATCAGTGGGTCAACAGTGGCCTCTATTCTCTTATTAGTTTGGTTTGCAACTTTTTTTCAAAACCAAGCAGTGAGCTTGTGCAGGGTGAATGTTAATTAGCGGATACCAAGCGTGACACATCACCAAACCAACCCAGGTCTACTACAAGCTATAGTCTATGATTGTGTCATCTTATGACACACAGGGTATAAAGATCCCATTTGTCTGATTAATAACACTGCAGGGCTCCAGTTCCAGTGGAATAATATATAAAAGCTTAACTGTTCTCTCTTTTTTCTTATGATGGTCGAAAAGTCTTTAATAATGTCATGAAAAGTCTCACTTGTTAAAATCTCACTCTCAGTCCACATCAGTTGTCGAAGAAGACGGCAGCCAGTCTAATGCTTATGCTGCATCTTGGCTAAAGGACCTTTTGTGCTGGCTCATGTTGATGCTTCAGAACTAAAAATCCTATTACATTGAGAATCTTTTACATCAGAGGTTGTTTTCACACCTCATTTGTTCTCAATGCATTGGCTGAAGGGAACCAAATAATGCACAAGTATCTACTTATGGGTCAGAAATATGGTGAGGATACAAGCGCTTAGTTACTTTCACTTTAGAGCCAAAAAAAACAAAAAAACATGCTAAAATATGGTGTCTGTGTGCTGCACAAGTCACCCTATATAACCCAAAATAATAATTTGAATATAATAATTATTAAAATAATAATAGCTTTTTAAACCATAGCTCAATGTTTAGGCCTCAAATGCAAAATCTTCATTATACTGGTGAAGATAGACTTAGTAGACTTAGTAGATTTGACTTAGTTTTCTTTGAATACTTTTGCAAAAATCTGATTCATCTGCTTGCGGGAAGAATCTGAAATGCATCACTCTATACAAAATGTTCATCTGGATACATGCAATTACACATTTCCACCAGAGAGGTCTCCAAATCCCCCAAAACTTATACAGTGTAGCTTTACTTTCACCAGCCTCTCGCTGTATAAACTCCCGATCTGTCCCTCAATGTGTTATCCTGCCTCTAGTTTGTAATAAAATAGAGATGAGTCACATACATAAATCATAATCTTTATGATTGAATGGTTTGTCAGTTTGAATTTGTCCAGTCCACCATAAATGCATTGTTCTTGCCGGTCTGCCGTTATTAGCAGCAGTTTGTGCTGCAAGAACGATATGAATGTCAAACAAGAGTCATGTGTTAAAACATTACAGACAGATTATGCAGACAGTACAGCACAGACATGCAGCTAGAAGAAGAGAAGAGTATGATCTGATGTTGAATTCTCTCGTTTGGTGCAATTTTTGGTGGCACACTAAGTATGGGTGGAGTAATCACACCTGTCAGACTGGAGTAAACTAAAGAAAAAGCTTGATTGATCTGCAAGTTAGGCGTGCATGTGCCCAAATTCTACCGTTTTACTTATTTTCATGTTGAGCACAGTTTTTGTGTTCAAGCCTCATACATTTTGCTTAATAAACCTGGCTTTACATTTCAAGTCAAATGCATCAGATAGTGCAGCTAATAAGCATCAGAGAAGGGCTGAACAATTTTGGAAATTTTGTGATTTTTCTGACCAATAATGTGATTATGATTTAAATTACAATTCGCTGCTGTCGGAACAAAACCTTGTATCTCCAAAATGGTCACTTTTCAGGAGAAGGAAAAAACACACTCTACTTTTAATGTAAGTCAATGGAACCAGACTTTTTTCCAAGTCATTTTGGGCCGTTTCTTTTGGTCCGTTCATCATAAAATTTGCACACAGCATAAAAGACAATGGGTATCTTCAAATTATGGCAAAAACTGAAAAACAAAAATGGAGATACGAGGTTTTGTTCCGACAACAGCAAATGGTTTATCACAATTCAGGTATGGGCCTTTTTTGGCTAACAAGACCAATGTAGGTTTTTTCTGGCTTGAGACTTGAACTGATAAGACAGCGCACCAGCCTTCCAATCATTTGTGGCTGTGATGTCACAGCAGTTCACAAGCTCCATGTTATTAGGAAAAATTTCCATACTTAAAACTTTATAAGGCATTATACACAGTCGAGTCACATTATTATGACCACTTCATGTCCACAAGCTGGTGGTGGCAGCGTTATGGTCTGGGGAATGTTTTCATGATATTCTCTGGGCCCACTCATCCATGTGGAAGGCACACTCATCCGATTTGGGTACAAATCCATCCTTGCAGATCACGTACGCCCATACACGCTGATTGTCTTCCCTTGGGCAGATGGGGTCTTCCAGCAAGATAATGCGACACGTCATACGGCTAGAAATGTCCGACATTGGTTGGAAGAGCATAACCAAGACTTCCAAGTACTACCCGGGCCCCCTAATTCCCCAGACTTGAACCCAATTGAGCATCTGTGGGACCACCTCGATCATTGTGATCGCTCGCTCCAGCAGCTGTGGGATGCACTGCAGTCAGTATGGCTCCGGATTCCTGTGACAACCTACCAGGACCTTATTGAGTCACTCCCAGCCCGTCTAGCTGCTGTCCATGCTGGACAAGGCGGTTACTCTAGATATTAGCTAGTGACCATAATAATGTGTTATAACATTGTTGGTAATAGTTAATAATGTAAGACTATAATAGAAATTGCAGCTTTTGCTATTTGAAAATTAAACTCAAATTGGGATTTCGATATGAAAATGATTGATCTTTCAGCCCTAAATCAGAGTTGATCTTTTGAATACATCCAGCTAATCAATAGTCACAGACATGAATGACATACATGTAAAGATATAACAATAAATAAAGGACGGCCAAACAGAGGCCCTGACTTACTTTAGACCCCTAAATCGCCCATGGGTGAAAGGGAGGTGGGACGGATTGGGCACAAGGATGAGGGGAAAAAAGAGGAAAAGAGGGCTGATGAAAAGTGAAAGCGCCTCCTGACATGTGATTTATGCTGCAGTGAAAGGCCTATTCCCGTGATTAGGCACTTTCAGCAGTAAATTGGTTCTGAGGTTTAATGATGCAGAACTGAAAGTTGGATATGTGGCACTTCGTCAAAGAGAGTCGAGAGGGAGGGAGGGAGGGAGATTCAGTCTAATGGCATCATTCTCTCTCTCACTTTCACTCTCGCTCTCTCTCTCTCTTCCCATTCTAAGGAAAAGTGCTGGAGTTTGCACTATTTTGTCTGTCAGGTTGAAATTTAAATTGTATTAAGAAAAACAATTCTTGATGCCACAAATGGATCCGAACCAAATGACTGCGGGAGGAAAAAGACGTAAACAGACTGATTTGACAAACGAGGAGACTCGACAAGCGTGTATACGTGTGTTGCTGTGTGTGTGTGTGTGAGAGAGAGTGAATTGAGAAGTTAGTGCATCAAAGCATTGTGTGATCACGAGCAAAGGAAGGGGAGGGTGGCGAGGGGGATATTCAGGGATGTGGGAATTGCTTTGGCTTAAACCCTAATTGACTGTTGGATAGCAAAACTGTCGCAGTCAAACACCAAACGCATACCCACTAAGCCGCAGCGGTATCTTCATAAGACCAGCAAACACAACGACTCAGCAAAGGGACTGATGTTAGAGAGCGATATTCTCGAGAGTGATAGCTCTAAATTCCAGTCCTGTGGGACCTGTGAGAGTTCATTGTATTCCCAGCTCCCATACTTAGTTAATCAACTAATGAATGGCTTGGTCGTTAGCTCTTGTGTTGATTAAGGTGTGTTAGAGCAGTGGCTCTCAAAGGCATTCGTGACCCCCTCCGCCTTGGCTCCATGTCTATTATATGAGATCGCTATTGGGGATGGGCAATATGGCAGAAATAAAATATCACAGTTCACAGTTATCATTACCAGCATCCCAGAGTGAGCCATGCCTGTCAAAGTCCGTAGAACATTATTTGTGTATTATATTCATTAATAATTATCCTGAGGTAAACATTAACAAAATGTTATTACCATTCTTGGGTCATTCTACAGAAACGTCCACTTTTCTATGGGTCATTCTACAGAAATGTCCATTTTTCTATCTATCCATAGGAGTCACTGGTGTTACTGATCGTCATTGGTGTTACACATAAGAAAGGTGACACCAGAGACATTTTAATGAAAAATGCATTTTACAAAATGGCTGCTACGGAGCATCAAACCACATGTTGTCAATCATGGAATATCCACTAAAATATGTAATTTAATCCATTTGTGTTCTATTTTTTTCACAGTTACCTCAGAATAAAGTCGGTCACACCAGTGACTTCAGCTAAAAGCTTCATATGAAATCATGAGCTGAATGAGAAAATCTCTGATAACTGAAAGACACAGTGGACTCACCATGAGCTTTTCTTCATAGATCCTCAGAAAACAGGTAAAAGGAAGTCGAGTGATGTCATCAGTGTGATTTTTATTTCAAAATAAGAGTTTTTAGTTACACGGTAACACCAGTGACACGACTCCTGGGGAACTTTCATTATATATTTTAGAATATTTATTTGGCATTTGTTTTCTTTATGTCATTTAATTCATATATTTCATAGTAATGTTTAGATTATTGCAGTTAAAATTTCAGAAAAATATGTTTTTTACTTCAAAATAAGGCCTCAGCCTTCACACATGACTGTGAGGACGAGCTCTTCTTTGACATCGATTTCCTTTTACCTGTTTTCTGAAGAGGATCAGTAACACCAGTAACACCAGTGACTCCTATGGACAGATAAAAAAGTGGTCATCTCTGTAGAATAACCCGTTTAACTATGTTTTACTGGACTCCCTGCATTGTCAGCATACAAAGTGGTAGTTCAGAATGTAACACTTTACTTGAACCTCGCTCCATAACGTTTGCATAACCATAAACATGTAAGATGTTATATGCTGTTATAATTGTTCAGTGTATACTTTACATTAACATAATGTTTGGTGTCATGTCAGCTTATGTCATTTTTGCTAAGCATATTCTTACCATTGATGAAACACGACACTGTTACATTACTGGTCATAATCTGCTATGAATGTTTATGGCATGGTTATGTCAGCATTACATAGCAGTGTAAACTGTGTAACATGTGGGTGGAGAATTCTTTTCACTCATATTACCAATGAGAGAAATTGACACTGTGTCTTGCGTGACCTTTGGCTACACTGCCCCCACGGCTTCTGGTGGTACCACTCCGTTTCGTCCCTCTCTGTAAGCTTTCAGAGAACGTGCACAAATGTGGACGAAATGAACGTTCAGCACGGACACAAGGCTCCGTCCATAACCGTATCTCTATTTAACGTTGAGTATAGCAGAGCCTTCACTACAAATGTGGTCAATCTATGAAATTGTAGACAGCTATACTACTTGGGTGCCTCTACTAAATCTTTTTTTTTTTTAAGAAAAATGCAATGTGAAGTGTTTTCTTAGACCAGGGGTGCACAACTCTGGTCCTGGAGGGTCAGTGTCCAGCACAGTTTGGAGGTTTCCCTGCTCAAACACACCCACTTAACCTGGCAATTAACAGATAAGTGTAATCAGGTGTGTTGGAGCAGGTAAATCACCAAACTGTGTTGGTCACCAGCCCTCCAGGACCAGAGTTGTGCACCCCTGTCTTGGACAATCTCTGCAATATACTCTGGAAAGCTTAGCGTGACATGTTTATTTGTGAAAATTATATCATATCATATCACCCTTTCCTATGTGCTACCTTTGCTTGTATGCCAGGCCAGGAGGCACCTAGGCAAACCTCTCCAGGCAGGGTTTCACTCTTTATCACTTCATTTATGTATTTATCACATTTTTTTTATTGTGGTACCTTCAGTGCATCACACGTTCAGGAGAAACCTGGGACAGAGTGAAGTTAGGTAATGAACTTATTATGTGCTGTTGTATGTGTGAATGAAGTGATTAGCTCTTATTAACTGCAGTAAAGGCATGAATGCTCCTTATTAGTTTTGCACTCATTAGTTTCACTACCACAGATGCAGTTTAATTGGCAGTATTAGCAAATGATTAGTTTATAACCTGCTGTGATTTGCATGTAGCCATTAGCACTTTGGCTATGTCGATGTTCAAAATGGAACAGATGATGATTCTGTGTTTTATGTAGCATGTGTTAGTGAGCATTTTGTTGTTCGCTGTTCATTGAACTCACATTGTCTATGTGTCTTCTTACTGACTAGTGATTGTGCCTCCTCTGTCTCCTCCCAGTGCTCTGTCCAGCATCCCAGAGTGAGCCATGCCTGTAATAGTCCATAGAACATTATTTATGTATTTTATTCATTAGTAATTATCTTGAAAACATCAACAAAATCTCATTATCATTTTCGGTTCATTCTACAGACACGTCCAATTTTTATCTCTCCATAGGAGACATTGATGTTACTGATTGTCATTGGTGTTACACATAAGAAAAGGGAACACCAGCGACATTTTAAATGAAAAATGCATTTTACAAAATGGCTGCTACAGAGCATCAAACCACATGTTGTCAATCATGGAATATCCACTAAAATATATAATTTAATCCATTTTTATTCTATTTTTTCACAGTTACCTAAGAATAAAGTCGGTCACACCAGTGACTCCAGCTAAAATACTCATATGAAATCATGAGCTAAATGAGAAAATCTCTGATAACTGAAAGACACAGTGGACTCACCATGTGCTTTTCTTCATAGATCCTCAGAAAACAGGTAAAAGGAAGTCGAGTGATGTCATTAGTGTGATATTTATTTCAAAATAAGAGATTTTTTCTTATGCAGTAACACCAGTGACACGACTCCTGGGGAACTTTCAATATATATTTTATAATATTTACTTGCCATTTGTTTTCTTTATGTCATTTAATTCATACATTTCACAGTCATGTATAGATTATTGCAGTTAAAATTGCAGAAAAACATGTTTTTTACCTCAAAATATGGCCTCAGCCTTCACACATGACTGTGAGGACGAGCTCTTCTGTGGTGCTTGGAATTCTAGATAATTGATTTAAAATCTAATATTGCTAAATTGAGGCTCAAGAAGGTGTAATTGTTAAAATAACAGCACACACTAACACACCACCACCACATCAGTGTTACTGCAGTGCTGAGAATGATCCACCACCCAAATAGTACCTGCTCTGTGAGGGTCCATGGGGGTCCTGACCACTGAAGAACAGGGTAAAAGGGGGCTAACAAAGTATGCAGAGAAACAGATGGACTACAGTCTGTAACTGTAGAACTACAAAGTGCACCTATACAGTAAGTGGAGCTCATAAAATGGACAATGAGTGTAGAAACAAGGAGGTGGTCAGAATGATATACCTGATCGGTGTAAACTGATATTTACGCTTCCCATTCTAGGGCAAGGAAAAAAAGCCAGACTGTGGACAGTTTTCTTATGAAACTGTTCAATCAAGGCTGTTTACACAACACAGCAGACAACAAACCGATCATCATCAGGTTCAGCGCTGCATTTTAGGCCTTGCTCCAGGCTATACTTGTTCTAATAGAGGCATTTATGGAGCAGGTGCATTTAGACCCAAATCGAGTGCAGGCACTGTTTCCAGGAGCCTAATGCCCCATAACTGCTGAAGTCAGGAGCCCTTCAGTAAAAAGTCTTTATTTAAGGCTACCATAGCTTTTACCCCCTAACACTGGCCCAAGCCAAGGTTTACACACACCATCAACCCCTATTGAGGCTGTGTTGGAAATGTCTTTCTTTTTCTATCCTCACCATGTAATTCCTTTCTTATCTACTTTATATCTCAATCAGTGAAGCCCTGCCTTCAGCTATCTAGCGTTCCTCACAAGAGATGCTTTAGCTGAGAAACAGAGAGAAACTAAAGCCACTTTTGGGGGTGGAGAGCATGACGACTGAAAGCAAGAACAAAAACAGAGAAAGAAACTAAGTGTATGGATAAGATGAAATATTGATAAGCGTGTTTTTGCTCTGCTGTCTTCATGCTCAGGCTTTGGCGCCGCATAGTTAAACCAGATACATGAGAATTGCTAAGACGCTCCCCTCCGCCTTTGATGAGCCAGTGTGGTAATGCAAAGAGAACAAAGAGTCAGAACATGCTTTCAGCTTTCACTGTGATATGAGTAACCAGCAGATATCATTAGCTGTGGTGTTTAGACTAGGCTGCCTCGTGGCATTCGAATTAGCATGACTTAACTTTCAAGTGTTCCTTGTAAAAACATCTTCACTGGTGCCTATAGAGTGTGCTCCTAGGAATAAAACATACTGCTATAGACATGTGAATACATTGCATCTTAAGAGATGTTCCGTTTCAACAAAGTAGGTGGTATTCAGAAAAATTCTTAAGATCAGCATTATAATAATAATCACAATTAACAGTAGTGCAGTTCAGTTTTACTTGTACTGTAGAACATTTTGCAATAGATATTGTCTCAAAGGTGCTTTCCAGAAATCTGTATCCAGATATGTTTTGGACCGAGCCAGTCAAATAGTAATGAGCAATATGTACACTATATGGACAAAAGTATTGGGACACCTACAGGAGCATTTACGACATTCCGTTCTAAATCCATATGCATTAATACGGAGTTGGTCCCCCTTTCCAGCTGTAACAGGCTCCACTCTTCTGGGAAGTTTTCTACAAGATTTTGGAGAGTCTGTGGGAATTTGTGCCCATTCATACAGAAGAGCATTTGCAATGTTGGATGAGAGGGTCTGGCTTGCAATCTCTGTTCTGGTTTGTCCCAAAGGTGTTCGATGGGGTTGAGGTCAGGGCTCTTTGAGGGCCAGTCAAGTTCCTCCACACCAAACTCACCCAGTCAGGCCTTTATGGAGCTTGCTTTGTGCACTGGGGCTCAGTCATGCTGGAACAGGAAAGGTTCTTCCCCAAACTGTTCCCACAAAGTTGGAAGCACAGAATTGTCTAAAATGTCTTGGTCTGCTGAAGCATGATTTCCCTTCATGGGAACTAAGGTGACCAAACCCTGAAAAACAACCCCATAGCATCATCCCTCCTCCACCAAACTTTACAGTTGGAACTATGCAGCCAGGCAGGTAATGGTCTCCTGACATTCGCCAAACCCAGACTCATCCACTGCCAGATAGAATGCATTTTAACTGCTCCAGAGTTCAGTGGCGGTGTACTTTACATCTGTTAGCAATGGGTGTGGGTGAAACAGCTGAACTCAATAATTAGGAGGTGTGTGACTAATATGCACTTAAATCTGCATTCCTATGTTTACTCAGACTACTGCTCTGGCTTCCTGTACCTGCTGGCATCAGACATTATAAACACTTTCCTCATCCCAAGGTAATTGAGCCTGCATTGTGATTGGATCTGTGTCTGGGTGCAAATGAAATGCAGAAAACTTTGCTACATCCACGGTCTAATGCAGTGTAAGCTCCACCCACAAATTTTAGTATCATTCCTACCTCCCTTGTTAAACAGTTTAATTTTAGGCATATTAAGATCATGTAAGGCCTACGATCACAAATATTCATAAGTCGTTAGGAGAATACAGAGTTCTCCTATTGCTCCTGGCTGTGACTTTAACCAAAGTCTTTAGAGGAAGGTCTGTCCACTTGACGGCCATCTTAGCAACACCACCGGGCAGTTATTTCCAGTCATACGAGACCAAGGGCCGCGTTACAAATACCTTCTGTCTTTAAGATCTGACAGGTCAAGATAAGACTTTTTACAAATTTGTATTACAGAAGCAAATCTTATCTTAATTTAGGAATCTTATCATACAGCATCTTTTCTGAAGTTCGGAAATCTTAACGCACTCGATCGAAGTCGACAATCGACTGTCCAGTCTGTTACCTAGCAACCGTCCAAAAGCGCACAGCTGAAACAAAATCACATAGGCTGTGTCCAAAAAGGCAGTTGTCTCAATGTCTTGTTGCCTGTGCTGTCTCATATGTCAGAGCCTTAGAAGGCAGCGTTGTCCACTGTGTCAGTTCTGGCATTTTCTGCAGGGACGCACAGGATTATGGGATATCTAAGGCAGCAAAGGCTACTTCTGTACTGTCTTCAAAAAAACAGCTGAATGGTGGAAACTCAGCAGGCAGCGTTTTATACAAACACAAGATTTGAACTTGACTGTATGAGTAGACAGCTTTTATCATGTTTCAAACACAGCCATAATCAAAATAATCAAGTTAGTTAACAGCACAGCTAGCTACCGTTACTGATGTAAAGCTTTGCGTTGTTTATCAGTGTCGCCGCTCTCTAGTTTCCGTTTCCCAAATTCTTTACCCGACTGCGCTAACGTTTTATCTTCCTAATAAACAGACACACGTTGAGCTCTGTCTCCTCATTATTCACCACCCTCACTGTAATCCTTTATCTTATGAGTTTTCATCAACATTAACTAGGTTAGGTTTTAACCCATAATTTTCTTTCAAATATGCTTCAGCTGTGGCAGCTAAGGAGAGCATCCATAACTTGCTGTCTTTTTTTCTCGGTGACTTTAAAGCCTAGACCACTTCTCAACATTAGTACAAAAAGTTTAATAATAAGTTAATCATGCAAAGGCTCCGCCTACTCTGTACCAATGCCTCATCAGCTCGATTTAAAAATCTTAATATTCCTTGAGGAAATGAGATCTGATCAATATCTGGATGCAGAAGCGTTGTGTAAGGGGCAAGACGTGGTGTTTTGACTGGATGACGATCCGCTCACCACAGCTGATCATGACGATTAGGTGTTAATGCTAAGTGTAAACAGGAATCACATGTTTGAGGTCTTTTCTAGGTTTTGCTTACTAACTCTGTCACATTAAAGATCAGTCATATTGGTCATACACACATATAACCGGGCTACATCAGTGAGCATTTTGTTCAGTCACATGTAACTCATTATAATTTAAAAAATAGACTCCTTTTTATAAATCATGCCCATGAGCAGTAGTCTAAAACAGTGGTTCTCAATCCTGATTCTGGAGTACCACTGCTCTGTACATTTTAGAGCTTTCCTTGCTACCCAAAACAAAGAAAGAACTAATTAACCAACCAATCCTGAGGTGGAGCCAGGAAACTTTGAGAACGTTTACACAAATACTTCTTTTAAAATGAACTGAACTCAATTCTGTTAAAGTGAACCTAAAAGGGAACCAGCTGTAAATGACCTCGGTGCTTTTTGTGTAAGGGGACATTTTCTTGTCCTCTTTAGTGTTTATGAGATCTTAGACCACTTGTTGTTCACTCTTTTAGAACTCAGACCCCACTTGGGTAAAGCTGAATTATGGGTAGTGTGGTTTAAGTTCATCACATAACAAGATCTGAGCAGCTGAGTCATGATCAAACCCATGGTAAAATACTCCAATAGTGTCAAAGTTAATAAAATCGGTAACACTTTACATTAAGGGTCGCTAATCAATCATTAAATATATAATAATCAGCTATTAGTTTCCTATTATTTAGTTATTAGTTAACTCTTCATTAAGCATTAGCTATTACTTAGTAATTGATTAAGCACTTATCAATTAGTAATTAAGTACACTGTTAGTTGATAAGTTAGTTTGTCGTTAGTTTGTGGCTTACTTACTCATTATCTGTGTGCTAATTGCTGCTTATTACATTGTTAATTAACTAATAAGTATTTTTCTTCATATAAAGAAGTAACGTGATAACTTACTAGCACCTATGTGTTAATCCTGCTAATTATCTGTTCATTAACTTTCCATCACCTCCATATATTCAGTTGCTTCACTTACTTTGGTTCTTGTTCATTAAAGATGCTTATGGTCACATCTGACCATAAGATGAGTGCACACAAATTCATGGACGGTTTTGTTATTCATCATGTTCATCTTGGCATATCTGTACTCATATCTGGTAGGAGTGCATGTAAATTTGGGCATAAATGCTGGATATGTGGCTAATTAACCAAAACTATAATCAACATAATCTGTAATTGCAAAAATAAGAACAACAATAGGAAATTTCAATAATACTAATTTGTGTGCAGGACAGTCCAGTACAAAAGTGGATGTACTGACTTTACATGCACATTGATATAAACAAGTGCTCCAACTATTTCATGTTCCATTTAAAGACACATTACACTGTGCTTTTGTTTCATACTACTGACTCACAAACACAGCTTCGGTCAGACACTGCAATAATACAGGTTTATTTTAGGGAATTAACTACACTAAACAATCACTCTACTATGTTAACAACACTGAGTATTTAGTTTTATTTCACATTTTATTTTTTCCAGTTGTTTTCATTTTAATACTATTAAGTTTGGTCAGCAGGGGAGGAGTGCACTCACTGCTGGACATCAAACTCCACCCACGAGCACCGCCATTAGCTTTCATGCCAAACACTGCCGTTTTATTGGCTGGCTACTGAAACATCTGCATGAATTAGGGTGTGCTTCATATAAATGATATGTAAATGAGCTGCTGGTCGGCTGGTTTCATGCACTGAAGCTGATTTATCATTTATGCTCAAATCTCCACTTGTTTCCACATCGTACAAAGTTGTTATGAATCAGACGCAGAGCAGTTCAAACCTTATAAAAGGCAAAAAAGGTGTTCTTTTTTTACATAACTTTGATGATTAATGGCCATTAGATCTTTACATTTTGACCATTAATTACTTCTTAAATTCCACTTAATCAACCATTCATTCCAAGTAAAGTGACAACACAAAATCAGTAATTAATGGTTAAGTAAGAGGAATTTAAGAAGTAATTAATGGTCAAAATGTAAAGATCTAATGGCCATTTTGTCATGATAGTGCACGAAAACTAACATATGTCTGTTGTAGCTCAGTATTTGAGCATTATAGTTCACTGCTAATGCTTAATCCAGACGTAATCATGACTCTTTGTGAAAAGGGCCCACAGCCATTAGACCTTTACATTTTGACCATTAATTACTTCTTAAATTCCACTTAATCAACCATTAATTACTGCTTTTGTGTCCCTCCAAGTAAAGTGACAACACAAAAGCAGTAATTAGAGAGCAGTAAGAGGAATTTAAGAAGCAATGAATGGTTGATTAAGTGGAATTTAAGAAGTAATTAATGGTCAAAATGTAAAGATCTAATGGCCATGGGCCCTTTTCACAAAGAGTCGCGATTACGACTGGATTAAGCATTAGCAGTGAACTATAATGCTCAAATACTGAGCTACAACAGACATATGTTAGTTTTTTGCACTATCATGACAAAAGGAAGTGAATGGAAGCACTGATTTAACTGTAAACACAGCTAAAACGCTGTGTGTGGTGCAGCCCTGCTTACTGCTGCTGCAGCTGCTCACATCAAGCAGTGTCTCTGTAGTTGAACAACATGCCAGCGATTTCTGTAATATTTTTGTTTTCAAAAGAAATTAAAGTTCTTCTGTGTCGTATGAATTTGGTAGACGTTGTTTAGCTGTAGCTAGCTAGCAACGCTAGAAGCCATTTCTAACTGTAGCTGTGTTCCCAAAATAAGGAAGCTAGTTAGCTTTCATCAGCTGCTGCCACCAGCCGGCTAACGTGGAGCAGGTTCTGTGACACATTTAGCTACATGATGGCAGCGACTTCTGACATAAACACAAACAAAAACGTTTACATGTAAAGTCTATTTTACAGACCTCGTTTAAACTGTATTAGCTTACGGTAGGCTAGCAGGCTACAGTCGCTAATTAGCTAGCCTGCCAGTAGCAGTTTGAGCTCCAGCTTCGTATGAGCATCAAACTTTAAAGCTGTTAGCTCTAACGCTAGCTATGTTAGCGATCTGCCAAACAGCATTATTCTTATAGTTTCGTGGGAATTTTTGAAGCAGCACTTCAGAAAACATTCACCTTTCACTGCTCAGTCAAAAACGCGACTCATAGCTGAAAAAAACATCTGAAAAAGCTGCTTCATGTTAGCCGGGCTAGTTTGGTTAGCAGTAGCTTCTAGCCAGTATAGCTAGCTTAATATAAACCAAGTCTATAACATTCATGCTACATATAAAAGTTCTTCTTTCTTTTGAAAACAGAATATTACCGAAATCGCTGGCGTGTTGTACAAAGACACAGAGGCTGCTTGATGTGAAGCAGCTGCAGCAGAACTGCAGCAAAAACAACATACAGCATCTCAGCTCTGTTCACAGTTAAATCAGAGCTTCCGTCCCCTTCTCACTCTCACTGTCACAACCGAGCAGGAACACTAAAATACAGCTGTTGTAGCTCCGTGTTTGAGCGATACAGTTCACTACTAAACATTTTGACAGCGCGTCTGCAGTAGCTTTATGGAGAGGAAGTGAGTTTTACCCTGCTAATGCTTAAACCGGAAGTAATCACAAATCTTGTGAAAAGGGCCCATTAATCATCAAAGTTACGTAAAAAAAAAGAACACGTTTTTTTGCCTTTTATAAGGTTTGAACTGCTCTGCGTCTGATTCATAACAATTTTGTACGATGTGGAAACGTGGAGATTTGAGCATAAATGATAAATCAGCTTCAGTGCATGAAACCAGCCGACCAGCACCTCATTTACATATCATTTACATGAAGCACACCCTAATTCATGCAGATGTTTCAGTAGCCAGCCAATAAAACGGCAGTGTTTGGCATGAAAGCTAATGGCGGTGCTCGTGGGTGGAGTTTGATGTCCAGCAGTGAGTGCACTCCTCCCCTGCTGACCAAACTTAATAGTATTAAAATGAAAACAACTGGAAAAAATAAAATGTGAAATAAAACAAAATACTCAGTGTTGTTAACATAGTAGAGTGACTGTTCAGTGTAGTTAATTCCCTAAAATAAACGCTGTATTATTGCAGTGTATGACCAAAGCTGTGTTTGTGAGTCAGTAGTATGAAACAAAAGCACAGTGTAATGTGTCTTTAAATGGAACATGAAATAGTTGCCGCACTTGTTTATATCAATGTGCATGTAAAGTCAGTACATCCACTTTTGTACCGGACTGTCATGCACACAAATTAGTATTAGTGAAATTTTCTATTGTTGTTCTTATTTTTGCAATTACAGATTATCTTGATAATAGTTTTGGTTAATTAGCCACATATCCAGCATTTATGCCCAAATTTACATGCACTCCTACCAGATATGAGTACAGATATGCCAAGATGAACATGATGAATAACAAAACCGTCAGTGAATTTGTGTGCTCTCATCTTACGGTCAGATGTGACCATAAGCATCTTTAATGAACAAGAACCAAAGTGAGAAAAGTGAAGCAACTGAATATATGGAGGTGATGGAAAGTTAATTAACAGATAATTAGCAGGATTAACACATAAGTGCTAGTAAGTTATCACGTTACTTCTTTATATGAAGAAAAATACTTATTAGTTAATTAACAATGTAATAAGCAGCAATTAGCACACAGATAATGAGTAAGTAAGACACAAACTAACGACAAACTAACTTATCAACTAACAGTGTACTTAATTACTAATTGATAAGTGCTTAATCAATTACTAAGTAATAGCTAATGCTTAATGAAGAGTTAACTAATAACTAAATAATGGGAAACTAATAGTTGATTATTATATATTTAATGATTGATTAGCGACCCTTAATGTAAAGTGTTACCATAAAATCCAATGAACGGTTACTGTTTTTCATTAAATCATTTCTGCTATAAATGCTTTTTTGAATTAATATTATGTTTATTATACTCTATATTATCCTTTCATATCTCTGTTTAATTAAAGCAATAAGGTGCTCGAGTCTGCCTTACAGTGATTTCAAGTCAGGTAGGGAGTTTAACTGCATTGTGTGTGCCTAACACCCACCCTTAACTGCTGTAAAAGCACTTGGGCTCTCATGGCTGGTTACTTAATGTGCCAGAGCGGCTGTTTTATCATGAAATCGCACTTATCCATGGGCAGCCATTCTCTTGTGTAGCTTGTTTCTACTGAAGACTGTTATTATCGAAGATGTACGTCAAGCCTTGAGGCTCTTTAACCATAAAGCGAAACATGACAAGGTGGTCAAGAGGTTCATTTTTTCAATAGAGTCTGGCTGCTGTCATGCACTCTCAGACAGATGGACTCTCACGGCCCAGTGGCTCTGTAACTTTTGGCTGCTTCTGCTTAGAGATATCATCACTTAATCAGCTTTTCGTCCATAACACAGCTAGAGAATTGAGTTTTATGTACCTCCCTGTTGAAAAAACGTTATAGAACCCATTGAAAGTGTCTGCTGGTTCCTGGTGTTTTTCAGTAGTCACCAATGGGATTCTGTGTTTTGATGATGGGTTGATATCACGGAGTAAAGGATTTCACGAGTTTTAGCACTAGCTTGTTTGTTTTTTTTTCTGCGAATAAACCCGACATTCATGTCTTATTGGCGTGGTAGGTTTTATTTTGAAAGTTTCCATATTTAATTACTTATTATCCATATGACAACGTTAATATACACCGGTCAGCCATAACATTATGACCACCTCCTTGTTTCTATGCTCATTGTCCATTTTATCAGCTCGACTTGCTATATAGGTGCACTTTGTAGTTCTTCAGTTACAGACTGTAGTCCATCTGTTTCTCTGATACTTTGTTAGCCCCATTTTACCCTGTTCTTCAGTGGTCAGGACCCCCATGGACCCTCACAGAGCAGGTACTATTTAGGTGGTGGATCATTCTCAGCACTGCAGTAACACTGACGTGGTGGTGGTGTGTTAGTGTGTGTTGCGCTGGTCTGAGTGGATCAGACACAGCAGTGCTGCTGGAGTTTTTAAACACCTCAGTGTCACTGCTGGACTGAGAATAGTCCACCAACCAAAAATATCCAGCCAACAGTGTCCTGTGGGCAGCGTCCTGTGACCACTGATGAAGGACTAGAGGATGACCAACACAAACTGTGCAGCAGCAGATGAGCTATGGACTAACAAGGTAGGAGTGTCTAATAGAGTGGACAGTGAGTGGACACAGTGTTTAAAAACTCCAACAGCACTGCTGTGTCTGATCCACTCGTACCAGCACAACACACACTAATACACCACCACCACATCAGTGTTACTGCAGTGCTGAGAATGATCCACCACCCAAATAGTACCTGCTCTGTGAGGGTCCATGGGGGTCCTGACCACTGAAGAACAAGGTAAAAGGGGGCTTACAAAGTATGCAGAGAAACAGATGGACTACAGTCTGTAACTGTAGAACTACAAAGTGCACCTATACAGTAAGTGGAGCTGATAAAATGGACAATGAGCGTAGAAACAAGGAGGTGGTCATAATGTTGTGCCTGATCGGTTCAGTGTAACTCTTGTAGCCCAGCAGTACGTGGTTCACAGTTTTTCCTCATAAAACCAACAAAAACACTGTCGTGGCAGAGCGGCACTGACGTCATCAATAGGCTGGCAGTGCATGTCAGGCTGAGAGTGCACGTCTGCAGCCAGACCCTTCCCTTCTCTCATTTTCAGTTCTGTTCCGAGGGCTCTGAGTTCGTATGACGTGTTCACATATACGCACAAAACATGACTCAGACCAGGAGAAATGCTGAAATGATCCGAGTGTGAAAACACCCTAAAAAATGAAAGGAACCTGGGGACCAGAACCACAGGGATGAAACTGTTAATGGCTGCTGGGCTGAAGGGAGCCATGGTCATCCAGAGTGAGCCCAGCCTCCTAATGCCTAATAAGGCACTGGGGCTAGGACTATGGCAGGTAGAAACTCCCTTCCCTAAGGAAGAAACGCTGACGCTGCATTTACATTACAGCAAAGCAAAGTGATTTTCGTTTCGCTCCTCTTTCATTTCTATGAAGACAGATTTAAGCAAATAAGAAGAGAGTTTCACTGGGTGACAGCCAATCATATTGTTCAAATATTCCACTTTATGCATCATGTCCACATTCAAACTACATGCTGAAACCAGTGATGGAAGATGGAGGAGATATCAGCAGGAGATTTTTAGATTAGTTCACATTTTTAAAAAGAAGATTAGCCTTTTTCTTATCTGCATTTCATCTGAGCCTGGACGGCAAATTTTTTTTAGCGATGCCCACAGAGTGCCCAACAGTTGCCAAGGTAAGTTTTTTGTGTTGCTGCAATATAAATGCAGGAAGTAAGACTCAAAAAGGGAATCAACGCTTCTTTAGTTGACTCTGGAAAGTGGGATTAAGAAACGAACAGATCAAGTTTACAAGTAAAAATACAGGGTGATTCAAAAAGATTCATCTGAATCTTTCAAAGCGCCACATTTTTACAACCGTGAGATACCTAGGAACCAATCACACACCAATTGTAAGAGGGAGTTGTAGAGTTTCAGACTGTCAGTGGAAGATGGCTCCCTTCAGTCTGAGAGGAGATGAGACCCCTGAGCAGAAAGCGTTCTGCGTTCTCCACTTCAATAAGAGTGAATCAGTCATAACTGTGCAACGATTTTCGTGGGCAGTGAAGCTCCAACAGCTCAGAGCGTTCATCGTTGGTTCCACAACACTGGATGATCTCCGAAATCGCACTGAAAGAGCCGTGAGTGCAGCGACACCCGACATGCTCAATCCAGTATGGGATAAATTTGACTATGGTGTTGATGTTGTCTGTACAGCTGGAGGAGGTTCATATTGAGACCTTGTAAAATACATGATAAACTTTATGCTCAATTAAACATTTACAGTTTACTGCATTGTTCTGTAATGATTTATAAGTGAAAGAAATCGGATAAATCTTTTTGAATCACCCTGTAATATCTACACTAGCTGTTTTGCAAACTTTGGCCCACTGTTGCTTATTAGGGCCCACTATTCTCTCCAATTTGATTTGTTATTACAAAAAAAAATGTACACCAGTTCTCACTGACTGTTCTGCTCAATTCATGGCATGATGGATGGCTTGAGGTGAACAGAAAGCACCTCCTTGTGTGATCTGCCATTTTCAAACGCTCAGCTTTCGAAGAACATTTTCAGTTTTTCGCTTCCACAAGCAGCCTCTCCTTCCCTCGTCTCATCGTGACTGACAGGCCGTCAGGGCGACGCTGTCAGGATCTCTCATTCACTTTGATTAGCGTCTTGATTAGGATCTGCTCCCTGTGCCACCACCCAGCCTACTGCACTCGACAACGGGGAGCATGACTAAGCCCCGCCGAAGGAAAAAGAAAAAAAAAAGAAAGACCCTCTTCATTTTTTGAGAGATATGAATGTAGTCATCCATTTTTCATGATTTTTTTTTCTCTCTCTCTTCTCCGCAAGTTTGTAATGTGTCATATTCTTTCAGGTTTCAGCTTTTTTTCTCTCTTTTTTCTGAGGAGATCAATGGAGTTGTGGATCAAAAGGCTTTTCTCTTATAAGGGGAGTTCAGTGGTATAAATATGCATCAGAGGAGCAGCAGATGTGCAGTCACTTTAGTTAGGCTAAGAAAGGCAGGCTGGCAGCAGCAGAAAGCCTCTGCACTAACAGCAGTTTGGCTCCTACCTCTCACTACACAGAGAGAGTAGACTTCAAAAGCCTATCACCAGCTCTGCAGGTTGGAACACACATTCCGGGGGGCTTTCGGGTGTGCTCTTTATTCTCTGCTTCACACACCGCCTACTCTCTCGCTCCTGTTTTGGGGTCCTCAGTTTACCTTTTTGGGGGAACCCTAAATGGTGTCAAGTAGAATCCTTCAGATGACCTAATTTGGGGATGCCGTACCAGTATCCTGCTTTGGGGTTTTCAGCCAGCCTTTTTTGACAAATCCTCATTGGTGTCCTAAGTTCTTAAGTTTTGCTTTTTTGGGAACTCTTATTGGTGTTGGGTAGAAACTGTCAGTTTGCCTTATTTAGGGATGGAGATCCTTATTGGTGTCCTGTTTTTGGGGTCTTCGGTTAGACTTTTGGGGAATCCTTATTGTGTCAAGTAGAACCTTTCAGTTTGCCTATTGCTGGGGAGAGGGGCCTTACTGGCTTCCCATCTAAGCATCTTAAGTTTTGATTTTTGGGAATTCTTACTGGTGTTAAGAAGAACCTGTCAGTTTGTTTTGTTTAGGGATGGAGATCCTTATTAGTGTCCTGTTTTGGGGTCTGCAGTTTGACTTTTTATGGGAAATCCTTATTAGTGTTGAGTAGAACCCATCAACATGCCTGTTTTAGGAATGGGGATCCTTATTGGTGTCATATTTTGGAGTCTTCAGTTTGGCTGTTTCAGGGAGGATAACCCTGCAGTTTGTCTTTTCTGCAACTGGGATTCAGATCAGTGTCCTGTTTTTTGGGGTCTTCAGTTTGACTTTTTTGGGAATCCTTATTAGTGTGAAATAGAACCATTCAGTTTGCCAGTTTCTTGGGGGGACCCTTACTGGCTTCCTGTTTTGGGGTCCTAAGTTTGGCTTTTTTGGGAATTCTTATTGGTGTGGAGTAGAACCTGTGAGTTTGCCTTCTTTAGTGGTAGAGATCCTTATTAGTGTCCTGTTTTGGGGTCTTAAGTTTTTTTTGAGAGGTCTTATGGGTGTTGGGTAGAAACTGTCAGTTTGCCTTATTTAGGGATGGAGATCCTTATTGGTGTCCTGTTTTTGGGGTCTTCAGTTTCACCAAGCCTTTTTTGGGGAATCCTTATTGTGCAAAGTAAAACCTTTCAGTTTGCCTGTTGCTGGGAATGGGGGGCTTACTGGCTTCCTATCTAAGGGTCTTAAGTTTTGCTTTTTTGGAAATTCTTACTGGTGCTGAGGAGAACCTGTCAGTTTATTTTGTTTAGGGATGGAGATTAGTATTGAGTAGAACCCATCAATTTGTCTTTTTTGGATGGGGATCCTTATCGGTGTCATATTTTTGGAGTCTTCAGTTTGGCTGTTTCAGGGACGATAACTCAGTTTGTCTTTTTGTGACATGGATCTAAATTGGTGTCCTGTTTTTGGGGTCTTCAGCTTGGCTTTTTTGGGGAATCCTTATTAGTGTCAAGTAGAACCATTCAGTTTGTCTGTTTATTGGGGGGAGGGGTGGGGGCGCTTACTGGCTTTCTATTTTGGGGTCTTAAGTTTGTCAATTTTGGAAATCCTTATTGGTGTTGAGTAGAACCTGTGAGTTTGCCTTAATTATGGATGGAGTTCCTTACTAGTGTCATGTTTTGGGATCTTCAGTTTGGCTTTTTTGGGAATCCTTATTGGTGTCAAGTAGAATCTTTCAGTTTTCCTAGTTTTTTTTTTTTGGGAATCCTTATTAGTATTGAGTCTTCAGTTTGGCTGTTTCAGTGAAGATAACCCTGCAGTTTGTCTTTTCTGTGACTGGGATTCAGATCAGTGTCCTGTTTTTTGGGGTCTTCAGTTTGACTTTTTTGGGAATCCTTATTAGTGTGAATTAGAACCATTCAGTTTGCCAGTTTCTTGGGGGGACCCTTACTGGCTTCCTGTTTTTGGGGTCTTAAGTTTTGCTTTTTTGGGAGTTCTTATTGGTGTTGAGTAGAACCTGTGAGTTTACCTTCTTTAGTAGTAGAGATCCTCATTAGTGTCCTGTTTTGGGGTCTGCAGTTTGGCTTTTTTAGGCTTTTAGTGTTGAGTAGAACTCGTTAGTTTGCCTATTTATGTGAGGAGGATACTTTTTGGTATCTTTTGTTTTGGGGTCTTCAGTTTGGCTTTATTAGGGAGGAGAGCCCTTCAGTTTCCTTTTTTTGTGGCTGGGATCCTAACTGGTGTCCTACTTCAGGGTTTTCAGTTAATGTTAACTGGGGAAACCTTTGTGTTATCAAGCAGAAATTTGTGAAGGACAAAAAAAGTCTTCAAGAGCTTTAGAAAGTTAGGGCCAGGTGTTAGATTGTAGGCCACAGATCTCCTGCAGTAGGTCTGCAGAGCTCAACTTGAAAAAAATGTAACACAACAGTGGAAACTTTGGTGCATCTCATCAGAACTAAGACATCAGTTTTGCATTCAAGACTGCAGTGACAAATTACAGTGGGTGGATATATTAGATATGGATATATTAGGTGGATATATTAGACAACTCAAGCAGTTTGAATCTGCAGTATTGATTTGTACAGTAGGGACAGTGTTTTCCATGGAGCACAGTTGAATAGTCAGTAGACTGGTTGAATCTGTTTCCTTGTGGTTCTTGTGGTCATGAATGTAAGGCACTATACATTTGTGCCAAACATTTCAGAGTTCTTTCAATGTTGATTTCATTGTTAGATGTATACGGTACAAAAACCCTCCGGGAAACAGCCCGGAAGAATTCAGAAGCCAAAAACGTTCAAATGCAGCATGTTGACCACGGTTGAAAACTTTAACCCTTTGAGTCCCACTTCCAGCCTGTTAGCAAAGAATTCCAACATATAAGTCATTTTATTTGGCACTTCAGGAACATTTCATTGGTAAACCCTTTGGTAAACATTAGTAATAAGAAATAATAAATAGTTTAAATTAATTTTCTCTTCATTCATGATCCACCATGCGGGAAAGCTTGCACGAATTCAAGTGGCGCAAGTCTCTGGAATACTAATTTGTTATATTCATTAAAAAGAATTTGGCATTCTCTCTCTCTCTTTCTCTCTACTTATTTATTTTTTTTTCTTTTGAGTGAGAGAGGAAAAAGATGATGGGAGGGAGAGAAGTGTTGCGCTGAAATCACAGCCCCACCATTATATCAATTATATGTCCTTTGAAAATATGGAAATTACTGCAGACCACATTGTTCACTTTTCATCGGCGCAATTAAATTAAGCTACTTTTCAAAAATATACAATTTCATTTAATGTTCTGCCTGCTGAGAAAATGAGAGAGGGAAAGAGAGAGAGAGAGAGAGAGAGAGAGAGAGAGAGAGAGAGGGAAAGAAAGGAAGCCAGATCAGACCTCTTACAAAAGCAATTACTAAACTCACCATTGTCATTAGTGGGGCCAGACCTTACCTGTCTTATCTGCTTATGATTAGCTGTATCCCTGCAGGACAGAGAAAAGAAAAGTCAAATACAATACTTCTTCTCTCACTCTCACTCAGTCTCTGGTTTCCTCATGTGCATTTGTGCGTGCGTTGGAAAGAACAGGCATTCATTTGTCACTATAACATGACTGAACAGAAAAGGAGGCTTTGGTCAGTAGTTATTTGAAGGGAACTGGATTTGAAATTGAAAAAGATTGGATTTGAGTTGAGTCAAAGGCATTTTTGTGTAGTTCTTTTAAATGTCGGTGAGAAAAGTGTTGCCTAACACTTTCTTTATTCGCACGCTCCTATCTGCTCCATCTTCTGCCTTCTTTATTTCAGAAAAGTGCTCTCTAATGTCCCTTGGCTCCTCGGAAGAATCTATAATGAACACAAAGCAGGCATAAAGCAAGGTTTACATTGAGGAGGAGGGAGAAAAGATGCATCATCCAATCAGAAAAGCTTCCCGGAGAGTGGCTGAGGTAAACAAAGTCATAAGAAGAAGGATCAAAGGTGGTCTCTACCATATCTTACTTTAATTATAGCTGGCACATTGGGGTATTACTTATTCTGAGCACGTAGATTCTCTTCACTGTTTACCTTGGCTGATCTAACCATGGCATCCTTTTAGAGTGTAGTTGGTAAGACTGTATTGGCACTGTTACAGCATATGGCAGACTTTAGGATACAGTCATATACAAAGGTTTGAACAATCCCTGTCTAACTATGAAACGTTAACACATTCTCTACAGACAGCACACTATACACATATATAAAATATATGGAAACTGCCATATTAAATTCCCCAATATATTAAATTCAGCAAATAAACAATAATTTTTGCATTAAAAAAAAACTGGAATGTGTTCACTGTAGACAGTGTACTTAGAAAAGCAACAAAACATGCAGTTTGATCGGGGCACCCAAACTTTTGCATAGGATGGTATGCAGATAAGCAGTGACAGTCAAAGTACTCAAAATCTAGTACTTTAAAAGCAGAGATAACATTGGTAACATATTGTTATGGTTAATGTAAAAGTCTTCTGTTGATGTTTCTATTTGTGTTAATGGGCAGGACTAACCTGCTGTAGGTCGAAAAGGTGGACATACACTATATAGGCAAAAGTATTGGGACACCTACAGGAGCTTTAATGACTCCTATTCTAAATCCATAGGCATTAACATGGAGTTGGTCCGCCTTTGCAGCTGTAGCAGCTTCCACTCTTCTGGGAAGCTTTCTACAAGATTTTGAGTGTGTCTGTGCGAATTTGTGCCCATTCATCCAGAAGAGCATTTGCAATGTTGGATGAGAGGGCCTGGCTCACAATCTCTGTTGCAGTTCATCCCAAAGGTGTTGGATGGGGTTGAGGTCAGGGCTCTGTGAGGGCCAGTCAAGTTCTTCCACACCAAACTCACCCAGTCAGGCCTTTATGGAGCTGCTTTGGGCACTGGGGCTCAGTCATGCTGGAACAGGAAAAGTTTTTCCCAAAACTGTTCCCACAAAGTTGGAAGCACAGAATTGTCCAAAATGTCTTGGACATTTAGCAGGTAACACTCTGCTGGCGTTCGCCAAACCTAGACTCGTCCAGCAGAACGCATTTCCACCGCTCTAGAGTCCAGTGGCGGTGTACTTCACCCCCACATTTGGCATTGTGCCTTTTGATCTTAGGCTTTTGTGTAGCTCAGCCGTGGAAACCCATTTCGTGAAGCTCCTAATGCATAATTCTTTTGCTGATGTTGCTTTCAGAGGCGATTTGGAACCTTTTAGTGAGTGATTCAACAGAGGATAGACACTGTGCGCTTCAGCACTCAGCAGCCCGACTCTGTGAGTTTGCAAGTTCTACCGCTTCGTGGCTGAGCTGTTGTTGCTCCTAGACGGTTCTATTTCACAATAACAGCACTTAAAGTTGACAGTGGCAGATCAATCTAGCTGACTTGTGGCAAAGGTCGCATCCTATAGCAGCGCCACGTTCAAAGTCACTGAGCTCATCAGTACGACCCATTCTACTGCCAGTGTCTATCGAGAATACAAGGCTATGTGCTTAGTTTGATCCACTTGGAAGCGATGGGTGTGGCTGGAACACTTGAACTCAATAAATAGGAGGTGTTCCAGTACTTTTGTCTATACAGTGTATGTAATGTACATATTAGGGTTGGGCATTATGTAAAAAATGAGAGTGATATTTAACAATGAAGGAAGTATTTATGTATTTCATGTCTGAACGGATAAATAAACACATTCCACCCACTTATATTTTAGACGGCTCACTGATTGGTGGTGTGGGAGCTCACAGATAAATGGTGCTAACAATGAAAGGGGGGAAAGCACAGCCAGCAAAACCTCATAGAAAGTAAGAAACGACAGAACATGGTCAACTTTACTCAAACACCAGTCGCTCGATTTTGTGCTCTCCCTTAAATGGGTGCGCTATCCTCTAAATGGGTGTCATTTTAGTACCCGTTAGCAGGCATGTTTGGCCTGCTAGCTAAGCTCCCCCAAACACTACAGAACATCATCTAAATTTGTGTCAACAGAGCAACAGTTTTCAGAATCACACCTGTACTGTGATGGGTGGCACTCAGTTGTAACCATGGAAAGCAAACTACTTTTTTATTTTAAAATAACGATTGACATTAAAAAGCGTTGGACAGCCCAACCCAACCCACCCAGGGTGCTGGAGAAAACACCCTTGACTATTCGAGTGGCCTTTGCTAGGCAAACTTACCACCCTGCTCTAAAACGATTGGCCATATTTTCTCCAGTCAAAACCTCCTGGCGATAGGTTTAGTAAGCATGGCTAACATTGCATATCCTGCGAATACAATCGAGGCCCAAAAACTAAATTAATCAGTTTGTTTAAAAAAGGCAAAGACCAGTTTGGTGAGTGTGTCCAGAGAGGTTTCATAATTGCATGCTATAGTATTTTTGGTCCCACTTTATATTGCGTGTCTCTAATTACTGTGTAGTTACATGTGAACAACATATGCAACAATAATGTAATGACTGATGACTTAGTCATGGTTACAGATGGATTACGGAAGTACACCTTATGTAATTATACATGTGTGTATCAACTTCAGTTTTGCCTCATGTAATTACACAAGTGTATCTTAATAGTTGTAACAGCCTATTCGCTCTCATGTAATTACACAAGAGTAATAACACAAATGTAATTACATCTCTAATCAGACTGGAACAGCAGTTGTTTTCAGAAGATTTTATTCAGCAGTAAAATGAAGTTTGTAATAACTTACAGTAAGACATTATTTACATTGTATCTGCCAGCTTTCCTAACATTTAGCTAGCATTTATGTTGCTAGTGCTGTGACACTTTAACCAGTTTAAGCTTTAAACCATTCTGTAATGTGACATAACAGCAGACCTCCATTATCTCAACATGTAACTGTTATTACATTAATTAAATGTGTTGCATTACCTCCAAAGCAATGTCTATATTACAACTCCATTATTACACAGTAACTACACAGCAACTACACAGGAACTATCCACTTATTTTAAAGTGTAGCTTTAACACTGCACTACAGGAAAGGTTCTGTGTAGAAGATACACTTGTGTAATTACATAAGGGCAAAACTGAAGTTGGTACACATGTGTAATTACATAGGCTGTACTTCTGTAATCCAACTATAACAGTGACTAAATCATCAGTATTTACAGTGTTGATGCATGTTATTCATGTGTAACTACACAGTTATTAGAGGCACAATATAAAGTGGGACTAAATGAAATCTGGAATTTTTCCAGATTTCATTTATTTAGAGGTATTTGTTGAATGCTGCGCTGACTGAACAGGCTGGTTGTTACAGGTCTTGTGCTGCTTATTGTGCTTGATGCTGATGATATGTGCTGTCCAGCTGTTTTATCATCTGTTTTGTTCATATGCTTGTTTCTGTCAGCTGCTTTTGTCTGGCATATTAAATGCATAACATCTATAAAACAATGCACATATAAATACATCTGCAGTTATTTTTTTGTGAGGCACCACAAAGACCTGGTCTTCAACTCCCACTCTAGTTTAGCAGGTTGAAGGTTCACCATTAGCACTCAAGTAGCTTTTGTGTGTATTAGAATGGCAGAACTTGCATATATAATGGTTATGTAAACAGTTATGATTATGATTTGTGGAAGATTCATTTCATGAGCGAGGTTGTGGATGACCACAGGCAAAAAAAACAGCAGGGATGCTGTATGGAAGAGTGAAACTCAGCATCAGTGAGGATGAAGTGGATAGGGCAGAGCAGCATGGTATGATTGGGCCACTGTATTAGAGTTATGAATAATGGCACCACCTCTCCAGCTGGCAAAACTAAGCCACACCACTCATACTGACCATTGATGAATGGGGTAAATGGGTACAAACAAATCATGCACAAAGTGGTAAACCAAGCGAATCCATAAGTGCTAGAGCACGCACAGTTTAAAATCGCCTGTCCTCTCTGTAGCTGTTATAGAAAATTGTGCTGTTTTCTTAATGTTTTGAAGCCCCTTATCAGAGAAATAGTTTGTTTATCACGATAGGTGGTGTTGTCCTATTATATTGTAATCATATTTGCAATTATAACTTTGGATCTGCCCATGTTTCCAGTAATAGTGACCCCTACTGTTCAAACCAATGAGCGACGCTGAATAAGCAATATGCTGTGGTCATGTGATCAGGCTGCCTGGTTGGGGAAGTAAACATGTTGCTGGAACCAGAGAACTTGTAGAGAGGAGAATTACCACTGTAATGTCTTCTGGGTTTCTCGAACACTAGAGGGCGCTCCTGAGCAAGTCCAAAATCATGGGTTAAGAGGGAGCGTTTGAGCAAAATCATAGTTTATATATGCCTAAACCTTTTTAATGTAAAAGAATGAATTCATATCTTGAACACAGAACAGCGTAAAACATTTTAACACTGCTGTTATATTTTTAAGAGTTTTTAAACTCGAGTTATAGGAGTTTAAAACGGCGCCTCATGTCCATCCATGACGTCTGTCCAAAGAGCAGTAATGTCCGCGTTCTGCTGCCCAAAACCCGTTTGCGGTAGGAAAAAAGGAAACATACAGGTGAGATTTCTTTGTTTATTTTTAGTGAAATACATCCTTCAACTTTCTAAAATTAAAGGAAAGTTCTGGGCGAGAGATTAGAAACTATTTTAACTTTTCGTTTTTAATCGTTTAGCTCAATTTACTCCGATTCATTGAGGACTTGCACGCGGGTCCTTTCTGCTGTTTTGCAGTCCAGTTTTTGATATAACAGGGGAAATAGGAAGTGGCCAGGCTCCTCATAAACCGGCTCTGGTTGAAACCGTGGGGAGCTGTACACAGAATGAAGTGCTTTTGCCAATGAAGAGTACTGATTCTACACTAAAAATTGTAACAGCTGTTAAATTTCTGGTCAGATGGAGCACATCGTAAGAAATTATTTGTTATTTAAGTTCACCTTGGTAATATTCATTGACCGTTTCACAAATGAATGTAAACATTTGAGAGAACATTGATGTTAGTTAAAGTAGAATGGCTACATGGCTAATTAAATCTTCATGGACACTGAGTGGATTTTGCTGAGAAATGCCTTTTAGCCAACAGGGACTCATTTACACTGATAGCGTATTATGTTTATAAAATTCAATGTTTATTTTATTTCATTTTTTTTGCAGTGTTTGAAGCAGAAAAATGAGCAATAAATGCTTACGAAACATTAGTAGGAGTGTCGTCTAAGAGTGTCGTGTAACCTTTAGGACAGTTACACTTTCCAAATTGCCTCAGAAAGCAAAATTAGCACAAGAACTGTGCACTGGAAGTTTCCATGGGTTTTCATGACTGCAGCTGCAAACAAGCGTAAGATCACTATGTGCAATGCCAAGCATCAGCTAGAGTGGTTTAAAGCATGGCACCACTGGACTCTGGAGCAGTGGAAACATTCTCAGGAGTGATGAATTACACTTCACTATTTGCAGTCTGATGGACAAATCTGGGTTTGCTGGGAGAACATTACACTATCTAACAAGTACACTGATCAGACATGACATTCTGACCACCTCCTTGTTTCTACGCTCATTGTCCATTTTATCAGCTCCACTTTGTAGTTCTACAGTTACAGACTGTAGTCCATCTGTTTCTCTGATACTTTGTTAGCCCCCTTTTACCCTGTTCTTCAGTGGTCAGGACTCCCATGGACCCTCACAGAGCAGGTACTATTTGGGTGGTGGATCATTCTCAGCACTGCAGTAACACTGACATGGTGGTGGTGTGTTAGTGTGTGTTGCGCTGGTCTGAGTGGATCAGACACAGCAGTGCTGCTGAAGTTTTAAACATTGTGTCTACTCACTGTCCACTCTATTAGACACTCCTACCTTGTCAGTCCACCTTGTGGATGTAAACACAGGATGCTGTTGGCTGGACATTTTTGGTTGGTGGACGATTCTCAGTCCAGCAGTGACACTGAGGTGTTTAAAAACTCCAGCAGCACTGCTGTGCCTTATCCACTCAGACCAGCGCAACACACACTAACGCACGACCACCACGTCAGTGTTACTGCAGTGCTGAGAATGATCCAACACCCAAATAGTACCTGCTCTGTGAGGGTCCATGGGGGTCCTGACCACTGAAGAACAGGGTAAAAGGGGGCTAACAAAGTATGCAGAGAAACAGATGGACTACAGTCTGTAACTGTAGAACTACAAAGTGCACCTATATAGTAAGTGGAGCTGATAAAATGGACAATGAGCATAGAAACAAGGAGGTGGTCAGAATGTTATGCCTGATTGGTGTATGCATAGTGCCAACAGTAAAGTTTGGTGGAGGAGGGATAATGGTCTTGGGGCTGTTTTTCAGGGTTTGGCCTAGGCCCCATAGTTCCAGTGAAGGGTAATGTTAATGACTGTTAATGCTAAAAAAAAAGCAATAAAGCGATGTCCATAAAGACACTGTGTCCACATACTTTTGGCCACATAGTTTATGTAGTTATATAAGTGGACCTAAAAATAATAGACAATGATTGTAGATACAAGGTAGGTGTTCCTAATAAAGTACTCAGAAAGTGTCCATCGTCAAAGCAAATTAGGCAAAGTACATAGTATGTTGTTACTGTCCACCACTGCGAACAGGCATTAATCCCCCCCCCACCCCCTCTCTCTGCTTGGGATCTGGACATGCTTAGCAAAGAAACCCCCTTCATACAGACATCATTAAATCCAACTTAAGCATAATTCACAATGATAGAAGAGAAGCCCGCCTCTGCTGCTGTGAGCAAACCAGATTTCTTCATCACTGCTGCGGGTGGGAAGTCTGTCTCCAGGGGGCGCTATGTTAGATGAAATGTGGGCCTGAGAGAAAGGGAATGGGAGATGAGAGGAGCGCGTGTCTGCCACGTGCTGCGTGTTTAGAGGCGTCCCGTTGCTTTGATACATGCTAAACAGCCTCCCACAGATAGCCGCAGGGGGAGCGGAGTTAACTGCACAGACAGGGGGCGTGGAGAGCAAAGAACAGTAGCACTCCACTTCAGGGCTGATCTAATAAACTCTGACACACTGATGGAGAGAGGGGGCTAGAGGGTTCCATGGTGGATGGAGGAGGTTCAGTGGGATGTGCAGGGCTGGGGGCCTGGCTGAGGGTCTACATGTACTACTAAAGCACTATGAGTTGCAGTGCATTACAGTGATTGGTAACACTTTCTATGAATGTCACGTTTGTAAGCATCTATCAACACATTTATAACATGTTATAATGCATTCATATGGTATTATAAACATGATTATAAACATTTATAAAAATTAATTACACTTTATAGCCATGTTTATTATACATTATGAATTGTTAATATAATGCATTAGAAATAGTATTAATAACATGTTATACTGTCAGTGCCAAAGAAGTCAGCCCCAGCTTGGAGAGCATAAAGTAAAGACAAATACCAAGCTAACGGTGGTGAACATTACCTTTCCCACATTGGGTAAAACACTGATGGCAGCTCTAGTTTAAACTCTGCCATTTGAAGCCTGTAATGAGCTTTATTGTGAATGTTTTAGTGTTTCAGTAAATCCTTCAGTAAATACTTCAACTTGAAGCCTCACTCTTAACCCTGGAGGAGGCTTTAGTACAGTACGCTTCACTTTACTTAGAGCGGACAAATACCACTTATGAGCTCTTATAATTTGTTATGAACAGTACTTCATAATGTATTATGTTAACAATTCATAATGCATAATAAGCATGGCTATAACGTGTAATGCATTTTTATAAATATTTATAGCCGTGTTTATAATGCCTTATGAATGCATTATAACATGTTATGAATGTGTTTATAGATGCTTACAAAGGTGACATTCATAGAAAGTTTTGCCATTTTACCATGGGTAAGGTGTTGTTAAGTGTCGTTATGCTGACATAATGCTTAAAATTGCTTTTTTGTATGTAAACTAGCTCATGGTGACAAAACACAATAAAAATAATAAAAATTAATAAAAAATAAAATAAAGGTTTAATAAATAGTTTAATTAATTATTAGTAACAATAAGAATAAACCAGTCTTCCACTAAGCAAAATAGTTTGTCAAAAGGAACCCTAAGCGACATTTGGAGGGATTCCACAAATATATTTTGTGCAAGAAAGTCTAAGAAATAATATTTAATATTTTTTTTATTTGTAAATATAAATAAAATATAAATAAAAGAAATACATGTTAATTAAAAAAAGCAAATAAAATACATTGCCTATGTTGTAGCATGTGAGAGTTGGACCACATTTAGAAAGAAAGGCAAAAAATAAAAAAAGCAGATTTTTAAAATCTTTTACTTTCTTTTTACTGTCAAATCTTTCAGTGTAATGATATTTTTGCTCTGTGAATGTGGAGAAGATGCTGTTTAGCTGTTTAAGTTTATTATAGCTGCACTCTGGGCATTTTTCCAGATAAAGAGCTCTGTTCGGGTTCACGTCTCCTGCAGTGTCTCCTGCCTCGTACTTCACCGCCACCTCTTAATTATCAAGCTATTTATGCAAAATCAGGGAGTGACCTCTTGAGTGAGTTAAGCTGCGAGCACACCGAATTAAAGCGATTAAACAAAGTCTCTAACTTTTAATTAACTTTACTACCTTTTATGTGTACAGTCCAACATGATTTTGAGCTAAGTACTATACAGAGCATCCACAACCGCATCACTGGCTTGATAAAGTTGGATAAAATTAAATTAAAGCCAAAACAGCTTATGTTTAGTTTTAGTATAATGAGCAGTTTTTAGACAGTGGTTTATACAGCTTATGAATGGCACTATTGTTGACGGAGAATATCACTTAATTTTTTTGTTAATAACTCACATTTTGTTTGATCTGATTAAATTTTAGAAACTATTCTTGACCAATGCAAACAATTCAACAGTTCAACATTTAAATGTGATTGACACACATTTAAAAAAAGTAAAGAAAAAAACCAAAAATAATAAATTACTTATTTTGGGGGCCCCTTGTGGCTCAGGGCTTGAAGCAACTGTTTATATGACAAAAATGGCTAGAAATGGCCCTGATTGTTGCCAAGCAAGTAATGATAAAAAAATTCAATTTTTTTTAAACAGAATTCAGTTGATGTGTGGGGTGATATACTATGTGGCCAAAAGTAGGAGTAGGTGGACACATGACCGGCACACCTACAGTGGTGCTTAAAATGTGTTAACTCTTTAGTTTTTTTTACATTTTGGCATAAATTTGACCTAATATTTTATCAGATTGTCACACATAGTAGTGTAAGTAGTAGTAGATAAAGAGAACCAAATTAAACAAATGAGACAAGAATATTAGACTTGCTAATTTATTTATTGAGGAAAATGTTCCAATATTATGTATCTGTGAGTGGCAAAATTATGTGAACCTTTAGGATTAGCAGATAATTTGATGGTGAAATTAGAGGCAGGTGTTTTCAATCAATCACAGTTGATGGCAGTCGGGTGTGAGTGACCACCCTGTTTCATTTAAAGTACAGGGATCTTTCACAGTCTGATCTTCACCGCACATGTTTGTGGAAGTGTATCATGGCATGAACAAAAGAGATTTCTGAGGACCTCAGAAGAAGGTTTGTCGATGATCATCAGGCTGGAAAAGGTTACAAAACCATCTCTAAAGAGTTTGGATTCTACCAATTCATAGTCAAACAGATTGTGATCACTCCTCAGGAGTGGTCACCCAACAAAGATCACACCAAGAGCAAGGCATGTAATAGTCTGTGAGGTCACAAAGGAACCCAGGTAACTTCTAAGCAACTTAAGGCCTGTCTTACAGTGGCTAATGGTAATGTTCATGAGTCCACCATCAGGAGAAGACTGAACAACAATGGTGTGCAGGGCAGGATTGCAAGGAGAAAGCCACTGCTCTCCAAAAAGAACATCGCTGCCAGTTAGCAGTTTGCTAAAGATCACAAGGACAAGCAAGAAACCTTAGTTAGGTTTGAAGAAAGGAAAACATTGCATTTAGGTACGAAAACTTTATCCTCTGTGAAACATGGTGGTGGTAGTATCACAGTTTGGGCCTGTTTTGCTGCATCTGGGCCATCATTAATGGAACAATGAACTCTGAATTATACCAGCAAATTCTAAAGGAAAGTGTCAGGACATCTGTCCGTGAGCTGAACTCAAGAGAACGCAACAAGACAATGACCCTAAGCACACAAGTCGTTCTACCAAAGAACAGTTAAAGAATAAAGTAACTGTTTTGGAATGGCCAAGTCAAAGTCCTGACCTTCAATCCTGTAGAAATGTTGTGGAAGGACCTGAAATGGCAGTTCATGGGAGGAAACCCACCAACATAACACAGTTGAAGCTGTTTTGTATGAAGGAATGGGTTCAAATTCCACCACGCCGATGTGCAGGACTAATCAACAGTTACCGGAAATGTTTAATTGAAGTTACTGCTGCACCAGGGGGTCACACCAGATACTGAAAGCAAAGGTTCAACTTTGCCGCTCACAGATATTAAATATTGGATCATTTTCCTCAGTAAATAAATGAGTCTAATATTTTTGTCTCATTTCTTTAATTAGGTTCTCTTTATCTACTATTAGGACTTGTGAAATATAGAAAATCCTACCACTGTATCTGAGCTTGTTTGGCATCCCAATACAAAACCATGGGCATTAATATGGAGTTGGTCCCCCTTTGCAGCTCTAACAGCTTCCACCCTTCTGGGAAGCTTCCTACAAGATTTTGGAGTGTGTCTGTGGGAATTTGTGCCCATTCAGTCAAAAAACATTTGTGAGGTCAGACACTGATGTTGGACGAGAGGGTCTGGCACGCAATCAACATTCCAGTTCATCCCAAAGGTGTTCAGTGGGGTTGAGGTCAGGGCTCTGTGCAGGCCACTGGAGTTCCTTCCACACCAAACTCATTCAAACCATGTCTTTATGGAGCTCACTTTGTGCACAGGGATACAGTGATGCTGGAACAGGAAAAGGCCTTCACCAAACTGTTGTACAGAGTTGGAAGCACATAACTGTCTAAAATGTCATTGTATGCTGTAGCATTCATTTCACTCCTTGCTGGAAATAAGAGGCCTGGCCCAATCTTTGAACAACTACAACTGTTGGCACTATACATTTCGGTAGGTAAGTGTTCTCCTGGCATCTACTAATTCCAGATTCTTCCATAAGATGTTCTCTGGTGTGATGAATCACACCTGACTATGTTTCTACTGCTCTAAAGTCCAGTGGCGGTATGCTTTGCACCACTTCAGCTGATGCTGGCCATTGCGCATAGCTTTCAGTGCACAGTTCTTGTGCTGGAACTCTGTAGCCAGTGATCCAACAGAGGATAGACTTGTTTTTTACACACTACACACTTCAGCACTCAACAGCCCCAATCTGTAAATTTACATTGTCTAGTGCATGGTGGCTGAGTTGATGTTGCTCATAGACACTCCCATCTCACAATAATAGCACTTACAGTTGACTGGGGCAGGAGCTCTTTAGCACGAGCCGGTCTAATCCCAGTGTTTGTCTACACTGTTAGAAATAAAGGTTCTGTGCAGGTACATTTTTTGTTCATCAAGGTACAAACAATGTAAATGTTCCCTCAAAGGTACAACAGTGGTTTTAAGGTCTGATTGTGAACCAAAAATAAGTTTTTCCAGGTGAAAAGTTCGTATTTGTACCTTTTCGTAACCTAATGTTTTAAAACCGAACAATAAAATAAAAGCCTGGAGACGAGACGGGGTGTGTGGAGTCAATACAACAGAAATTACCATTTCAATGGATTATGGTACAGTTATGTTCCCTGACTAAAGGTACTGAGATGTACCCTTGAGGGTCCCACCTCAGTGACAAGAGAGGTCCTGACCCAGTGTCAGTTTCATACCTTTATTTGTAAGAGTGTATGGAGATTGCAGGGCTGGAATTCAGAAAGGGTTAGCATTTAAAAATCTCCAATCGACCAAAGTACGAGGCGTAGCTAAAGAGAGTAGTATTTTGAAGCTTGAACTTTGTCTGTACTTTTCTCCATCTTTATAGATATCGGTATGTCATATAAGATCAGAAACCACATAAGCAAGTCTGTTTGAGATTACGTACCAAGTTGACACGCTTTGAAGCAAGTGTGCCATGATTTAGGTGTACAGTTAGCATAATGCTAATAAGTGTAAGCTTCCTTTACTTGCTAGCTACATCAGCGTCATATCGCCATCCACTAATGAAGGAAACCTCAGCATTTAGTGATCACCATCCCTACTTTCTACTTTCCATTGAATCCCTACCTGCATCTAACATGCTGCCAACCTCTTTACTTAACACTAATGCATCTGATCCAGCAAATCAAGGGCTAAAAAGGTTAATTAGCTGGAGCAGGTTTGGCAGATTGTGGCTGGAACCAGACTTCACAGGAGGGTAGATCTCCAGAAACAGGATTGGTGGGGCTTTAATTTGTGGAACCAGCACTTTAAGGCTACATTCACATTACCAGGTTGAAGTGGCACAAATCAGATTTTTTCTTTTCAAATCTGACCTGAGCCACTTTGGCTACATTTACATTACAAGTCTAGCTCAAAACCAATTTTTTGCTCAAATCCGATCTCTCCGACAAGATGGTCCACACTCGTTTAGGTAAGTGATTCGAATCTGTCATTAATGTGACGAACCGGCGTCCTGAAATGACCCTCATGAGCTCATCCTACTCAGTAATGTCACGTGAACGAATCACGTTCATCATCAGCACAAACTAACGAGCAGAACGAGCTTCGCTGAGAAGATAATTAACTCTGATCAGCTCTCAGCTTCATTATTAGAGCGAGACGAAGGAGAAACAGGTGAGATGTGTTGCTTTTCCAGGCTTTTTGACCATTTACAGGCTTTAACTTCTGTTTGGCGCTGCTGCCGTGGCAACACTGAATGATGCTGCTGAAAAAAAGCACATGAATTCCATATATGAAAGTGGCTCAGGTCGTGTCCACACAGCTCTGAAAACATCAGATCTGAGTCACATTAGAGCAAAAAATCGGATTTGTGCCACTTCAACCTGGTAATGTGAATATAGCCTTTCATACGTGGTCCTAGATCGGATTTGAGCAATGAGGCTTGTACTGTGAACGTAGCCTAAGTTAGGCTGATCCAGGGGCTGTGTACAGGTCATGTATAGATATACATTATAATGTTATAATAATGCATAATTTTCTTTTGGACTTTTTGAAGTATAGGTGGCTCAATAGGTGAGTGTCAGTTGGTGGTGCAGGATAGAGTTTGATCAAGGTTGGGGTTTTAGTCAACTGGAGACCCCGTTGCTCAGGCCCTAGTGGGTGGGCTGTGATTCATATGGGGTTGTTTAGCTTCTAGGTGGGAAAGTACATGATTGGAGCTCACCAGCATGGGAGCTGAGATACAGCATGGTTCCAGTTTTCCTCATCAGCTGTAATATTAGTAGGAAGAACACTCTTAAAAATAAAAGTTAGTAAATGATTCTTGGCTGGATGTGTAGTTCTAAGAAAAGCCTTTAACGGTTATAAAACCTTTGTATTATATGGAAGTTATGCTTGCACTGAAAGGTTTGGTAGGGAACTAACAGTGTTCTTCTTCTGTAGCATTATGGAAAATAGCTTTATTTACTATCAGAAATGACCAGTGGACCTACATGTGTCTTCTGAGCTTTTATGTGTAATGTTGATAATGGTAAAATAGTGGTAAATGTGAAATAATTCGTTTTCTTTGGTGACTTTTTTGCACCCATAGTCTACTTCTCCATTATGTAAAAAAAAGTTAGGTCACTTTACCTCAGAACCATCATAAAACAATATCTCAGGCATCAGTAACTTATTCATCACATCTAATGTTTCATGTAGCGACTTCTGTGATATATCTTTTAGAGGTAAGTTTCTAGAATGGAGCGTTTGACATCAAACCACTCTTTATGGTATAAAGGCAGGGCAACTGTGACTGAGGGCTAAATCGCTTTATCCCCCAAAACACATTCAAAGGAAATGTTTTCTGGCATGAGTTCGTGAAATATTTAGCTGTAGAACACCAAACCTCCATCAAAAGTGGTTCTGTTCATTGTCCATGATTTGTGAATGACATGTAAATAACGAATCCTGAGCTGCTCTGAGTGTTACTCATCTCTTTTACCAGAGTGTCATCACTAAACTAAGATCCAAATATAATAATATTTTATAGTCACTTTATAGTTTAGTGTTTCCAGTCCTGGTTGTGGATAGCCCTGCACTAAACATGTTAATGCGTACTCTGCTGTAGGGACCACAACCTAAAATATTTTGGGCCAGATTTTTAAAACTCAGTGGTAACAGCTCTATGCCTGATTCAGCTCAGCAGCTAATTAGCAAGACCTTCATAAACTGAATTCAGAGCGTTAGATGAGGGTAAACACTACTCTCCGCAGCACTTTGGCCTAGAAGGTCCCCAGTTTGACATGCCTGCTCTATACCAAGCAAATTGTGGCTTGGTAATTAAGAGCTATTCATGAAGTCACCGTAGTGTTGATTAGTGGCCCAGTATCTTTTTAATGCTGTGGTGGTTTCACCTGTGTCCTGGACAAGAGGCAATCAACAAGTGACAAGTGACAAGTGGTCATACATATAAAGGACCCATGCCAAGTAAAGCCCTGTGTGGCTGCTAAAACTGATACGATGAAGTGAAGAGAAAAGAAAGACACAAAGAAAAACAAAATTCTCAGAAACTCTGAGTTTTAAAGAAGGAATTGCTGGAGAATTGCAGTAAAAGGTGCTTTTAACTGTTAAGTTTCTTTTTTTAGAAAATGCTGTTGATATTAGAAAAAAAACTTACTGGTGTATAAAAATAGAATTATAACACCTTCAAAATATACAACCCCTTTTCCAAAAAAGTTGGGACGCTGTGCAAAATGTACATAAAAACAAAATGCAATGATGTGCAAATCATTTAAACCCTATATTATATTGAAAATACTACAAAGACAACAAATCAAATGTTGAAACTGAGAAATTTTATTGTTTATATATATATATATATATATATATATTGAATTTGATGCCAACAACGTTTCAAAACAGTTGGGATGGGCTGTTAAAGTGCTGGCTATGATCTTTGGGCCCTCAGGCAGCACTGAATTAAAAACAGACATGATTCTCTAGTGGAAATCACTACATGGACTCAGGAAAAGTGGACTAAGGGGAAGACCACTCGGCTTGTTATCAGTGCACAGTTCAAAAGCCAGTATTCATAATGGTATAGGGGGCCATTAATACACATGGCATGGGTGATATGCACATCTGTGAAGGCACCATCAATGCTGAACAATATATATACATGTTTTGGCAACATATGCTGCCATCCAGATGACGTCTTTTTCAGAGAAGGCCTTGATTATTTCAGCAAGACATGTCAAACCACATTCTGCACATATTACAGCAGAATTGCTCCATTTTAAAAGAATCTGGTTGATAAACTGGCCTGCCTGAAATGAAAAATAAGTCAAAGGAGACCCCGAACTGTTGAGCAGCTGAAACCCTATATCAACAAGAATGGGGAAACATTTCACTTTCAAAACTACAGCAATGGATCACTACAGTGATCCTAAATCCTTTATTTATTTTTTTTAATCCATAACTGTAATGCACCTTTTTCTTTCAATGGTTCCTTCCCCATCACTGCATTCTTCCATAAACTGCTATTACTCGTCTATAAACTGATTTGACTCCAGTTGAAGCATGTTATAACAGCTCCTGTCTGAACCAAGGCCCAGCTAACAGCAAAAGCAGCTGCTCAGACAGTTAATGAGACAAAATACAGTCTAGCATACCAGCTGATTTCTTAATGATGTTAGCTACATGTTGCTATAGCATCACTATGCTGTTTATCAGTAAGATTTCCATGCTGGTTGTAGTGTATTATGAGTAGGTAACACAGTACAGCATTCATTTCTCATCTAATCACTAATATCACCTACTGCAGAGCCTGTAGACTAAACTGAGCAGCTACTTGCTAAACTAAAGCATGATGATTTAGCCAAGATTATAAGTCCAAACAAAAAATAAATATTTTGCATTTTACAATCTTCATGTGTTACTTGCGCACAAACACTCTTAGCTATCTACATTTTTACCACTGCGATGTTATATGTTAGCCTTTAGCATGTGTGCTGCATACCTGAACGTCTCAAGAAGTCAAAGTTACTCTGGTACTTAAGGCAGTGTAGCGTCTCGTACAGAGATGAACAGAGCTGTCAGGTAAGTCTAGGGCCCAAACACAGCTGTTCTGAGGTCAGTTGAGAATCAGCCACAGCTCTTTGGGTAGTTTTGATGCTTTTTCCCCCCCAACACTGAATCTCATAAACCCCTCTCGAAACTTCTGAGGACCTCTGTGTCCCGATGGTAGTTACAAACATGACAGGCGCTGATTACGTATTGAAGCAACTGCGGGAAGCAACGGTTGCTGAGCAGTTATGGGAAGGTTGAGAAAATAAGGGGGAGTCTGGCTGATATTGATTGGCCACAATACAGTGACAGCGTCTACAGAAAACACATCAAATTTCATTATCATTAAAAATTAGGCATAATCATAATTCTGTCCCCATTTGGGGAGGTCTGTGTCACACATGAGTAGACTACTGTATTATCATAGCAGCACTGCTTCTCCATTTAATCTCATGAATGTAGAAAAGTGAAAAAAGTCCTTCTGAAAGTTTTGAGGATGGCCCTCAGTGTCCTCATGGACGCAGGAAGAAGAGGCTGCTTAAGTACAGTGCCACTTGAAAGTGTGCAAGAAATCTTAATGTCTCCCTCTGTGACACCTAAATTTGCATTCTTATGGCAAAAGTTTGTGGCAATCTGAAAACCTCCATGATGTTCAGCCCAAACAGATCCAAATGTGCTTTTTAAATATACTAATAAATCTTAATGTCTGGGGTGCATTTTATGAATCTGACCCTTTGTTTTTTGCCTAATTATTTTATGAATTTGAGTAAGATTTTTTTTATACAAATAACCTACAAGTCTCAGCTACAAATGAAATCATAAATTTGATTTCCAGCACCTACTGTTTCTGAACAGCTCAGCCAAAAGCAGAGTGCAAATGTTACAGCTAACACCACAGGCGGGGTTAATAGTAACAGATGGATGGGCTAATTCTAACAGTCACTAGAAAAGTCTGGTAAATGGATGCAGTTCAGTGCTATCCTATGGTGTTCGAAACATATGAACGTTCCAGCCTTAATACATAAAAATATTCCTCAAAAAATAAATATGATTTGTGAAAAAGAAAGTGGGTCAAATTTGGCAAATGTAGTTTTCTGAGAACAGAAAACATCAACACCAAAAATGCTGCAACTATTATACAAATATTATATCAATATTATGATATGATTTTGATGAATCTTTACATAAAAACTTCAAATAAATGGACTTGAATTTGAATTTATATGGGGAACATGTGGACCTATCCAGTTGTTTCCCCTGGGAAGCTTAATAGTAACACTACATTACAACTAATCCTGCTGTGTGAAGGCTGGCTAGCTCTCACTGTGAGTTTTTACATACCTCAGAATTATGCTATATTAAAGCCAGAAGGGGTGACTGAAATAATATAGCTTGTTGAAAAAAAGTTGAAAAAAGCTGCATTCTACCCTGTGTTAGTCAAGGATGTGCATTCTGACTAATTTTAATATTGCTGTGGTCAGAAGAAAACCCCCTATCTCCAAAATGGTAACTTTACAGGAGAAGCAAAGAACATACTTTATTTTTAATGTAAATCAATGGAACCAGACCCATTTCTGTTGGTCCATTCTTTATGAAATTTACACACAATGTAAAGAGCAACAGGCTTTTTCAAATCATGTCAAAAACTGAGATACGAGGTTTTCTTCCAACAACAGCGATATGCAAGAATCCTGAATGGATATTTGGGTAATAACTGGGACGGAAAAACAATAGTGGGGCAAATAATGTACTGCTGTAGACCTTTTTAAGGGAATAGCACTGGTGTTGCACAAAAATATAGCAGCAAGGGTGCACAGCCCCAGCCCTTAAGGGCCGGTGTCCAACACAGTTTGGTAGTTCCCCTACTGAAACACACCCACTAAACCTAGTCATTAACAGAAGATAGTAATCAGGTACATTTGAGCAGGTAAATGACCAAACTGTGCTGGACACCGGCCCTACAGGACTTGAGTCGTGCACCCCCGACGAAGAAGAACATGTTTTATTATTCAAAAACAGCCCAGGGACATTGGCAGGTGTTCGTGTTGGGTAATGGATGCCTCTTCAGATGAGCTACTGACTTAACAGATCTATTTGTGTCAGATTGGATGCTGATGACATGAAGTATTTTCTTCTCAGAGGTCAATGTGCCAATATGTTATTTGCCAGAGAAATATGTTTTCATTGTTTCTGGACGTAGCTAACATCAGCTAGAGTTGCTAGAATAGTTAATGATACAGCTGCTCAATCTCCACCACATCCTTAACAATGCAACACATTTACATTCAAGCTTTAATGTCTCAGAGTTGGCCTGTATATTTCCTCCATGCTCCCACAATGAAATGTTGCAAGTATCTGAATAGTGATTCCAGTAGTGGCATCTCCTGCCAAATCCCTCAGGGGGGGCAATGATTTCTGTTGCCATTTGGCATAAACAAAGATTTCTCTTTGAGCTACATACTTTACAGTACTGGTGGATAGATATATCCAGGAATTTATTGTGAACGTCTTCTTGAATACAATTATTTTGGCTCTACAATAACTGAACATCCAACTGTGGTCATCAACAGATAAATGTCATCTATCAACTATCAGTTTGCCCTCACAAACACCTTTTTAAGTAAAGTGTTCACTCTCACAATAATTTAATTCAGTGTTCATCATATAACATTTTATTTTATGTGCGGCAGATCTAGAAAATGTATTTTGTAGCCAGTTGTGTTCTGATTAGACGAAGAAATTAATGTAGCACAGCCTAATAGTACATACTACCGTTACAGTGCACATCACATAGTAACCACTAGATGGGACAAGATAGTTAGATGCCCCAGTTATCCTTACGCCAGGGGCACATTAAATCTCAAAACGTTATATTTTGGTTTGGTTTTTTGAATGACACATGCAGTCCTCTACAAATGCAGCCAATGCAGCTTGGTGTTTACAACAGTTGAAGACTTTAGAGGACGAATTCCTCGTGCATTAAACACATATTTAAAGCCATTTAATCAGGCTCTGACAATTCTTCGAAATGAATGCCAAAAATTATTTATTTATTTGTTTATTTATTTTTATGATGCTGAGCCTTGTACTGCAGTCAGGTCAGGTGAATGTAGTACTGACACAGTTGGGGTGGGAGGGGGTAGGGTCAAGGATGTCATGTTTTTTGCAATAATACAAATATGTATGGTTTTGTAAGATAAAAATCAATAAAACTGTTAATCAGAATGGCCTTAGTTTCATGGCCTTAGAATGGCCTTAGAATGGCCTTAGTTGCAACGCTTGCCTTAACACAATTCACCACAGTTTCTATTTAAATAAACCTTTTATTACATTTTGTCGGGGATGAATGCAGCCCAGGTCACATATAACGAAAGCATGTTAGTGCTAGCCCTCCCACAACCCATACATATTGCACTGAAGTGCCTAAAGTTAAAAATGCCTTAATGTGAGAGTCTGTCCGAGCAATCTGGACAGTTTTCTTTTTTTTTGGGGGGGGGGATTTTTCCTGATTTTCTCCCCAATTTAGTCATCTCCAATTCCACCCACTAGTTGGGACTCCCCCAATCACACGATACCACCAATGCCAGCACAGGCTTCCTCCGAGACCTGTGAAGTGCCGCCGCATCTTTTTGAACTGCCTCTCACACAACGTTATTGGACAGCCGAACGCGCTTGGAGGAGAACACTAATCACCAGTTCTGTTAAGTCAGCTAACAGACGCCTGTGCTGACTAGCATCACGTTGAGTGATGGAGGCAGGGCATCCTGCCCACCCAGAGAGAGTGAGGCCAATTGTGCTCTCTTGAACTCCCGGCCACGAATGGCTGTAGCATCACCAGGGATTGAGCTCACGATCTCCTGATGACAGGGCCAACGCTTAGACGTTTGCCCCACTTGGGAGCCCCAATCTGGACGATTTTCAACTAGACTGAAATCACTCAAAAGGGGGGGTACTGTAAGGAACTCCACACTGATTAAACTATGACCTTCAGAGGCAGGGCAAACTATCTAGAACAGTCACAGCTAGTGTAGCACTGTGGTAGAATGTGATAGAAGAAATTTCCTCTCTTTCACCCTTTGGTGGTGCGTTGTCCAGTTGCCCAAAGGTTCAAACCACCCCTGGATATTGGTATTCGAATACTGGGCATCTCAAATGGTCAACTGAGTACTCAAGTTCCTGTGCACATCCCTGTTTAGTTAATATTCCTTCAGTGCAAACTAATGGAGCTTTTCATAGGTTATAGAAGTGTGTAATAAAACTTTGGGCCTGCCAGTGGGTCCATGGCTTGGTAAGGGGTTAATAAGTCTTGTGTTTGAAGCCAAGAGAAGAATGGAGAACATTTGAAGCAAAATCTTTTGTATTGGAAGTACTTATGAAAGAATGAATTTACATAATGTAGTGCCAAATTTTAATTAATTGCAGTTACCATAATGACCGCAGTTAACCGTCAGGTGTTTTGGCCTGAGGGGTGGTGGAGGGGCCTGAAAAACACTCTACAACAACAAAAGTCAGTCAGTGTTAGCTAACTAATAAGAAAAAATCTGGGCTCTCTCCTTTATCTCTGCCTTCCTTGAAATATTCATGCCCTATTTGGCTTGGGCTTATAGACTTACTGAACGTAAGCATTCAGTAAGGCTGTCGACACACTTTCAAAGAGAAATTGGGTTGGAAAGCAGCCAGACCTAAACACATGGTGCAGTTGACATCAAATGCACCTAAAAGCCTAAAGAAGTGCCAGTATGGTATTTCTACAAATGCCAGTGTGACACTGTTTCAGACTCAGAATCCTTGGCTCCATTAAATTCCTGCTAAGTTCATTGGCTGCACTTGGGACATTTCAGCACACTATAACTCTAAATGACCCAGAGAAGAGCCCAAATTAATCTCTTTCATGTTCTGCCGCTTTTTGTCTCCCATCTCTCTCCCTCCCTTCCTGCCTCCCTCCCTTTTTGAGTCTGAAAGCTCAATATTAAACATTGAGTGAGAGGGAGGAGGAGAGCAGGAGGCTCAAGAGTGAGTTTATTCTGAAACATCTGCTAATTATCGGCATTCTCCGTTTCTTGCAGTCTGTTTGATGTGCTGTCCTGCGGAGCAGGAGTGCGCCGCCGGTCCACTCTCCAGCAGAGCGCCAGGGTGTGGGAGGTGTAATTAGGCCGAGGGCGAGTTGACCCCTCCAAACATACCCTCCCCGGTCTCCTCCTCACCCTGAAGGCTGCCCAGCTTTCCAGACTCTCTGAGGATTTTCACAGATCACCGAAAAATACATCTTTCAAATCTCAAAGGTGCCAGGAAGGAGTCCTTTTACCTCAAATGCTGTGGCACTGCCTGGTTGGTGGAGGTAACCAGCTGGGGCCACTCATTCCTACTTTGTCTTATTCTCTCTTCCTTTGGTCATTTCTGTCTTTCATCTCTAGTCTATTGTCAACTACCCTTCCTTATATACACCAACTGGCCACTTCTTTCGGTATCTCTCCTTGTTTCTACACTCATTGTCCATTTTATGAGCTCTGCTTACCACATAGGTACACTTTATATTCCTACTGTTTCAGACTGTGGTCCATCATACTTTGTTAGCCCCGTTTTACCCTGTTCTTCAATGGTTAGGACCCCTACAGGACCACCACAGAGCAGGTACTATTTGGGTGGTGGATCATTCCCGGCACTGTAGTGAAACTGACGTGGTAGTGGAGTGTTAGTGTGTGTTGCACTGGTCTGAGTGGATCAGACACAGCAGTGCTGCTCACTGCTGGACTGAGAATAGTCCAACAACCAAATATGCATTCTCTCTTGTTCAAAAATCACTCCAGGCTGAATATCTTGAGCATGAATGGGTGAATATTTGTAAATGAGATCATTTTCATGACATCACAGAAACAACAAATTCAGTATGCTGTTTTTGCAGCATAGTTTCCATATATGGACTATATGGACTGAGGAGTGTACAGCATTTTTATTCATTCTCTTTTATTAAAAAAAAAAAAATCGGAAAATTTTGTTCTGCCATTAAATTTTCATTTTCCACGGGCCCTTTCTCATACAAGTTACCATTTTGGAGATATTATGCTTTATTATGACAGTGATGATATACAGTAATGCGTAAAATTCAGAGACCACCCTTTAGTTTATTTAATTTTCAGTCAAAACGTCCAGTAAGTACAAGTTAGTCGATTTTAAGCATCAGGAAAAAAATCAAGCCATGAATATAACAGTAAATTCCACAAAAGCCTCCAACACTAGTATAATATCAAATCTATCAGTATTTAATTTGTCCACTCTTCACTTTTGTGCATGCTAGTGTCACTTTAACTCTTCCATCCTTTCAGTTTTAAAATAGCACAGTTTCCGCTGTGTCCTCCCAGCAAAGGTTGCTCCCAAAGAAGTCAACGAGATGCATCCACACAAGCAACTACCCAACACACCAAGCTGCCTTGTAATTTCCTTCTCATGTGCATCTAAAATGCCTAAAGATGTAAGATAAAGATGAATAGAAGATCAAAGATGTAAGATATAAGATACAGCATGGGCATAAAGAGGGGAAAATTGAAAAACACAGGAGTTTCCAATTCTGGAGTTGAATAAATTATAAAAGATCCAGAGAAATTGGGACTCCTAACAATCGTATAAGAACTAGTAGTCCAGCAGAATGGTCACCATCAGATTTACAGTACTTGAAGGTTTCATTTTTAGAGAATCAAGCTCCACTCTTGCTTCAGATCTGAAAAAAAAATATACTGGTGTTTTGATCCATCATCCTATTCTAATTTGTAATTGGGATTATGTGGATAGTGAGAAGCAGAAAATGCAACCGATTTCTAAGACTGAACTTTGGAGGTGTGAAAAATATCCCTGCACATTTCTTTTCAATTTGAAAACAGATCTCCGGGACACAATGGAAGCTGTAACAAAGGGAAAGCGTGGACATACTAAATGTATGTTTTCTGCTTTTTTCCTGACAACCAGAAAATTAATGGCTGTTTTGACTGGAAATTAAAGAAATGAAACGGTGGTCTCTGACTTTGGCACAGTACTGTATGGATATGTATAATTCCCTCCCATTTGCATCCTGTATGTTGATGATATACATTTAATTTTAAGTGCTTTAAAGGACTTGGACAATCAGCACTTTTATTAGATTCCAGGAAATAGCAGGGCTGACACGCTTGGAATTAGCAGTGTGGGGAATGCTGCTTTCCGTGTTATGAATCATCCGTCCTTTTAGCGCCAAAGAAAGTCAGTGGACTGTGCATGCTAGAATAGCAGACTGGTACCGGTGAGAGTTAATTAACACAAATGCACAGTTGTGTTATTTGGGCACTGCTGGCAATGAATCTCATCATTAGCCCAAACCCCCATTCCTTTAGATCACAGCAAAAAAGCTATGCTCATTTGAAATGCTGTCTTTGAGTGATGTGCTGTGCCCGGAATATACTTGAGGTCTGTTTTTCAGACGTGGTGAGGGATTAAAATGCCAACTCATCCAAAATCTCCCTCCAAGCAAACGGCAATTGCATTTCACTTTCTCCACTTTCTCTTTACTTTCTTCCCTTCACAGTCAGTGACAAAATGAAATTAGCAGGACAGCCATACAGACCAGACGCAAAGTTTTCTTTAAATGACATTCAGTTTATTATTCATCTCATGACCTTATCTTACAGATGACAAAACGTTTGGCTCTAATAAAATAAGAGTAAATACAAAGTCTCTGGAACATAATTCAGCCGAGTTCAGGTTGTATGCACCTCCTTTTGTTAAATCATTGTATTTACATTAAAAAGGTACAGTACATAAATACAGTTGAAGGTTTTAGACCTTTAAATAGATTGAAAACATTATTGCAACTCCGTACTGCAGCCTATCGAGTCAGCATTGCACCTCACTTCACTGGACTGAACGACAGAGAGAGAAACAATATGTTTGATTCGCAAGACACGACAAATCGTTTGCATGCTGCGCTTTAGTATCTACCCTTCGTTTCCATTTTCATACATGAAAAGCTGATCGTTTTGATGCAGAACTATATTTCCTGAAACAAATCTACAGTCAACTCCATGAATTTGTTTTGGCTGTCTGATGTCTCCTCTGGCTCTCAGACCTGGATGAAAATAACCCTCCGATTAGCATATCCCTTATGATATGCAAATGCTGTGTGCTGTGTACTAATTGAAGGGACTTCAATCAAATTGCCATCTAACCATAGGTTACAGCTCAGATTAAGCAGGGTAAAAAACATTTACCCATCTGCTCAAATGAATCAAGCTTCTGACGCGAAGAATGGGGTGTCAAGGCAGGCCAGTACGTACACCTGCACTGCCGTTCACAGATACAGCAGACAAACAAACAGACGAACAAAACAAACAAAAAAAAAAACACCAAAACCTTTGGCTGAGTCTGAGAATGATGGCAAGACTGTCATACCATGGTTAGAGAGGGCCATGAGTACCAGTGTAAGAATATCTCTCTTATTTTCAGGAATATTTCACTCTACATCCATTTGTCTTCTTCCTTCCTCTTATCATCACCAAGACTAGCTGGCAGGACCAGGGTGGTTCTGAAGGTCCTGGCTGTGGAACAGAGGGTGTAGTAGGGGGTGGATTTGCAGCGTACTAGCAGCTGCCATAGCAGCAGCAGCCGCAGGGGTCGGAGCAAGTACAGTGGGGATCAAGTGGGTGTGGGGCAGGGGGTGAAGGGCCAGGCCAGGAGGATGAGGGTGCTGGTGGAGGGACGCCGCTGGGATCAGGCGGAGGGGACGGCCCGCCAGCAGTGCTGCAGGAGGACCTGGAAAGAATGCACCGGGGAATGGAAAAGGAGTGAAGTGTGGCTGTGACAGAGGGGGATGGAGAGTAGAGTGTGCAGTGGGGGAATGGTGGGATGCAAAAGAGGATGAAGGAGAGGAGATGGCAGAGGAAAAGGCTGAGAGTGCTCCATGCTGGAGTATGGCATATGGGAGACAAGGAGCAGGTATAGACTGATTTGAAGGTTCTGGAGCAGGTATAGGTATAAGGTTCATTGGAGGCACATCCACAGGGGTTTGTTGTCTTGGCATATCCTGCTGCTCTTGGAGATGCTGCTGCTGCATGTGCTGCTGGGCCTGAAGTTGGAGAAGCCTATATTTGTCAATCTCCTCCTCTGTAAATATTATTGGCTGTTCTGTTAAGGGAGGAGTTGGGCACCTTGGTAGCTGATTTTCTGAAGTCTCTGATGTTTCCTCCATGGTATTCATAAGGTGTTCGTGAGACAAGGAGTTGTGTGTGTTTTCTGAGGTTGCACAAGGTTCTGCTGTTCTCTCATCAGTGATAAGTGGACAAGTTTGGAATAAGTTTAATGAATTATGCCTTTCTGTCCGTGTGGTGCTAGCTGTGCTATGTCCATTTACAGATAATACTTGGCTTTCAGGTTTTAATAGACCGTTCACGGATATCTGGACTTGGTTATTGCGACTGCTACTTTTCTCTTTGAGAATTCCTGTTTGTTTTATTCCTCTTTTTATAGAGGGGAGTTTACCAATCAATGGGAGTGAAAGAGTACGTGTTTTGTTGCTTGTGAGTTTTTTATCAGGTGATGCGCTCTGCTTTGTAAAATCGGTGGAGTTGGGAGTAACAGGTTCTGGCTTTGCACTTGGATTGGAACCGGAAATAACTGGTCGAGTATCTGTTTGCCCTGTCTCTGGTCTTGCAATGGATATGGGTGATGGTGAGTAACTCTTCTCTCTTGGTGGAGAATGGGAAGTTTTGGTCCTGGTAGATCTATCTGTTGGCCATGTTAAATTGCTGTGATGATCTTGGCTATTTTCAGAATAGGATGGCTTAATGTGAGAGCTGCAATCTCCACTGAGCTCTGAAATGCTAGTGGTACTAGAGGAAGCTGGGCTATGTCTGGACCCAGGGCTGGACCGCTCATACCGCCTGCTGTGACTGATCTCTGGGCTTAACCAGAACTTGTCTCTCTCTCGACGCCTCTTATTGTCAGGGCTGGGCCTCTCACACCACCAATCTCTTTCTGTATCCTGGTGTTCTGGACTGTCATAGACTCTGTAGAAGCATATTCTCTTTGTGGCTGGCTTTCGGTTATTTCTAAATCTATGTCTGTTCTCCTCTAGAGCTCTCTTATGCTTTCTGATACCGTATCTCCGCTCAGTAATACAGGGTCTGTCACAAACCCCCAAGTAATTCCTCTCCCTGCAGATTTCTGAGTCTCTGTAATCCCAGTAGTCCTCTCTGTATTCGGTATCTCTACCTGGGCTGTCTGAATTTTGCCTGTAACCGTAGCAAGGGAAACTGTAACTGGATTTTCTGATGTAAGACCAGGGTTGGCTATGTCCTCTCCTCCAGGAATAAGAGGAAGCTGACCCAGGAGAAGCAGAGCATCTCCCCCACTGGCAAGCAGGCCATTCTCCATCAGAGCTCAAGTCTGACAGGATGCCCCACGAGCTGGACTTCTCACTGTAGGGGGTCATGCTAGCGTCCCGTTTAGCCTCGCAGATGTTACGACACCACTGGTAATTATCCTCATCCCCCACTGTGCACTGAACAGTAGTGGGTGGAACAGTCCTGCGTCTCACAGAGCGAAGAGCAGACGGCAACCTCCGCCGCTTTCGTCTTTGCCTTGCTGGGGCGGAAAGGGAGTTGATGACGATGCTTTTCAAGCTTAGTTCTGGAGTGTCACTTTCATTCGAAACTTCATCCCTCACTGATCTCCTCCTCTTCCCAAGCTTGCGCCCCTTCTTGCCACATCCTCGCTCGCTGCATGCCGCGTCTGCCGAGGTGCCTTTGAATTCAAAGTGTCCTCTGGCAAGCGTCTGGGAGCGGAACGCACAGCCCACCCGGTGCCTCCTGACAGCATCTAATTTACGCCTACGAGCTCTCATCCACCGCCTGTTTTTGGGTCTCTTTGGTTTTAAAATGCCTAATTTATCTTCCAGAACATCCCAGGCCTGCTCCTCTGCTTGGTCGGGCTGGGCTGGGAGGCCGGAGACAGCGCAGACATCTGTCTCCCCTGCCTCTGTGCTTTTCTCTTTGCCTTCTGCGCATTTGAAATTCAAGCAGTGTGGGTTGCAGCTGTATGATACACGGGGTTCGTCTGAGGTGTACTGCACGAGCTCACAAGGCCATTTTAGTGTAGTCCCATCTTTACCGAGAACGTTTACGAAAGGAAGATTTTTACTCCTCAAGCCATCCTCAGCTATCTTTGTGTCTGACAGACAGTTTTTGACATTCACTGTGTCCTGTTTTATGCCTTTTTGTAAGTCTTGATGTGAGACCTTGTATACGTGGAGATGGTCAGAAGTCATGTCCCTCTGTGTGTGAGCAGTAGGGCTGGGGCTCCTTGGGCTGCTTCTCTCCAGCAATACCCATTCCTCTTTAGCCTCCTCTTGTCTCTGTCCCTGGCCCTGATCATCTGCTCTGTCTTCTGGACCAGCTGGCTGCTTCTCAGCTTCTGAATGATGTGTGTCAGGACAGCCTTGCCTCTCTGGCTCTGTTGTACAGTAGTTCACTCTGATCTCTAGGCTGTCATCCTGATCTGGCTGGTGCCCCCTATGTAAAGGATTGTTGTCTAGGGCTTCTGGTTCCAGTGTGGGTGAGGGAGATCGGGACCAAAGGGCTTGTAGGGCCAGTCTCTGCCGCTGTCGCTGGAGCTCCTTCAGTTCACTAGCCTCATCCAGCCCATCATTGAACACTGATGCACAGGAGTCCAGCTTCAACTGAGCTCGCCTGGAGAAACAGAATGAGACCCCAGCCTTAGGGCGCCGGTGTTCTTTTGGGACCTGAGGGACTGGTGAGGAACGCTGAACCTGGAGAGAGCACTGATTGGTGGACACAGGAACGGAGGAAGAACCCCTGGAGGTTAGGTCTGGAGAGGATGGTGTCTCAGTTTGGCCTTGATGAGATGAAATTTGCCTGGAGCTGGGTTTGTCACTGCCATTCAGTCTGATTTTCTCTTGACGAGAGTCTCTGGCTGGGGCTCTTAACTTTGAACTCTTTCCCCTTTCGCTGTCGAAACATAACATTTTATAAAGCAGTTACTTTGAGAATTTGCTATACAGGTATGCATATATGCAAGAGGTAAGTCACCTGTCTGTGACCTTATAGAAAAGTACTGCTATTAAAATGCTATCATGTAAGGTGAAGAGCGTATATCCAGTTGTGTAACGTGTTGTGGGAAGCCTTGCTTTTGAAGTGCTTTGAAGACCAGAGTACATAATGAATGTGGTGTGCCTCACCTGTCCCTCTGCTGCTTGAGCAGGGCGAGTTGATGGAGTCGTTTGATTGCTCTCTCCTGCTTCCTCTCATCCTTCCAGCTCTTAGACGAGACGTTGCGTGCAAACTCTCTCTGTTTCAGCTCCTTCAGCCTCTGCCGAGACAGACACAAGAGGCACTAATTACAGCTGTGAGTCTGATTTTGCTTGGATGGTGAAGACAATAGATATTTTAATCAATGCATGAAACAGACAAAGTCCTCAAGGGCCAGGGAGCACATTGTCTACAATGTTGATTTATTTAAAACAGAAAAAAAAAATCAACATCCTAACCAGCCGGCTACACATTCCATCCACAATTTCAATGTCTCCCACTGTCGCTGTCATTATGGAACATATATACAGGGTAATTCCCTGTACGGAGGAGCTGCTTTGAAGACTCACAAAACACACGGATGGATGTCTGTCTGTTTATCGGCTGCCTCCTCCCGGAGGAGAGGGAGAAAATGAATCAAAACAAAATAAACAGGATATCAACAAAGCCTAAACGCAATCATAAAACAATAAAAACGTCAGTGGCATCTGCATTTGTTCAACAGACGTGAAGGGGAGGTGTTATGAACACCGCCAGATACTTTTGACTCCACGCAGCAAGGATATAAAAGAGATTCGACTGTTTGATTTGACTTCAGGGCCACTATATTCCTCTCTTTCTACAAATCCGCAGCTGTTTTACTCTTTCCTGCAATAAAACACAGTTCTACATAAAAGCAGGGGTGGAATATACTATTGGCCTTAATTGACACCAGTCAAAGAGTTGCCGGCGCTGCTTTCGGCGTGCGCTGCAAACTTCAAGCACTTTTGTTTCTCTGCTTGTCATTACACCCACCTACACAATCTTCCCACACACATACACACACATGGAGCAATTTGAGGAGGTGTGAGAAGAGTGCCGTGAGGAGAACGGTGCCGTTCTGCTGCATCATGGTGAATGCTGACAGTCCGCGATGGCACACTGGCGAGAGCCCAGCTCCCCGCAGAGGGAAGAAAACACTAATGATGCGAGCTTCAAGGGAGTTAGGGAGTCTCAGTTGGAAGAAAGCGTAAACTCTTAAAAATAAAGGTGCCAAAAAGGCTTCTGTGGAGCTGTGCCACAGAAGAGCCACTTTTGGTTTTCTTAAGAACCTTTCAGAGCTGTTTTAAAGTTTAAAGAACCTCCCCGTTATGTAGGTTCTATGCCAATTAAAAGGCATGGAACTCTCCATGCTCCCCCCACAAATGTGCTCTTTTAGACCACCTGTCAACAGGTGTGCAAGCATTACAGAATGATAGCAAAAATCAAAATATTTCACAGAAGCCTCAACAGCTAAATAACAGAGGGGTGGACTCGAGTCGTATGATTGGACTCACAAATTTGATGACTTTAGACTCAACTTGACTTTGACCCAACACCATCGACTCGGACTTCGACTCGTACGCCTTTTTAAACGCCAATGTTTTTAGTTGGCTGAGCTAGTTTTAATCCTGTGTGTCCAGAGTTCCCAAAATCATCAAAAATTACCTTCAAATATAAAACTTTTTTTTTAAATTAAGTTCAATAGTACTAATTCTTTTCATGTGTAGTCCACAACTCTTTGCGTACACAGTATGTCTGTCACACAATCCTAAAAAGGATAGTTCCTCAAAGGTTCTTTGGTAAAGAAAATAAAAAGAACCATGAACATTCAAAGAGCACTTTGCATTATTAAAGGGTTCTTTGCATCATGAAATGGTTCTTCAGATTAATGGAGAACGTTCTGTAGATAGTTCTGTATAGAACTTTTTTGAAAAGGGTTCTATAGAGCACCCAAAAGGGCTCACCTATTGTTACTTGACATCATAACAATAGAAGAACCCTTTGGATGCTCTTTAGAACCCTTTTCAAAAACAACACATTCTTAAGAAGCTTTTCATGATGCAAAGAGCACTTTAACCATGCAAAGGATTCTTCGAGTGTTTTTGGAACTATTTTCAAACCCTTGAAGCACCATCCTTTTTAAGAGTGTGTTTATCTGTTTACCATGGATTTTGTTGGAAGGAAATTAATAAAATATAAATAAAAATTATTTAAAATAAAATAAAAAATTAATTTACAGCCACACACTGCTAACATGCTGTCGTTAAAAGGCTGTATTACTGTTACCTTTATTCAGCGCTCTGGCTTTAAATTAGTGAAGAATGTGTACTGACTTGTTTAGGACTCGAAGATTTGGACTATTGACTTGGGACTCGACCTGAGACTCACCTTCACTGAGTTGGAACTTGAATCGAGACTTGACTATCTTGACTTGGGACTTGATTGTCAAGACTTGAGACTTACTTGTTGCTTGCAACTTAGTGACTTGTTCCCACCTTTTCTAAATAAGGTATATAATTTACAGCTTCCCTTCTTTTCAGTTTTTCAAAGAAATCTGAAGGGATATTTTCTTACATCCAAAGTCCAGTCCTAGAAGTTCCTCCACGGTTCCCACAGCTAGCGGAGGGAATTTCAGTATAGAGTCACTTAGCTGCCCAGAAAGAGTCCTTAGCAGTGGGGGAATGTCTCACACTGCAACATAATAGCTGAGATGTAGTGTTACCCAAATAGCCAGTCCAATAAGCCTCTGAGCCACAGCTGGAAAGCCACTCTTGGCCACTATCTCGGTGGACATGATCGCAAACCTCTCAGGCAAACATCAAAACAACAGTTTCTATATATCTTTTAATAATTTTTTGAACATTTTTTTCTACTTATTTTCCCTTTTGCATTTCCACTTCCTTATGCAAGTGACTTCTTTATACGTAATTTGCTCAGAAATATCTCCTGAAATGAGTAACTTATACTTAAAGGTCATTTTGACTACAAATTAAATGCGTGAAAGGTGGTCTGACTTTTGCGAATAGTTTCAAGTTCTGTAAATATAACCAAATATGGAAAAGCTGCACTTACTGCTGCACATATGTGCACTTTCAACTTTTTTTTGGTTGTGCGCAGTAACAAAAACATTCATAAACGCAACTCAGATGCTGTTTATCACTCGCAAATGCGCCCCCTACTGCTGTGATCGTTCTTCCCTCAAAAGAGCTTAGTAATACTGAGCTACACCACTGGTTTATGACATTGATTCATTAACGGTATGAGAGATCGTTCGATGCCCAGGAGCCTCGTTAACACACACGTTAGTTGTAAGCTCCAACGTTAATGGGAAAGCTCGCACTGATTTGTATGCCTCATGCACCTTTTTATGGCTGGATCCATCACTACTCAGCGTTCCAGTACATCATCATTTACAAATTACCCGTAACCAAGCCAAGATATCCAAACCAAGAGCTGTTTAGGAAGCCTTATATTTGGCACAACTATGTACACATGAACATGCAATGCTCTGGGTCTTACTGGTTCTCGCCATCTGCTCAAAGGGTCACACAAACACTCTCACCAACAAACACAAACAGAACATGTATATTCACATGCAGGCTGTCTGTTCAAACAACACAAGGACAACAAGAAGACGGTGGAACAACACTCAGTGAATATGTCAGTGAATACTTTCTCCCACGATAAAGCAGTCCAAGCGTCCACGGGAAAAGGATATTTGTGCAGAAAGGCCAGCATGCTTTACTCACCCTCATGAAGCCGAATTCCGAGAAAGATTTTTACTGGTGAGTACTGAGAATTTTCTGGCAACAATAATGCTTTTTGTACCTTCTACCACTCTTCCGATTTGTTTTTGAATTTGTGTGGAATGGAATGATGTGCTGCACTTACTACAACTACACAAACTACTAGGACAAGCGGTCAATATTCTTTCCTTATAATCTACAATAAAAATGGACTCATGTCTTGTGGAAACAAAGCCATCCAAAGATTCCAAACGAAAGCCTTTAAAAAAGACTACAACCTCAAAACCCGGTGGTAACCACACTATTCTATGTCAAATGTGTGGTAATGTTAATAAAGTCTTATTCATAAAGTCAGTCTAGTGGTGATTAGTGTGTCAGTCTCTTCTTAATGGTACATTGTTATTACATGTATTCTCAATAAAAGCCAATCAACATCGGTATATAATGAGGTAATACATGTTAATACAACATGTCGTTTTGTTTGGGTGCCATACAACAACTCGGAATCAGAGTTACTGCAGCAAAATTGCTTCTTGCTTCATTCTCTTTTTCTTTAAAAAAAAAATCTTTGCAACTTTTTATTGTCCAGTGGATGTGTTTGAATGAGGGAACTAGCTAACTGTGGGGACTGGAGTTGTGCACCCCAGGCATATAGCATAGTGTGCCTGCCTGAGCGGGGAATCGAACCCCTATCATCAATATGAAAAGTAGGGGAGCTGCTTACTGTGCTTTAGCGACCATTTTAATGTGCCATGTTAATAAATCCCTTTTATTCTTCATGCAGTAATGTTTTATTACTGTTTTGTATCATGCAACAACAACTCTAACCTGCTTAAAATCCCAGCCTTAGTACATACTAAGGCTAATTATTCAGGAACTACAGGGACTTCAATTCAAGCTGGCTGAGCGATTCTTAGGTTATAGAATTCTGTAATAAAACCTCAGGCCTGCCGGTGGGCCCTGACCATTTAAGGGGTTATTAACTGTGATAAAAACACTTTAATGTGGCATCACATATCATGTAAATAGTAAAACAGGCCTGTGATCCTTGTTTTTGAATGAGGACAAATGTTACCACAACATTGTTTGCTCTTAACGTCATGTTAAATCTGGTGGTGTGTTTTATGAATATGGCATTATATAAAAAAAGTACAGAGAAATGTATTTGTTAGGCTCTGTTTCTTCCTATAATACCTGTATATATAAAGTTTGCATTATCATCACCTAAATTACCTAATTAACTAATCATGGTTGATTCGGTTCATTTTTAACGTTTTCTTTTTAAAGTATTTTATTATTTAATCGAGTAATCAAGTTTCATCAAATAAGTCTGACAGCCCTAATTATGACGGTCGAGCTGAGCTCACGCCCAGTGAATTTTGGACCCCCCTAAACTGTCATTCTCTCCAGGAATGTGAACCATGATGTTTGCTACAAGCCAAAACAGTTCCGTCATCAGTCTCTGCTTCTGCAGTTTGCAGTCTTTGTTGCCCAGAAATATTACAGTGTTTTGGCAGAATGAGGCATTTATGATCTAAAGCCAAATTCTAATTTTCTCGCTGGTGATTGATAAGACGCATCATCAGTCCATTCACTGCTAATGTTGATGAGCACATATAAAGCAGCGTTCGTAATTAGCTTTGAACACTTTCATATTCATGACGCTTTAGATTTTGTCCTTGAAAGATTGTTTCAAATGTCAGCGAAGCAGCTGCCTCGTGAATAATTAACAGACGCTGGAGAACAAAAGAGCGCTTCGTTTGAAGCAGAAAATTTTATGTTTTGAAAACTCGAAGATGCTATTAGGCTTGGGCTACGTCTTTCTTGCTGTGTTGGTCTGGCAAACAGAAAAGGGACAAACATGAAATTCGTTTTAGGATCTTTCATTTCATGTGGTTTGTGTTGTGAAGTTGGCAACAGTTTCGGTCGTTGATTAAAAGTTTCAGAAGATGTCTAAACAGCGCTAATGCAGTGGCACTGAATCTACGTCGAACTAACACTTCGCGATTTTGTCCAGGAAGATTTACTTGAAAGAGGCCCCAAATATTCTGCTGTAACTCCCGTTAGGATGAAGCAACCTGAACAAAAAAATACACTACTTAACTTGACGTATGTGTAATCGATGGCATCACATGCGATGCTGGAAGTGATCTCTGTTTTCTGCCAGACACATTTCGACATGGCGCTCCATGTTCCTGAATGTATCTGCAAGCATATCGGGGGGGTAGCAGCGATTTCACGTTGGATGTTTTCCTTCAAATCTTCCACAGCGCGAGGCTTTTTCCAGCAGACTTTTCCTTTGAGCACCCCAAAGGAAGAAGTCTGGTGGTGTCAGATACGGCGACCGTGGTGGCCAAAGCCCCTTAGAAATGACCCTTTTGCCAAAGAAGGACTCAATTTCTGCCATGCTCCTTGCCCACCTCATCGCTCTGACACAGGGGCATCCTGGCGTGTTCAAAGCTCCATATACTGTGGAGCACATTGCACTTTGTTTTGTTCAGATTCATTCGTCTTAGCGAGAGTTATTACAGAATATTCGGGGCCCCTTTTGAGTAAATCTTAATAACAGTATCAGAGACCTTGTTTAAGATTCCTTAAGAACTTGATGTAGTTTGAAAAATGCTAATTGGTTAGTTAGGCATCAATTGCAGTACTTGTAAGCTACATTAGCCTGTTAGCCCCACAACAATACAGCAGACTTTGGTAGCCAGACGTGTCTTGGCTGATTTTTATGCTGAACTGTTCCTGGCCAGTAGGCGGTTCCTGAGCGATGCAACAATCTAAGCTTTGGCCCATCATTAAGAGATGGTGACCTCGATCTCCAGCAATGCCACAGCAATCTACTTGGGGGTCCAAGAGAACATAATTAGTCTCGCTCTCTCTGAAAGGGGTAGGAAGGCCCTGTTTTCCCCCATCATTCAGTGTGATACTAGCCAATGTGGGCATCTGTTAGCTGACATAACAGAATTGGCAGTTAGTGTTCTCCTCAAAGCGTGTTGATCTGTCCAATTCAAGAAGATGTGCTGGCTGGCTTCACATGTCTAAGAAGAAGCACATGTCAGCCTTCACCCTCCCTGCTTGGCAGCATTGTATGAAAGAGGAGACCTAGCTAGTGGGTGTAAATTGGCTAGGACTAACATGCAGGAAAAAACTGGGTAAACAAGACATTCCGATGGCTCCAGACTTCTCTAATCTTAAACTATAAATTAATATAACTACAGTACTGTGCAAAAGTCAGAGATCACCCTTCATTTGAAGTTTCCAGTTGTTCATTTTTCAGGAGATATTTCTTTTTTTTTGTTTTTTTTTATTTTTTACCCGATTTTCTCCCCAATTTAGTCGTCTCCAATTCCACCCGTTAGGACTCCCCCAATCACACACGACGCTATCAACGCTAGGAGGGTGAAGGCTAACACAGGCTTCCTCCGAGACCTGTGAAGCCAGCCACCGCTTCTTTTCAAGCTGCCGCTCACGCAACGTCACTGGACAGCTGAACGCGCTCGGAGGAAAGCGCCAACCGCCAGATCTGTTACGTCAGATCTGTTACGTCGCACTGAGTGATGGGGGGAGAAAGGCAGCCATCCCACCCACCCAGAGAGAGCGAGGCCAATTGTGCTCTCTCAGACTCCCGGCTACGGATGGCTGTAGCATCACCAGGGATCGAACTCGCAATCTCCTGATGACAGGGCCAACGCTTAGACGATTGCGCCACTCGGGAGCCTTCAGGAGATATTTCTGAGGAGATCAGACATACGTTTGCATAAGGAAGGTGAAAGTCAGAAAAGGAAAGTAAGTGAAAACACAGAACTTCTTTAAAACTAAAGCTGAAAATGTATTTAATACAACCATATAGAAAAATGGGACTCTGACCTGATAGACCACCAAAACTTTTACCATTATCACCATCTTTGAGAGAGAGAGAAGAAAATCAAGCTCCATTCTTGCTTCAAATCTGAAAACACCCACAGGTGTTTCTGTCCATCCTTCCACTGTGAGAAGACAACTCAGCGCTGTGGGTCTGAAAGGATGTGTCATTAAATTATAAAGGTGTTGCTGTGCTTCTGTTCTTAGAACAGTGTTCTCCTACCCTGGTACTGGAGAGCTACTTTCCTGCAGAGCCTAGTTCCAACCACAATATTCCACACCTGCTCCAGCTAATCAACCATTTCCCAAGTTCTTGACTGGCTGGATCAGTTGTATTAGAGTAAAGTAAGGGGTGGGGCAGCTTATTGGATACAGGTTGAAACTAAACTTTGCAGGAAGGAAGCTTTTCAGGACCAGGACTGGAGACCACTGTCTTAAAACAATGGACTGGCCACCAGAGCCCAGAGCTTAACATCATTAAACGTACTTGGGATAACTTGAATGGTGCAGTGGTTATTTATTTTACCTTTATTTAACCAGGGTAATCACATTGAGTTTAAAAAGCTCTTCTACAAGTGAGCCCTGGCCAAGAAGGCAACACACAAAACAATCAACAAAGAAACAACACGACCACAACCAACAGAATCAAATCAGGGTCAAAACCAAATTAAAAACAAGAACAAACATAATGATACAGCTCTTTAACAATCATCGTCAAATTCACTCAGGGAAATAAACTGATCCAATTTCAAATGTTTTTGCAGGTCATTCCATACAGATGCAGCTCTGTAACTAAAAGCTGACTTGCCGTATTCAGACCGTACTATCAGAACATCCAGCTGAATAGGGGTGGGAATCTTTAGGCACCTCACGATTCGATTCGATTACGATTCAGAGGGCTGCGATATGATTATAAAATGATTATCGATGCGTCTTGATACATTTTTTTTTTCTACACATGATTTCTATTTTCCTACTGTCTGAGGACTTGGTAGTTTTAAAACAAAGTATTTGTAATGATCCATAATGCATTTACGTCCAATATCTTTCATTAATAAATCAAATGGAAGTGATGTGGCAAGTGAACTAGAAGGCTCTCATTCACTGCTCTGGTTTGGAGCACATGAGACGCTGCTGCCATAAGATCCAGTGGTGATGGATGACCACGCAGCACGTTATATATTCTTTAGTGATTTTATAACTTCAGTTTTGGTCTCGTTATAGAGGGGGGGAGGCGCGAAAGACTGCAGGTCACGTAGCAATGAGGTTTCGCCGAGCGAGTAGCGAACGAAAAAGGAAAAGAGAAAGACAGACGGACATTTGGAGATGAATAGACTTATTTGCATTCATAAGCAGCGCAGTTGGTTTCCTGGTACGTTAAATCTGCAGCGAGAGACTCAAACACTAACTAAAAAGTTGCAAAGATGAAGTCGCTTCTCTTTCTAATTTTCCCGTTCCACCTTAAATGGTGCCGCATTTACATTCGGCGTCTCAGTCAAAATTTAAGGTGGAACGGGAAAGTTCAGCAAGAAGCTGGCGAGTGAGAAGCGACTTCAGCCTCGTAAAAACAGCGGAACGCTGAGAGACATTTTACAAAAAGCTATTCAACTTTTGAGGGAAAGTTTTCTGGCGGAGTTGGAAGAAAAGCGGCTGTAGCTGAGCTAAAGCTTAAAGCAGAGCAGAGTAAGTCTGTGTTTTCGTTTATAATGTTTAGCCTAAACTAGGACATCATCACATACTGGACATTAAACGTTGCGGCTCCCAAGCTGGTTTGATTTTTGTTGAAAGGACAAAAAGGCTCTTCTTATCATTTGTGTTGTGACTCCTGACCTAACCTGGCTTTAATGCAGAGGGAGCCGGTCAGATTTGTCGCTCATCCAGTTGTGTTTGTGTTGTGACAGCCACAGACTGTGTGGGCGCTGACCCCTTTCACCGTCGAAAGCACGTACAATGGGGAGGCGAAAGCCCTGCCACACTGCATAACATTGTTTGCGAATGGTTTGATTAACGTGATGAAGAGTTCAAGGTGTTGCTCTGACCTCCAAATTCCCCATATCTCAATCCGATCCAGCATCTTAAGCATGTGCTGGAAGTCCGATCCATGTTGGTTCCACCTCTTACAGGAAAGGATACCACAGGGCACCTTCAGAGGTCTTGTAGAGTCCATGCCTCAGCAGGTCAGAGCTGTTTTGGCAGACCAACCACTTATTAGGTCATTATGTTTTGGCTCACTGGTGTAACTATAACTTATTAATAAGTATAATTTTGCATTGTTTCCCTTGTGCCTAACAATAAGCCTTAACCATCATTGCACCTTCTATTCAGCTATTTTCTTCCTCAACCCAAGCAATGAAAATAAATCTAATTCTGTTCTATCTGTTATATAAACCTTTGACTGTGAAATGGTGGTGGACAGCAGTCGCGGTCTGCTCAAATAATTGCAGACAAGGGTTTATACCAAAATAGCGACAGGCCTGCCCACACGTCAATCGGCCGAGTCAAACCGATGTCAATATCTCATTCTAACAAACATTTGGAAACACTCGAGATGCACTCGCCTCTCTGTAGAAGAGGTGGGCCTGCAAATCACTGGCGGTTTTACACTGGAAGTGATTATTGATTCAGGGCGTTAGGGTCTGCGGCCCGTCCCATTATGTGTGAAGCAGGAGTCCAGCCCAAATGGCTGTGGTGCGGTAAGCACCGAAGACAGCCACTGAGCGAGGTTAATGAGCAAAGCTGCTGTTGCCTTGCTCTCCTCATTGACCTTCGCCCTCTCCGTCCTTTTAATCAATGCTGTTTTGTGCTAAAGATCAAACACTAACAGGCTAATCGATCCGAGTCCTGTCTCCATGTGAGGTAGCCTGGAGAGACGGACCTATTACTCTGGCCGGCTATTGATGACTGCGGAGCCAAGACGAAGCCTGAGAGGGTTTTAATGAGAACACAACGTGAACAATCATCTGCTTCATTATGAAAAGTCATGTAGCAGTTTGCTGTAGGGCAACTGAAGCATCTCAGGTCAACTTTTGACGTCTATGTGCAAACAGTTTTACATAACCAACCACCTCTTAGGATTAAACAGGCTGTTGTTGTTACTGTGCTTTTAAGCCTGACCATAGTTATGGTCAAATTACATGTTTTGTTGCTTTCCTAAGTGAATATTAAAGCAATAAGCCACGAGAGGCCATGGGTTACTGCAATTTTATCATGGGGAAGGGTGTTCTCTCCTCCCTGTAAGTCTTATTTAGCACAAATCCAGTGGCGCCCTCTTCTTGTGCTGGGGCTGAATCTCAAATGGCTCCCTGCTCCCTACATAGTGCACTACATAGGAGTTTAAATACTGCCTCCTGAAACCCAACAGTGCAAAATACAGCTAAGAAATAGTAATTTGGGACTCATCCACACTCGATAAATGATCACTATTTGGCTGTAGAGGCTAGAACTTTCATAGCTAGCGCACTATTTAGGGAATACGGAGCCGTTTGGGTTTGTTGCGACTTCTGACTAAAACACAGAAATTTGAAGCATGTAAGACATTAAAGTGACATGCTGTTTTACTGTTAATCATACCATAAGTACTTTAATTTAAGCCTGTGATATTAATGATGGAGTCGTTTAGGCTGTTGGCTCTTTTAGCCTGTTAGCTAGCTGACCAGCCTGGTTCTAGTTAAGAACATAAGGTGTCAGCCCCTCAGTTTAAACTAAAAATGGGTTCTTACTTCCTCAGTACACTCGGTGGTCCATGTGAGCAGCATGAGAGTCAAAGACTCTTCCATTGACAGCACAAGGATGTCTCAGTGCTGTGGTGCAGTGATACACAGTTCAGTTGTGTGAGGGCGGTCATAGCTGAGTGCATATTGTGGATTTTACAACGGCTTCAAACGTGGCTCAGCCAATCAGATTTCGGACCCAAACTATCCATTTTTATATAACTACACATCCTCTACATGGAACACACATCTGCGTGTTTTAATGCGTAGTTACTGTTTATTGGCCTGTTTTGGATTCGTTCTTTTTTGTGATTTGACAAAAAACACCATTTAAATTTATCTACCAATCAGCCTACAGCAGTTTAGCCCTGCCCACTCACACTGAAGTGATAAGGAGTGTTTAAGAAACAGGGGATTCAAAATAAGCTTTGTTTGCGGTTAGTTTCATATATGGACGAGGACGCAAATGAAACTTCAACAGTGTTTACATACTATATCAAAATAATTGAGGAAAGGTCAGATTTCTATGACCTGGGCCCTTTAACTGTATTGTTTTGTCATTATGTCTTACACATTTGTGCTGTGCTGTCTAATTTATCTACCTTTCTCAGCCATGAGATGACAGGTCTCAAAGGCTTTTATTACAGTAATAAAACCCCCAATGATAATACAATTCAAGGGAAAATGAATATGGACCACAGATGCTATTCCACTTATACACAGCATAAATAGATTACATTAGCCTTCATGAAATTATTGTCTAATAGAGATGAATAATCAGAGTTAATCAAACATAACCCAAACATAATGAATACAGCTGTAATCACTGGCTTAGTGTTTCACACCCTCACTTACTCACATACTCATGCACACAGGCTTAGACTCCAGCAATCCATTTGTGGGCCCACACTTCAATTCCTCATTGTTGAAACTACCCTACTTATGAGTTTCAAAGTAGTTACATAGCAGTTACATAGTAGTGACATAGTAGTTACATAGTGGTGGGATAGTATATGAAATCCTACTGAAAACAGAAAGCAGTGATTAGAAAATTCTGTTTGACCTGAATTACATTGAAAAGTGTCCAAAAACACAATATTGGATAGTTTACTTTATTTATTTATTTATTTATTTATTTTTAAAGAAATATACGCTCGTTCCAAATATGATGTCTGCAACACGCTCCAAAAAAAGCTGGCAAGGAGCATGTTTACCACTGTGTTACATCACCTTTTCTTTTAACAGCACGTAATAATCATTTGGGGACTGAAGACACAAAATGACACAGTTTAAAAGTAGATTTTTTTGGCATCCTTCAGTTTTACAAGTCTTTAGCTGTGAAACCGTACGAGGCCTTTGTTACCATATTTTACACTTCATAATGTGCCACACGTTTTCAATAGGAGACAGGCAGGCCAGTCTAGCACCACTTTCTCTGATAACGCAGCCATGCTGTTATAACATGTGCAAAACGTTTCTTGGCATTGACATGTTGAAATAAGCATAGACAGCCCTGAAAAAGATTTATATATATGTGTAAGCATTAATAGTGCTTTCACAGATGTGCAAGCTGCCCATGGTCTGGGCACTAATACACCCCCATCCCACGACACACCCTGGCTTTTGAACTTTACATTGGTAAACGTCTGGATTGTTGTATACTACTCTGGCTAAGAGAGCATGACCTCCATTATTTCCATATTGTGTTCCATATAGGGTATTGTGGACTTGTCAGACCACAATACACCTTTCCACCGTGCAAGTCAAGTCAACAGATGTTGTCACAAAGCAGCTTTGCGGAAAAATCCAGGTCCAAGCCCCCCATGAGCAAGCCAAAGGCAACAGTGGCAGGGAAAAACTCTCTAAGAGCAAAACCCAAAAGGGTAACCCATCCTCCTCTGGTCGACAACCGGAGAGCAAACAATAACACAAGTGCAATATGATCAGAGAATAAGGTCTGACCATTGGTACAAAAGGGGAAAAGCAGGAGAAGCAATGGCTATGATTCATGATGAGCCCCAGGCCATTTCAGACGATCTCGAACCCAGAGAAGTTGTCAGCGTTTCGGGACATATATGTGCATTGTGGAGTCTTTACTTTTGTGGAAGCAGCAACTAACAGTGTTTATTGACAGTGGTTTATCAAAGTGTTCCTGTACGCCTGTTTCTCTGCATACTTTGTTAGCCCCACTTTTACCCTGTTCTTCAGTGGTCAGGACCCCCATGGACCCTCACAGAGCAGGTACTATTTGGGTGGTGGATCATTCTCAGCACTGCAGTAACACTGACGTGGTGGTGGTGTGTTAGTGTGTGTTGTGCTGGTACAAGTGGATCAGACACAGCACTACTGCTGGAGTTTTTAAACACTGTGTCCACTCACTGTCCACTCTATTAGACACTCCTACCTCATCAGTCCACCTTGTAGATGTAAAGTCAGAGACAATAGCTCATCAGTGTTACTGCAGTGCTGAGAATGATCCACCACCCAAATAGTACCTGCTCTGTGAGGGTCCATGGAGGTCCTGACTACTGAAGAACAGGGTAAAAGAGGGCTAACAAAGTATGAAATGGACAATGAGTGTAGAAACAAGGAGGTGGTCATAATGTTATGCCTGATCGGCGTATATATATATATATCTATTCAGTCTATAGCAGTTTATCCTACTCTACCTTACATTATAAGGAGTGTTTTGGCCCAGACTGCTTTTTTGAATGATGCACAGTACATGGCAGCCAATGAGAACTGAGATCATTTACATACACCAGTGTACGACAGCATGTTGAACTGTATAGAATAGTGGCTGAAAACTGTAAATGTAAAAATGAATAATCAATGAAAAAATGAAACACAAGACAAATGTGGGATATGGGCTTTTCAAGCTTGGTCTCCAAGTAAAAAGCCTGAAGTTTAAAGGATTAAGTTCAGCTATCAAGGTACATAGTTACAAAGTTTCTAAGTGCGCAGTTTCTACCCTCAGAATCAAGCGGTTTTAATATAACGACGGGATACTGATATAATTAAGCAATTAAATTAAACTGCTGCAATCATGGCAGCGGCTCCATTTCCATAGTACAGTTTGAATCAATTTCAGATTGATTTCTTCTTTTCAGTGCACTTCTTCCGAGAGTGCACTCCAGAAAGTGTTCTCTCCGGCAGCTGCACGCTGCGAGCAATCAACACTCGGCATAAGGTTCCACCCACGACTGTAGCAACACAAGCGGCCACGTCAGTGTGAAATCTCGTCCGACAGTTGAAACTGACCATGACCTCGGCCTTTCAGCTGGGATTAGCAGATTTGTCTAACACATTAGGGCTGCGACGCAGACAGGCTGCGGCCCTAATCGACTGAAACATCTCTGGCTAGGAGGTGTCGCCCAGATAGGCGCCTCACCAGAAACATGGGCACATTGGGCCGAGTTCCTGTCTAGCTAACTAATGCGGTTCAGGAAAGGTGTGTGCGCGGTTCATCAGTTCCGCCCCGTCGGGGTCGTGGAGACAGCTGTCGTCTTCGCAGTCATCAACGCCACTCAACACTGCCAGGTTTAATTGCTTTAGCCGTACATGATGTGCACCTTTTAGCGGTGCGGTCAGTCTGGAAATGTACTGCATCGCCTCAGTCATTCAAATCTGGGTTTTTGGATGCACTTAGCATTAAAATGTTAACGTTTGGGTTAAAGCTGACCCTGGTTGCTCTAACCACGAAGTGCATTCAAGAAAATACTGTGACAAAAATCCAATTTTTCCCCTTTTCACCCCAGAATCAGTCAGCTGAGACATATTTGTCTGAAGTTTACTTTTTTACCTTTGTACTGGAGTTATTAGGCCAGTGTAACTAAGTTTATACCTAAGATTGTGCATAAATTAGCATGGTGCTAACTTTAGCAAATTGTTAAGTTATTTCAAATAAACCTGATTACGTAACTCATATGGGATGACACATCGCTCAAAAACAGGAATAGCCTGTTTAAGATGCTGTATACATGTTTACCATGCACTACCTTTAATTCTCCCTAACAACCACCTGCGTCCTTATTCTAACCAGAGGTTGGTTTAAGTTTCACGAGGTAGTTTGTTAACAATTTGTAGACACATCTGTAGATATAGTCATATGCCAAAGTTTAAACACAACCAAGAAAAATGTATAGCGTAACATGTGCCCTAATTTTAGAATGAAATGATGTAAAGGTGAGGCTGGTATAGGGTAGTGGATAACACTTCTGCCTTTGACACTGTAGGCCGGTGTTCAATCCTGGGCAAGCACCTTACACAATACCGATAAGAGTCCTTGGGCAAGACGCCTAACACTGCCTTTGTCTGCCTGTGTAAAATGATCAAGTTGTCAGTCACTCTGGATAAGAGCGTCTGCTAAATGCCGTAAATATAAGAAGTGAGTTCTTTGTAGGATTTGAAGTTATTACTATTTTTTTATTAGAAAATCAACAAAACATAATTTGACCAGATTTTTACAAACGATTATACTTTATATGGGCTATGCAAGTAAAGTGAAACCAAAATAGCAGGAACAGCTGCATTTTGGCCAGGCTTTTGTCCATTTCTATAGCTGTATATTATAGAGTGTCAAAAGACGCAAAAGCAAGTCTACTTAATATTACTTAACCCTTTAAAACCAACACAAAAAAGTGTCTATTTCTGCTGTTTTATCTACTCTTTTCTGTTCCTAATGCAATTTCTCAATGTTGCGTTTATTCTAATGTGTAAACAATGTGATCTTATACAGCCAAACATTCTAGACCATTATTCAGTTTGTTTCACAAGCTACCATTTCGAACCACAAATCCCATGAATAGCAACATAAGATATAAAGCAGTCGTGTTGTATTGTTACTCCTATATATAAATCACAAACAATAAGCAGTGACTGATCTGAACTGCGCTCTGAATGAGCTTGAGCGTTCACTCACCTCATGCATCTCTCATACAGTGATAGAAAACATGGTAGCAAACAGAAAGCTCTGGTTCTACAAGCTGAAATTGATATAATTATTTTAAAGTTGCCAAAAGGAACATGCTATGGTGGCGGTTTATATGGTTAACCTTGTAGCAAACTTCAGACACCACACATATCTTGTCTGATACATTTGAAGTATGTGGGAAATGATGTAAAATTGAATCTGAGCTATGGCTTTATTGCACCTGGACTGTGTGTGTGTGTGTTTGTGTGATGACTCTACATGCTCTAGTTCCTCTGTTCTACTATACCGCGCTCTGACAAGCTGCTCTAAAGCTGAGCCACGGCGCACAGGTGTGGAACTCTGCTCAGCCAGTCCACCAGAGCTGACCTGACACAAGTAACAGGTGCGACTACAGCAGTGTTTCCAAATCCTGATCCTGGGGTAACCCTGCCCACCTCACATGCTCATGTTCATCCACTTAAATCCTTAGATGACTAGAGTCATTACTGTTGATTTGCTATACTATTTAAATGCAATTACGTCATGACACAATTAATTACATTGAAACATGATTAATTAAACTTACATTTACATTCTGTACTGACGAGATTGAGCTCACACATGTGAACTTGTTCAGTGAGTGAGTTTACAACATTAACTCTTAAAAGTGCAGCGATATTCATCTCAGTTTGATAAACCGTGTGAATGTAATTACTAGTTGTGTCAAAGCTACATAAAAACATGATAAATATTAATGCTGCTAGTTTTTTTTAACGCTGTTAACATATACAGCTTTTAAACAGCAGATTCTATTAATGGCTCTTCTGATAAAGGTTCCAGCTACTGCCACACCATCTATTTATCACCAAAGTACTTCAAGTAGATAGTATCATCTCTAAGCCAAACACAGCACTGATGCGGTAATAGTACTAATATAAGTAATGTTAGCACTGGGGGATGCCTTAAGCACACTTCGCTGGACAGTGCACCCAGAGGATCTATGAATAAATCAACAACCTGCAAACAAACCAAAGCAACAGCAAACTGGAAAGTGTCCACTCTATTAAACACACCGCCCTTGTTGGTCCGCCTTGAAGACGTAAAGTCAGAGACGATAGCTCATCTGTTGCCGCACAGTTTGTGTTGGTCATCCTCTAGTCCTTCATCAGTGGTCACAGGACGCTGCCCACAGGATGCCTATTTAGGCCTATTTAGATTTTGCTAAAAATCTCAAAAATCCTGTATGGTTCTGCACCGTAAGCCCGGGTAAGTTGAATTTACTTAAAAAAATTGAGGCAACCGGTTGCCTTAAAAATGTTACGTAATGTGTAACGAAAACTTGAGTTTGAACAGCTATATATATATATTTTTTTGTTAATAACTTTTTTTTAATTTTGATAGCAAATACACAAACAACACTCATGAAAATCAACACCTCAGAAGGATGGGGGGGCATCCACATACATACACGTACATCATACATTAATACACATTCTACAAAAGCAACAATGATTACAGAGTCTTAACATAATTAATGGCCTCAGTCCAAAAAGCGAATCGTTGCTGCCTTGGCATTGTGGAATCTGGCAGTTGCCCGTTCTAAAATAAGAATATCTAGAAAATATCTACACCATAACTGAGATAAAGAAAGGTTAGGTTCAAACCAGCCTTTCAAGACTGATTTCTTGGCTGCAGTCAGGGCTGCCGTCATGACTTTCTTTTGTTGTACAGTAAGCATTAAACTAGAATCATCAAGAAGTAAAAGTAAGGCTGGAGACAAGGGAATATTCACGGACAAATAACCAGACAAGATTTGTATGACACAGCAATAAAGCCTTCACAACTGAACATGACCAAAACATATGAACATAATCTCCAACTAAACCCAGCTGACATCTGCTACGAATAGCTATATTTTTGGGTTTGGTTAACATAAATGCATGTTTGTGCAACTCGTAAATTCTATTTTTTTTATTTAACGTTTTGAAATTGCAATTTAATCAAGTTTCATTAGGCAATTAAGAGTTTTTTTTCTAAATAAGTGATATTGAACACTTTACCAAACACCCAAGGGTTAACCTTTACTGTAAACTTGGTCACTGACCAACACAAACCCCCACTCATCTGCAAAGAGAACGATAACCTTCACTTTTAGCCAACAACACAAGGTCAGTTGAATAAAGCATATACAATATGCATATGCTTGAGTAAAGGCAGCCTGGGTGGAATGAAAGAACACTGACAGTAAGTAAAACAAATGGAAAGAAACACCCAATATGCAAATAGATGGAGCCAGGAGCCAATGGGAAAGAAATATGTTTTATCCAATAAGATTGTGTTAACAAAACAAACGTAACTGTATTTTACAGCTTACTTAGTTTCACTCAGTTTCACACATTTGTTCAGCAACTTTAATGAGACAGAAACAATTAAAACCAACAGAAATGTCGTCATTTTTTGAATGTGGGGTTTCAAAGCTACCATGGCAGCAGACTAAACTAAATAGCAAGTTAATTTAACTCAAAAATGCCATTTGAGTGTATGAAATCATCAAAAACGTTCCCTTAGCTTAACATTCTTGAGCAATATGTGGGATATACTGAGTTTTATGTACGACAGACGTTTGAGTTATTTGAGTTAAAATAAAATGTGGGATTACAGTGTGGAGCATCATTTTATCATTTTATGGATAAGTGAATCATGGTTCAAAAGATGACTATGGAGAAGTAAAGGAACTGCTCATGATCCATCTGTTAAGCATGGTGGAGGTAGTGTTATGGTGTGGGCACGTATGGCTGCCAATGGAACTGGTTCCCTTATGAATTTGGTGATGATGTGACAAAAGCAGCTGGATGAATTCTGAAGTGTTTACTGCTGTATTATCAGTTTTGAGGCAAGACTGAAGGGAAAAAGCCCTAAAATCAACACGAAAGTCCAACATCTGGTGATGTCTATGGGTTCCAGATTGCTTGCAAGTATCAAGTATTAAAAATGACAACTTTCTTTATGTTTGTTAGGTTTTCTAATTACTTTTGACCCCTGAAAAATGGGGTCTAAGACAGAAATACCTGCACTGTTCACCCAATTTGGATGTAAATATCCTCAAATTAAAGCTGTCTGTGATTGAGCTCATATTCATTGTTCACTACTCTTGCCCGGTGATACTTGTAAGAAAACTACAGGGATAAATTTTATAAAAACATTTTGTGAAAACAGTTCTCTTAGTAGTAGTATTAGTAATACACAACATGTAAGGCACCTCATTGTCAGGCTATCCACCAGGGGACCCCCTAAGACCTCTGCCACAGTTTGAACCCTGGCAGGGGTCCTTGGCACTCGCCCAGTAGGCCCGGCTTGTAACACATCCCTGATTTAGAAGCAGTTTGATGCGGCTTCCGTTGACGCAGCAGAGACTGTGGAAGCTGAAATGTTTTCGCCTTTGATCACCATAAAACTGCCTCTGTTGAAAATATTTTCCATTTTCGAACAGCCCCCCCCCACAAAAGGAACAAAAACAAAGAAACGCATTGAGCTTTGAGAGAACATTTTTCTGCATAATGAAGCAATGAATAGATGCCGCACCTGTGTGTGTGTGTGTGTGTGTGTGTGTGTGTGTGTGTGTGTGTGTGTGTGTGTGTGTGAGAGAGACTGGCTGTATTTGAGGTGTGTAACACGGTTCCATCTGCCTGGTCCTGAGTGTTCTTCCCTTAGGTAATGCCGGTCCTCCGAGAGTCTCGCAATGAGTCATCACTCGCTCTGCCTCTCCCTCGCTCTTTCTCTCTCTCTCTCTCTCTCTGTCTCTCTCTCTCCCCTTTTCTTTTTTTAACACTATGCTCTCTTGTCCTTTTATCGCACCGTGGCAGGTAGAGATGAATAGAGAGGCTCAGCTGGGCCGCTTAGGCCCTGGAGAGATCCGGGCGTTTGACAAGGCCAGAAGACAATAAGAACCTCCTCAGTTTCCGAGCCTGCTGAGGGACTCTCTCTCCCTCTCTCTTTCTCTCTCTCTCTCTCTTTTTTTTCTCTCTCTCTCTTTTTTATTGCCCTCTCTCTCTCTCTTGTCTTCATGTTCAGAACACCAAAGAACATCGGCTCAAGTCTCCTCATCGCTCTCCAACACATGGAGCAATTTGCTTGCCCTGCTTTCATCACTGAAAAGAATATGATGTGAGACATTCCATCAGCAGAGTACCTTTTTTTGTGCCACCATACATTTTTATACAATACATGCGCAAATATGGTTCTTATCTGGCTCACCAGATGCATTTAACATCCTTGTTCTAAATTAAAATCACCTTGTGGACCGTAATTGACCGTTTGCAAAATAATGATTGACACTCTGCTTAGCAACCACCTCTAAGCACCACTTCATTCCAGTGAATAAAAAAACTCTGGCACAACAAACCTGGAGTGAGAACGGCAGTGGCAATAAATTCGTCACAAGTATTAGGCCAAAAGAAGTGTAAGCCCAAAACGTTTAACAGGCTTGAAAATAAGCTAAACTGGGTTCATCTGGGTTATTTTATTTGCTAATATCTATGTTAATATAAAGTCTAATGACAATTTTAAAATGAGTTAGTTGGCTAAGCTGGCTGTTCTTAGCCTAGCTGCTGACATTGCTGACAGCTTAATAAATTAGACTAAAGAAGATGGTGCGGAAATCACAGTGTGATTAAAAACATTCTGTTAGAAGATATTAATGGACTTATATGTGTACAATCTTTTGCGTTTGTTGAGATTTTCTAAAGGACCTTGTGTAGAAGACGACAGCATCTAACACTGCGCTAACTTTAGTCACACCGTCAAACCTTTAGTGTCTCTTTTAGGTGGTATTTGTGTCAGTTTTTTTCATTCAGAATGTACCTTTCAGGAAAACAATGATAGAACAAAACATTTATGCAAAGTTGTGTTATCTGAAACAACAAAAACATCATAGACCAGCAAAACCAGCATATCGCTGCTGTTGGAACAAAACCTCATATCTCCATTTTTGTCATACACTGTATGTAAAATTCATGATGAATGGACCAAAAGAACGGCCCAAAAGGTCTGGTTCCATTGACTTACATTAAAAGTAAAGTATGCTTTTTCCTTCTCCTGTAAAGTTACCATTTTGAAGATAGAAGGTTTTCTTCTGATAGCAGCGATATGTTGTGGTTGGATGCTGTTATGCTGGTCAAGTGCAGTAAAAGTTAATATGCTGACCAGCAAAACCAACATAAGCTGTGTTTTGGGTGCTGGCATGCTGGTCAACCAGCATGACAATGCTGGCTGACCAGCTAAACAAGAACCAGACCAGCATAAACTAGCTTAGACCAGTATGGAATTAACTTCATTTTTAAGCAGGGTTATTGGCCTGCAAAACTGCTTTTTTGTCCAGCCTACTCGACGCATGTTACCTAAAATGAGTACGACATCATCGCCTGTACAGGGTGGGATCAGTGATTTTTAAGTCAGTACACTAACTTAGTCAGTGAGTGCCACAAGTGTTTAAGTGTTAGCCCATCATTAGGAGATCATGAGTTTGATCCTTGGTGTTGACACAGCCATCCATGGTGTCAGCGTAATGCTAGCCAACGTAGGTGTCTTCTTCAAGTTTGTTCAAACGTCCAGTGACGTTGCATTAATAGCAATTTGAAAAGCTGTGGTGGCCAGCTTCAGGTTTCCTAGAGGAAGGATGTGCTAGCCTTTGACCTAGCTAGGTGGAATTGGCAAAGATTAAAAAACCGTAGCCCAGCCTTATAGATAGTACGCTACAAACAACATCAGTTAGCAGTCCTGCTAGTACCTAGGAGAGCTGAACATCTTTTTGAGCCTGAGTGTGGGACGTTAGAAGGATGATATGATCCAAAACACTCTTGCAAAAGCCGATCTGATGCCTCTGATTTTTAAATCAGGCCGGGCAAGGACACAATATTTTACCATGCTTTTTTCAGGACTCAGTAATGCTACTTCTTTTAGCTTAAACAAATCTTACCTGTCACCACTTCAAGGTTTTATTTGTTTTGCAAAACAAGTATTTCCAGTATCACTTCTACAGTTTCAGCCCTCAAAAAATGTAAAAAACTCTCCCCTACCAGAGCTAAGAGGCTAACAATTAGCATGCCATTCCAGCTTAGACCACAAGGCTGTTTTTTCCCTTTAACCTTCATTAAGTACTTGTAAAAAGTTGCTGAGGAGCTAACCGGTCAACAATTAGCATTCTCTTCCAGCTTCAAATTGAATTGTCCCTTTGTGGTCAAGGGTGGTATGGCATGTTAATTGTTAGCCAGTTAGCTCCTCATTGAGTAGTTTTCACCTTGTCCTTGAAGGGTAAGGGGGAAATAAACAGCTGCCCCTTGCTGGTCAAACCTGGTGTAAGAGGCATATATTTTTTGTCACTAGTGGGAGAATTTTTGTCTTAGGGTTTTGAAATTATTCAAGTGATGCTAGAAACATTTTACAGTTTTACAGTTTTTGGGATGTTATACAGGCACAAGAAATAAAAATAAAGTGGAACTTAGATTCAGGAATGCACTTTCAATTTGTGTTTCTTCTTACCCCTTAGGGCTTCTGTAATGTTTGCTCTGAAATTTTTATTTTAAGAATACTTTGATTGCTACATTAAATTTGGGCATTTGTGCTCATCTATAACTGAAAAATGATTGGGCAAGCTGGGAAAAAGTTAACAAGGCTTCGTTTGCCAACCTTTCTTAGGAAGAAACTTCTTCTTAAAACCCACTTACTAACATTCGCCAGTGTTTTCTTACATGGGTTTTGTTATCAGGTAAGAACAGAATCTGTGTTCTGTCAAGAGCACAAAGGTTTCTCCTGTTTAAGAACATGCCATAAATTTGACGTAGACTTTTCTTAGAACCTTTCTCAAGAACTAATTTAAGAAAAAACTTAGGAAGATATTGGTGAGGCCCAATGAGCCTTGAAGGGTAACATTAGCTACCTTTTGTGTTGCCTGACATTGTCTAGCTAATTAGCTGTGTTGATATATGATATAACTGTGTTAATGTGTGGAATTCTTTATATATATCTATATAATTATCTCTTATTATACTCCTTGCATGCAGTATTTGAACAAAAAGAAAGTTACACTGGTGGAATGTCTCAACTCTCTTTCCTCAGATGGACATTCAGTGGGCTGAGATTGACCCCAGTGCTCTGAGACGCCGCTTCGGCTCTATATGAGGAAAGTTCTAACGCAGTCTAAAGCATGTTTACACTGGTATTAGACCAAGAAATGATGGCTGTGTGGTGAACTCTGGCTGTGTGCTGTACTTATAAAGTGTGTGGGCCTCTGCATCCTCATTCCATAATGTCCGTAATGTCAAACATCGGTATTTCCATTAGCCTTTCCACTGCAGGTAGCTGGCGTCTGTCGACTTCTCTGAGCACTTTCGTGACCCCAAAGACACGAGTATCTGCCAGACTTCACGCTCCTGTAGGCAAGAGAGAAGGGAGTTCAGAGGAAGGTGAGAGTAGAGATGCGAGGATATATTGCCGCCATTCACAGAAGCTGTGCGGTAAACAGCTTCTCCAGAAACTTCAGATCGGAACGCCAGCATTGACAATGCCGTTTCAACTCTGGCAGCTGACAGTACAGTAACAGGCATATACTGTGGTTGGAAGGCAGGGATGTCACTGAGGGGGAAAGCAGAGTTCTTGTTGTGAGGATGCATATGTGTGTGTGTGTGTGTGTGTGTGTGTGTGTTGTGTGTGTATGCTTGAGTTGGTTTCTATACCTTTCCAGGACAAAAATATCCCCAGATAAAAAAAATTTGAACGTGAAGACCAACAAAATGATCCTATTTGTCAGATGTGATTAAACCAGCTTGTGGTGCCCTGGAGCTATGGGTGATTCTGTACCCTATGGGTCTAGTTAAAATCCAGAAAATCAAAATGCAGTGTGACACAGCTGAGGTCCCTCTCGACTGATATGGACAAATTACACACGCCATTGTAAGCACGGAAACCGAAGAGGTTGGTACAGGCCTAACAATAAGCAGATGACTATATGCATGTTTAGTAATACCATACATCTCAAATAAACGTGTATATATATATATATACACACACACATATACATACACACCACACACACACATATATATATATATATATATATGTATATGTATGCATACATATCACTGTTGTCGGAAGAAAACTTCATATCTCCAAAATGGTAACTTTACACAAGAAGGAAAAAACCTACTTTACTGTATTTTAATGTAAGTCAATGGAACCAGATATTTTTCCAAGTCTTTTTGGGCCGTTTCTTTTGGTCCATTCATCATCAAATTTACAAACAATGCAAAGGACAAGAGGACAGCAGATATATATATATATATATATTCTGTTTTTGACATAATTTGAAAATGCCTGTTGCTCTTGACATTGTGTGTAAATTTCATGATGAATGGCCTAAAATAAAGTGTATTGAGATACATTAAAAGTGAAGTAGGTTTTTTCCTTCTCCTATAAAGTTGTCATTTTGGAGGTACGAGCTTTCCCTCTGACAACAGCGATATACAGGACCACATTCTAGAGTTTACAATCCACTCAATATGCACATTTATGACCACACCTATAAATTGAATTTTGTATTAATGTGCCAAACATACAGCTGTATGCAAAAATGAACGTGCCCTTGGACAAATTACATTAATGCTCATTAATTTTCATTTGCTGAATTTAACATATTGGAGAAAATAATAAAGCATCAATTGTAAAACACGTGGCCTGGGTTCGATTCCCGGCCGGGCGACCAGGGTCATTTCTGTGTGGAGTTTGCCTGTTCTCCCCGTGTCTGTGTGGGTTTCCTCCCACAGTCCAAAAACATGCAGTCAGGCTGATTGGACTCACTAAATTGCCCCTGTGTGTGTGACTGTGTATGTCTGTCAGTCTGCCCTGCGATGGACTGGCGACCTGTCCAGGGTGTATCCTGCCTTCCGCCCAATGACAGCTGGGATAGGCTCCAGCACCCCACCGCGACCCAGAAGGATAAGCGGTTTAGATGATGTATGTATGTATGGATCAAATAGTCTAACGTGACATTCTCATTGATTTTGCAAAATTAAATTACACTTTCACTCATTCCCCAAAAGAACCCACCATGAGCTGAATAATAGCATTATGGATTCTTTTGTTGAAGAACATGACAAACATAAACTAAGCGTTTATGCTTTTTAAAGGAATGGCTTCATGTTATTGACTGAAATTTCAAATGTGGTTGTGGCTTTTTAAACAGTGGAGAGTGACTCTGTTCGGATTCTGGCTGTGAAAGTCATTCTCAGTCTTCTCCTCGGTCTTTTCCTTCACTCGCCCTTGGGGGGAATCCCTGACGCCATCTATTCCGATTCTCACAAGGGTTAAAGGAAGTTTCTACCTGGGCAGTCCCATATCCCAGGATGCATAACAATTTTTTACAATACAGATCTTTGTTGAGGGGCTACCATTAAAATGGACGATAAGACGTGTACGTTAAAACGCCAATTAGCCTAGTAAACGTAACATAGTTAAACACAGGTATATACTAGGCATATAGATACTGTTTATACGTTAAGTTGATGTTAGATAGCCATGTGTGATCACTTTGTTGTTGTCTGTTCATGCCTACAGCAAATTACATAGATACACTGCAATCTCCTGAAACTAACTGACCTGATTTCAGTGTAAGGTATGTTAACATTAGTTAATGTCATCTAATATTTACTTTAGTTTCAACTCATTGCAAGGTACCTATATCACTGCATTTGGTATCTACAGACAACAAAAAGAGGCCTAACTGTAGCTTTGCTGTTATTAAGTTTCCCTCAGTCCCTCAGTTGAACTACATGTGTTTTTCTTCAGTAGCATTGATGGAATATATCAATATAGACACATCACAGAGATATTTAGAACTTCTGCACCACTACTTGGTTGTAGAGAGTCTTGGATTCCGCAGTTTGCTGGGAGGAACTGAGCTACCTTAGAAAATCCCCTCTTGCCCTCGTTTCAGCCAGAAGGTAAAAGCCACACTATACAAACACAAGATCTGATGTAAATAAACTTGTAATGCTCAGAGCTGTGATAACACGGCTGCCAAACACGTGAAATATGTAAGATTCCTCTTGTGCCGCTGTGTACTATTTTCATTCAGTTTATGTCTTGGAAGAGAAAGATGTGCCAGTTATCTCCTTAACAAGCACTGAGGAGATGTCTTCTAAAATTACAGAACATAGTTGAGGTATGAATATGGTCATTTGAAACTCGCACAGTATCGGCACACTGTCCCTGTTCGGTCTGCCACTCTTTGCCCATCAATAAGCACTCAAAGGGGAAACCAAACTTCGTTTTGGGGAAAGAAACGACCAATAAAGAGATAAATATACACAAAAGTTAGTTTTGTGTTTACATGCACTAAATAACCCAAAAACTGCAGAAAATCAGATTTTGTCAGTAATCCGATCAGTGTATTTACATGCACTTGAGTAATCAGACAATTGGGAAACCCCAGGTCTATGAGTCAGACAGGAATCAGATTTCTGCTTTGTAACCAGCCAATAAACTCACAGAAGAAGATGTGACGTAAACGTAATGTAAACTTCGAACTTCATGACGCGGCTTTTTTTTTAAAAACATGGCGCCACTTTACCTGAAAATATGAACATACATCATCTAGAAGATGAAGAATATTTAAATCCTTCATTTCGTCAAGCATGTAGTCACTTTCAGCATCTTTCCAAAAGTGTTTTGCTGCGTCTCGCGGCGACGCTGCTTGTCTATTTCCGGTACTGCCGTCTGTTTCACACATGCGCAGACTGAGAAGTCCGAAAGAAATCAGAGTAAGAGTAACACTCAGTGTCGTTACACATAACAGATGAAATCTTTAAGGAATTCAGCAAGTGAGCACTCAAGAACGTATGACGCAGATGCAAAGTTCGGGAGGGTAAGGAGGAAATCAATGAGAAAAAGAAATGGAATTGAGGCTGATTGCACCACTTTCAACAGTGCTGACAATGGCTCTCCCTGACTCTTGTCAGGGGACCATTTTGACAAATGGCTCTTATTGGCTCCAGTGGCACCTCTGTTCTACTCTCTGCAATAACGGTGCGAGCGGAGTGTCAGCATTTCTCCTCGGCCTGCTCTCGCGGGTTAGCAGGAGAGGACCATCTCCCTTCCTCATCTCTCTCTGAAACCCCGTACGTGCCTTGTGCTTCCCTGAAGGAGCCGATGTAGCGGCGCAAACAAACTGATCTCCCAGTCCGGTCCAATCACGCTCGGCCTAAATCTCATCAGAGCTGAAGTTGTTGGCCGGCGCCGATCGCAGGAAGGAGGCAGCGATAAGCCTCAGGCGTGTACTTGAGAAGAAAAATGAAAAGCTCTGTCTCGCTCCCTCCATGCTATAAACTCTCCAAGGACTTTCTATCTCTCTCTCCCTCTCTCTCTCTCTCTCTCTCTCTCTCTCTCTCTCTCTCCTGTATGCGTACACATACAGAGTGAGAGAGATGGAGCGCAAATTGCTTATACAGTTTTAATAAAAAGTGAGGTCCTCTCAGAAATCCGATAAAAAAAATCCACGACGGGAAGCTCATATCTACCGTCTCGGGATTTAAACCAAAGATTACGGGCTGTCACTCGGGACTACCCGGCATTTAGAAGCCCTTGCTAAAAAGCTTTCAGCCGAAGGAATGGTTAAAAGACCCACTTGTGCCCGAGATTTATCATCCGCCCCTATCGCCTCGCGTAATGTCGATTATAAGCTAAAGCCACTCCTGTCACTCTTCCTCTCCCCAGGAGGGAAAACATGAGCGTGAGGATTATCCTAAACCCAATCTTCTTGGAGGAGCGCTTCCCTCTTCCACCTCCGACTGATGCTGAAGGGATACAGTGTTGGGTTTAGGTGGAGTTGGAAGTGTAATCGCAAAAGAAAGTGTCAAAGAGGAATTTATTTCAAAATTCGGATTGATTCAATTGTTGAAACGCAAATACAGGCATTCAGATTGTTTCGATGTGAAATAGAGCACTGTGGAGGAACGTCATTCCGATTTTCCCTACAGTGGTGGTGATAGGAACCAGGGGTATTACAGAGACTTCCTATCTTTTTGTATAACTTAAAGATCTGACAGGTCAAGATAAGATTTCTCACAAATTCGTATTACAGAAGCCAATTTCACCTTAATTTAAGAATCTTATCTCACAGCATCTCATCTTATCTCAAGTTAGGAAATCTTAACTTACTCGACTGAAGTCGACAATGAACTGTCATGTCTGTTACCTAGCAACCGACCATATGCGCGCAGCTGACACGTAAACACGTAATCAAGTTAGTTAGCCAGACAGCTAATGTTAGCTACCGTTACTGAGGTAAAAAAAAGGTCAAATAAAACTGAAGTGCGCTAAACTGAAAGTTAAGAATGTTCTATCAGCGCTTTGTGCTGTTTATCAGTGTCTCCGCTTCACAGTTTCAGTCTCCATTTCCCAAACGCTTTAGCCGAGCGCGCTAGCGTTACTCCTCTTAATAAACAGACACACGTTCAGCTCTGTCACCTCATTATTCACCACCATCACTGTAATATTGTATCTAACGAGTTTTATCAGACATTAACACCCGAAACGCTGTTAAAAAAAAACCTCACAAGTTAAAGCACAGTTTTCAGTGTAGATAAATGTAGCGTCATTATGCTACGTATAGTCAACTGTGCTGTTTATCACTGTGTAAAACAATAGAAACAGATGGTTTAAACAGAAGTTAAGACGCTCTGAGTTTGTCTTAAAGTTCAAAAAATATTTAGGATATTTTGGCAACTTAGGATATTTCAGTTACTTAGAATGTTTCTGATTTTTTACCATTATTATATTCTTACTTTAATTGTGATTATTTTATTATTATTATAACCATTTTAATACATTTTTTGTTTACTTTTTGATCTTATTCTCCTCTTATTTTATTTTGATTTGATCTGATTTTATTAACCTTTACATTTTAGCTATGTTTTAATTATTGATTTATATTTTTTATTGTATTTTATGCATTTTTATTATTAAGGTTTCACTTTTTTATACTTACCTGATTAGAGCCTTTGTTATTTATTAAATTTACTTTTATTTTTGATGTTCTTACACATTATCAATCCCTTGCTCTGTATCAACTCGGCAACATTGTAAATGAGGGTCACCCTCAGTGTTCTCCGAGATTAAATAAAGATTGATTGATTGATTGATTATAGCATTTTCTTATCTGGAAATAAGTTTGTAGACTTAAGAACTGTTGTTCTGCAATGCCTTCTGTCCTAATTTCAGTCTTAACTGAAGTTGCCATGACAACAAAGCAGATAAAATATGATCTCAGACTTAAGAATTTTCTGTAATATGATCCCCAGGTTTCATGATGTCTCCAACCCACATGTGTCTTCTGGGTTTTTATATGTAATGCTGAGACATTTTGACGTACACTGCTCTACATATACCTCTCGGTCATGAATGGATGGCCTAAAACCTTATCTCAGAACTATCGTAAAGCTAAAGACACCAGACAGCATTTTTATAATAATTTCGTGTAATATCTTTTAATGAGGGGGCTTTTTCAGACATCTGCTTCCAATCAACACCACTGTGAACAATTATCACTCAGTAAGCTTCTGTAGATTGACACATTTCACATCAGACCACTCTGAATGAATCCATTATGATTGAATTATGCAGACATTTAGACATGCAGACCTGTGGAGAGTCATGTGAGGGAGATCTGAGGTCATGTGATCACTTCCACTGTGAGAAGACGACTCAGCGCTGTGGGTCTGAAAGGATGTGTAGCTGTCAAGAAGGACCTCACTGAAAAAAGGAGACGGACACAAGTAGAAGAACATGTGCAAATCGAGCAAAGAAGCTGCTGGTGCTTTCAAAACATTAGACTGTCCAGGCCTCACCATTACTGAGTGTGTTCGGAATTATTTGGATCGTGAGAAGCAGAAAATACAACCAATATCTCCGACTGAACTTTGTGGAAAAATATCCCTGCAGATTTCTTGGAAAAACTGAAAGCAGCTCTCCTGAAAAGAGTGGAAGGTAAAGGTTGGACAATTTAAACACTGACAGATTAGATATTATACTTATTTGTTATGTACTTTATTGGTCCCATAAGGGAAGTTTGTCATTTCGCTGCCTAACTATGCCCAATCTGGGAGCGGCATAGCATTACCAGCTGAGCAGTGCCTCCTGTGGGAGGTTAAGTGCCTTGCCCAAGGGAACAATCAGGTATACCTAGTCAGTTATGGGATTGGAACCTGCAACCTTCCGGTTGATGGCTCACTTCTCCTACCACTAGGTCACCGGACACCCAGTATCCCCTTAAATATATGCTGAATACTGAATGACTTGTACTTATTGGCCGTTTGGACAATGAAATAAATGTAGTAAATGGTGGTGTCTGACTTTTGCACAGTACTGTAAGCTGAAAGCAGCACATAATTAAAAAACTCTAAATTTACTTCTGCTCAAAAACTACTGTTACAGGGAAAAACATACTTAAGCAGCTCCTCTAACGAGCTTGGCTGTAATGCGTTGCTTTGCACCTGAGGGTTTATGCACGGCAGAAACCCGCCTGCTCCGACACCTCTAGACCCCTATTGTTTCGGAAGATGACAGGCTGTCAGGTTAAGTGTTTTGCTACCTTTCGGGAATTGTTTTCCCTGCTCCGGCGTGTGTGTGCGCGTGCTTTAATGAGTTTGTGTGTAAGGTGCCTGAGAGGATAAGGACGTGAGGGTCTTTGATGCGGGGGGATGTCTGAGTGTGTGCAGGAGGAGAGGAGATTTGGAGCAGGAGATCGCAGGAAGGTGCACTAAGGAGCTTTTCGGAGAGGCTTTGATCCAGGAGGACGGCGAGCTCTGGAGAAACATTAATCGTGTTCGGCGATGTTGACGCGCTGAATAATTTCGGATTCGGGCCCCGCGCCGCTCGCGCTCTGTCACTCAGAGGTATTTGTCAACCTCGCTGCTATCTGCAGCTCCGCAGATAGAGGATGCAGGCAGATACTGCGAGCTTTAGGCCAGTAGAAAGACTGACAGAGAGAGAGGGAGAGATAGAAAGAGAGAGAGAGAGAGAGAGTGGGCTGATCGCACTAGCAGCAAGATATGTGGCATCTTGTCACAACAGAAGGGATAAAACGTCAGTTTATTTTTAATATAAAACCGCTCCCTCGACCCTCTCACTGCCTGGCTATAATTAATAATCATGTAAACAACATTTATTTATATTTCTATTGTGTTTATGTCAGGCACTGCTGAATACTGAGAGAGAGAGAGAGAGAGAGAGAGAGAGAGAGAGAGAGAGTCGATGAGAGAAATGGAGAGAGTTAAAGAGATAAAAAGAAAACAAAGGGAAAAAAGAAAGATAAGAGAAAGATAATGGGAGTCGGACAGAGAGAAATAGAGAGAGAAAAAAGAATAGGGTAACAGAAGGAAAGGGTGAAAGAAAAAATGGACAAATAAAGACAGAAGAAAGAAAGAAGCGAGTTAGACCAGGAGAAGAGAGTAAAAGAGAGAGTCAGACAGACGGAAATAAAAAAGAGAGAGAAAGAGAAATAAAGGAGAAAGAAAGAAAGAAAGAAAGAAAGAAAGAAAGAGAAAAACAGGGGGACAGAGTCAGAGAAGACAGTGATTGAGAGAGAGAGAAAAAGAAAAAAGAAAACAAAGGGAGAGTCAGACAGAAAAAAGAAAAAGAAAAAAAGGGAAAGGGGCAAAATAAAACAGTGAGAGTCAGACAGAAAAGAAAGAAAGATGAGATGAGAAGACAGTAAAAGAGAGTCAGAAAACCAAAGAAAAGAGAGAAAGAGAAAAAGACAGAGAAACAGAGGGAGTAACAGGGTGAAAGTGAAAGAGTCAGATAAGACAGTAATTGAGAAAGATAGAGAGAAATGAAAAAAGAAATGAAAAAAGAAAACAGGGAAAAGAGATAGATAGAAAGAAAGAAAGAAAGAAAGAAAGAAAGAAAGAAAGAAAAAGAAAAATGAAGATAAGAACATAGTTGAAGAGAGTCAGAAAAAAGAGAGAAAGTCAGAGAAACAGAGGGAAACAAACAGATAGAGAGAGTCATACAGAGAACAGATGAAAAAAGAGAAAAAGAGAAATAAAAAAGGGAGAGTCAAACAAAAGAAAGAAAGAAAATGTGAAAGAAAAAGAAAGAAAGAGACACAGAAAGTGTGAGATATCAGTATTTGTGAGAGAAAGAGAGCAAAAAGGGAAGATGGGTACACACTACAAGAAGGAAAGAAAGAAAGAAAACAAAGGAAGAGAAATCCAGATGGACATATCTGTATCTGTGAGAGAGAGAGAGAGAGAGAGAGAGAGAGAGAGAGAGAAGGAGGGAGATGGGCAGACACTATAAAAAGAAAGAAAGAAAGAAAGAAAGAAAGAAAGAAAGAAAGAGAAATCCAGATGGACATATCTGTATCTGTGAGAGAGACAGAGTGAGAGAAGGAGGGAGATGGGCAGACACTATAAAAAAGAAAGAAAGAAAGAAAGAAAGAAAGAAAGAAAGAGACTAGAGAAGAGAGTATAAGAGAGAGTCAGACAGAGAAGGAAGAAAAGAGTTTTATTGGGAGAAACAAACAAAAACAAAAGACAGAAACAAAGAGGTGAACAGACGAAGACCAGAGAGGCAGCGATTCGCTCCTGTAGCTCTGCTTTGCGGTAAAGGCTCAGCTCCTATAGAGACACTCAGCTCTCCAGCTCTCGCACAGCTTTAAGCACTTTTTAGATGCTAATAAAAACGAGTGTGTATTGACTGGCAGTGTTTGGGCGGAGAGATGCAGAGCGCCTCCAGCTACAGATCTATTATTGTGCACTGTAAGTGCATGGCGGGTGATCGCTGGAGCATCTAAAGTGTGTGTTCACAAACCAGTGTAAAACCTCCTGTGGTGCTCTAAAAGTTTGGTAGAAGGTGCCAAAACATTCTTCCATCCTCACCGAGTTCACACACTCACACTTGCCCTGCGCAGCGGCTAAATATATCTCCCAGCTGCTTTATGAATCAGTTTCGCCCATTCATTTATTTCTAGCTGCAGCTTTGACTGCGCTGACTTGCGCGGGTTCTTTTTCCGTCTGGGAAGCCTTTTCTTCTGTTTCTTTCTTGTTCTTAAACACTTTCTCAGTGCCACCCCCTCATCGAAGGACAAGCGAACAGTTTAGTGTTGCGTTAAAAATACATTTCGCCTCCTTTTCTTCCGCTCCGGTGGCTCTTTTCCAAAGCCTGCTAAATGTCCCGAGGATAGACCTGACGCTCTACCCCCTCTGCAGGTCCCTCGGCTATTTATTAAACATTAAGCAAGCCCTCCGCGGACCACCTTTTTCTTTATAGAAATGCAGACATGGCTCAGCTTGTGCTACTATCCACCCTCACACACCCCCACAAAAAAAGAGAGTGGAGAAAAAAGAAAAAAAGAGAGGAATCCTTCCTTGAACAGCCTTCTGTGATTGGGGCTGATGAAATATAAATGAACCCAAAGCCCATATCTTCAGGCTCTTTCTCTCTCTCTCTCTCTCTCTCCCTCCAGAGAAAGAGACGAATGGGGGATTCCCTCCCCAGTGTGATCTCAGGAACTATTCTTTCTCTTCCACTCGTCCTCTCTACCCCCTTGATCTTCGCATTCATTTCTAACTCGTCCTGTCGTTCCTTTCTTATCCCTAGGTCCTCTTTATTCCCACTTAAAGCTGCAGCACTTTTCAACTTTATCTCTATCTGCCGCGTCGGTGACACACGGTCGATTATCACAGATTGTAATTTCAATGCTTTTCTCTGTATTTAGAAAAGAACTGAACACCTGTTCGCTCGCAACTTGTTTATAATAGAATCAAGTGGCCTTTGGCTCCCACTATCAGTTGCTTCAGCACCTGCTAAATGGCTTCTAATACAAAAAAGTTTCTGGAGTAAGTAAAATTCAAATAAAAACTGAAATGAGTGATTTATCTACCTGCGTTTGAACGAAAAATAGTACAAAGACGAGATGTGCAACGTTTTTTTTAAAATAAATATACATTTACTGTAAAACTGATGCCTGCAATATGTTCTAAAAAAGTCATGATGGACTATTTAAGACTAGAAACAGGGAGAAGTGTTCAATAAACATCTTAAACAGGTGATGCATTCATGCTTGGAGCTTCCAAGAAAAGGCCAAGTTTTTTAGTGCAAGGAAGTTCGAGGCTCGCCACTTTGCCAAAAATGCGTCAGCAAGTAATATGACTATTCAAAAATAACGTTCTTCAAGCAAGTGATTGCAAGAATTTCAGGTATTTCACTGTTTAAGGTGCATAATAGCTCCAATAGATTCAGAAAATCTGAAGAAATCTCTGTAAAGAAAAAAGGCCAAATCCACAAATGAATGTCACCTGACCTTCAACCCCTCAGACAGCACTGCATTAAAAACCGGCATGCTTCTGTGATGGAGATGATCACATGGGCTCTGGAATAATGTGAAAAAAAAACGTTGTCAATAATGCATCCACAAATGTGAAGACTGGATTATGCACTGAGGAAGCCGTGCATCAACAACATCCAGAAACGCCGCCGACTTCTCTGGGCTCGAGCTCATCTGAAATGGACAGGCACACAGTGGAACATGAGTGGTCTGATTAGTCAGCCTTTCAGATCTGTTTATGGAAATAATTGACTTTTTATCTGAGAGGAAAAAAAAAAAGATGGTCTTTTATTTTTTTTCTCTCAGATAAAAAGTCAATTAGATTGTTACAAGTGTAACGTTCAAAAGCCAGGGTCTGTCATGGTATGGGGGTGCCATACACATCTGTGAAAGCACCATTAACACTGAACACATTTTAGAGCAGCATATACTGCCTTCTAGATGACATCTTTTTCAGGGACGTCCATACATTTCCATTTTCAACACCACACTCTGCATGTGTTATAACAGCATGGCTGCATAATCAGAGAGTGTGGGTGCTTGACTGACCTGCCTGTAGTCTAGAACTGTCTCTCATTGAAAATGTGTGACTTATAACGCTAAAAATGTGACAACGAAGGCCACGTACAGTTACATAGCTGAAGACTTGTGTAAAAATGATTTTTAGTGGTTCTCTCAAACTGTATTTATTGTTGCTAAAAAAAATGAAATCAGATGTGAGTAATCTCACTCCACATTACTTCTATGTCACTCGTTTTAAAACTCAGGTCTGGATCATCTCATGGGTTTTCTGTATACATGCTCAGAGATCAACTCACGATCTCCTGATGACAGGGTCAACACTTAGACGGTGTTTATTGGTTTTAATAATGATGATAAATTCCTGATAAATTTAGGAAGCTACTTTCTTCACTGTGATTGCTACTTGCTGCATGAAATCTTCCCAGCAAATAGTAACGTTGTATAATGACACCAGATACACTTTTTACATTTTTTGCAGGATTAATATCAAGAATATACGAAAGCGTTTTAGGGCCACTGTTAATAAAAATAAAAATAGTAGACTTCGAGAATGAAGTCATAATATTTCAAGAAAAAAGTCGTAATATTTCAAGAAAAAAGTCGTAACATTTCGAGAAAAAAGTCGTAACATTTCGAGAAAAAAGTCGACATTGAAGTGGGATATTGCCAGAAAAGGTCACAATATTGTGGCCAGAGTCTTGTTAAAATGAGGGGCGGTGAGTTGGTGGAGTTTCATATCGATTCACCCCATAAAGAAACACTCAGTCTCCCTGTCTCTCCTGCACATCAGCACCAGCCTGTTATTAGTATAAGAAAGAAATGGCTGAGCAGGAAACTGTGTTTATCTAGAATAAAGAGCCAGACGGATTCGGAGGAAACTGTCTGTCTGTGTTGTTGAAGGAGAATCTCAGGAAGGGTCGTCTACACGGCGATGGGGGGCTACATCTCCCCCCGTTCAAAGAGGGCATGAAGTTTCACAGACAATGAGAATGATAATCAAAATGATCGATCCACAAGGGGAAACTCCGGTGCGCCAGTACAGCAACCGAGACCTCAATGCATTATGGTAGCCCCCCTACAGTTAGCCCACTTTATCCTCAGAATATTACGACTTTATTTCTCTAAATATTACGAATTTATTTCTAAAAATATTATGACTTTATTCTCGCAATATTATGACTTTATTCTCAAAACATTGTGACTTTATTCTCAAAATATTACGACTTTGTTCTTAAAATATTATGACTTTATTCTCGAAATATTACGGCTTTATTCTTAAAATATTATGACTTTTTCTTAAAATATTACGACTTTATTCTCAAAATATTTTTTTGCGTGTGTAACATTTACATGTATATATATTACTGTACATTATCTGAATACCTTACCCAGTTTTGTTTTGGAAACATATCTTTATTTTTGCCGATGAATACATAATTCTTTGCTCATATTTCTAAGTACAGAGTCAAAAGACATGAATTTAAAGTGGATATATACACTGGAAGTATATTATATTACTTATTACACAAGTAAGCACGTTTTTATTGAGTGTGATTACAAGGGTTTGCACTGTTACATGTTACAGTACTTTGTTTCAGGAAAACGTAATCACACTATTGTCACACGTTACTTTGTACACCATTGCCTTCAACCCTGGACGGTACAGTACAGATGTAATATCTTTACAGTACATATGTAGTAGAATCTCATCAATTCTCCACGTAAGATGATTTTCCCAGCATATTTCCCTTTTCCCGCCTCACTCTTTCTGTTTTTCATCTCGCCTTCTCCCTGCATCCCCAGTCTCTCGCTGTCTTGCTGTGTCTCTCTCTCTCTCCCTCACCCACCCATTCTCATTTGTACTAAAGTGACAGGCCGCTTTGTGGAAGTGATGGACAGACGCTTTCACCCATGAGTGATGCATGATGATAGACAGGCAGTCACTCTCTCTCTCTCTCTCCCTTCTCTCTCTCTCCCTCTCCGTCTCTCTCACATACACATACACACATATGCATGCACACACACTTTTCCTCAGGCTAAGTGATTGGGGATTGTGTGGGCTGTGAAATATGCAGCAGCGGTTTTCAGGAAGAGGCAGCAGCGTCCTCTCTTACCCCCACTGGACCCATACCGACTGCACACTGTACACTTACCACAGCTGAATGAACTCTCCCCATGGTCACTGGAGTCCAGTTTCCACTTTTAATATAAGTCAACACTGGTTCATTTCAGTTTCCTTCAGTTTTATTTGTTATGTGCTTTTTGGAACAGACACTGCGTCCCAAAGCAGCTTTCCAGAAATGAGGGTCCACGCCATAGAGAGTCTGACAACCCCTGGTCAAATTACATGTTTTCTTGATTTTCTAAGTGAAAATAGTCCAACACATCGTCTACAGGGTGATCTTTCTCCAAATTTCAGTTTAATATATTGGAAAAAATATATATAAAATGTACCATGACTTTAGCACACATATCGCTGCTGTCGGAACAAAGCCTCGCATCTCCAAAATGGTAATTTTGCAGGAGAAGGAAAAAACCTACTTTACTTTTAATGTAAGTCAGTGGAACCAGAATTTTTCCCAAGTCATTCTGGGCCGTTTCTTTTGGTCCATTCTTCATAAAATTTAAACACCATGTAAAGGGCAACAGGCATTTTTAAATGATGTCAAAAACTGAAAAATTGAGATACGAGGTTTTGTTCCGACAACAGCGATATGTTAGATTAAGCAAATAAACAGTAATTGCACATTAAGTGTTGTGCTAACTTATCTCAGCTGCCTGAAACACCCTGTATGAATTCCAGCACTTTCCTTTGTTACAAGATGATGCGATCTTGTAACACAATCCTTATTGCCCGCCTACTGGCAAGCTTGGCACGCTCTCACACATTGCACAGCAGCTACTGGAGGCCAAGAAGAGTGTGTTCAGTTTTCTAGCCATGTGGAAAAGACACTATGTTCTGCATTGTGAGGTGAAATCTCCTTTGTATGCTCTGCCAAAGGTAGAACAACAAAGAAGTCAGCGGATGAAGTTTGTGTAGGGTCGGAACTTATAACAGGGTGCTGCTACTGCAACTACTCTGGTTGCACCCTGGGCTGATTGGGAGGCGGGGCTTAAAGACACAGGAGCTCTAACAGAGCTTTTCAGGCAAGAGGGTGAATAGAGTTGTACAGTTTGAGGAAACTTATGTGAAAATCATGAAAATCTTTCTAGTAGACCCCAAAAAATAAAATCATGAACTTTGAAAATGACCATAATAAGTTCTCTTAATTTCACCAGGGCCGCCCAAACTTACATATGACTGTATTTGAGATCTAGATAATTGATTATGATTCATAGTTTGTCTAGATAGCTGATGATGTTCTATATATACAGGCATGAAGATACTTGGGTGCCATTCAGGCACTCCTTCTCTGTTCTGTAAATAAACTGTGGAGGTGTTGTAACGTTAAAGTATTTGGAGGTATAATGACAGTGTGATGTCAGAGAAGGCCTGATAATTGCTGGGTAATTTTTAGGTCATTTTTGGTGACCACTGAGGTCACTGAGGAATCATGTTATTCAATAAAATTATTGTGAAATCCATTTACCTATTGAATGTGATAAACCGTACTGAGGGATAACACTCTAAATGATACAATAACATAATAAACTTCTATGGTTTTGCCAATTTTGACATTCCTGCAAGTAGTTTCACTGTTTTATGGTGTTTGCTACATAATTTTGCTCATTATTCATTATCCTTTTCTGCTCAAACATTACAGTAATTGTACTGTATCACACTGAGTAACTGTCACTGGGCTCCACACCATTAGTGATACCATTCTCTGCCAGTTTAAGATGCTCCATGTGTTTATAGGCAAAAGACAGCATCAGTAGTTGTGCAATACCAGCAACTAAGACATACAATCAAAACGATATCACTATCTCTGTGGCTTTATTTGTCCTAAACTGCCCATTTAAGGTCCATAAACTCCCCACTTAAGGTCCTGCCACAGCATCTCAGACTTTGACTAAGCCTTAATTTTGTCTTTTCAGCCATTCACAGGTGCTCTGGATGCTTGTCTTGCTGCATGACCCAATTACGCTGGAGATTCAAATTCTGAGGTCTGCAGTTTCTAAGATGTTCATTTGGAAATCCCTTCGAGTCATCGCTGTGTTCTTGGAGGAATTTTGGTAGGCCGGCCACTTCTGGGAAGATTCACCAGTGCTCCAAGTTTAATCCATTTGGAGATAATGGCCTTCACGGTTGCTGGCTGGTGTCCCAGAGCCTTAGAAATGGCTTTGTAACCCTTTCTAGTCTGATATATTTCATTAAATTTCTTGCTCATCTCTTTCAAGATCTTTTGATAGTGACATAGAGCGCTGCTTGTAGACATTTTAGCCAGAGGGGAACTGTCAGGGCCCTCTACGCCCTCAGAGAGGGCCTAAGACATTCTAAAAATAATATTTTAAAATTGAGCAGTTTTAGTTTTATCTGATCATATTTTGACAATCAACATCTAAACAAATACAAATCTAAGTAAATAAGTCCTTCAAACCTGCCTATTCAATTTGTACTAGAATGTGAAGGTAAATTAAAGAACCCTTTTTTCTCCCCCATCAGAATTTTGCCGTATCTGCTGTTGCTGGAAAGAATGATGGTGATTAGTGGTCCAGCTATAAATTTACAGAGGGCCAAGCAATAGTAATTCAGTGAGAGACCAACTGACTAATTGACCTTATTATATCTTCCCTCTACAGGGGTGGGCTTTGTTATCGCTGACTTTATGACAAGTTCCGCCCACTGTGGAGACACGCAGGCTCTGGGGATGAAGCTATCGAAAAAAGCTAGCTAGCTTTTTGGTTGATGACTGAAGCTGAGAGTAACGTTACCGCTAGTGAGGAGGACATCACTGTGAATTTATTATCCATAAGGTTTTCTAGATTACCTTTTAATGAAAAGGTGGAGCTAATCATCAAAGGACAACCTACACCAGCACTTAATTTGCTGCAAAAAATGCTTTTAAGAGGCATTTAAAAAAATTTCAGACGGCCGAGGTTTATAACTCAATGCTGGCAGTAATCAAGCATGGGTGTGTCATATGTTGTGCTGGTACGATTGGATCAGACACAGCAGTGCTGCTGGAGTTTTTAAACACTGTGTCCACTCACTGTCCACTCTATTAGACACTCCTACCTTGTCAGTCCACCTTGTAGATGTAAAGTCAGAGACGATAGCTCATCTGCTGCTGCACAGTTTGTGTTGGTCATCCTCTAGTCCTTCATCAGTGGTCACAGGATGCTGCCCACAGGACGCTGTTGGCTGGATATTTTTGGTTGGTGGACTGTTCTCAGTCCAGCAGCGACACTGAGGTGTTTAAAAACTCCAGCAGCACTGCTGTGTCTGATCCACTCAGACCAGCGCAACACACACTAACACACCACCACCACATCAGTGTCACTGCAGTGCTGAGAATGATCCACCACCCAAATAGTACCTGCTCTGTGAGGGTCCATGGGCGTCCTGACCACTGAAGAACAGGGTAAAAGGGGGCTAACAAAGTATGCAGAGAAACAGATGGACTACAGTCTGTAACTGTAGAACTACAAAGTGCACCTATATAGTAAGTGGAGCTGATAAAATGGACAATGAGCGTAGAAACAAGGAGGTGGTCAGAATGTTATGCCTGATCGGTGTATGTATGTATATATATATATATATATATATATGCCATTTATTTTTCATGATACTAGTAGAATACCTTCAATGGTATTGTTCCCATATTATTGACACCTATGAGAGTAGCATGCCCCCACTCACCTCCTAAATGCCAATTTAACCCCTGACTGCACTGAATTGTGGGATTATTCCACTGTGTTATTGCACTGTGCTTTCCATGCATATTTCATCCACATTACTGACACTATCCTTAATAATCACCTCTCACCACTCAGTGTAAACCTGTAAAAAACACCATGAATCTACTTTTGAGTGCCCTGGAATGAAGTAATAGTAACGTGGGAGGTGGTGAAGCACCAAGTCTATAAGCACACCACACCACTTGTCAGATGGGCAATAGAGTTATTTGGTTAAAATGTACATATTCACATTATTATGTAGTCAACTTGTCCAAAAATGTTAAACATTATGCAGTAGGAGTGAATTTCAAGCAATGTTCTTCATTTGTTTTCAGTCTTCTCAGTTCCCAAAGTAGTTCCCCTTTAGTAGATCACTAGCGCCAATCTGAATGCCATATTTACTTAGCCACTTTCCCTTTATTAGCATACAGCTTTCAAGTAGCAAACAAGGGCCCGATGGAGGATAAAAAGGGAGGAGGTTAGCGATGTGACGGCAGGTGTGAATATCTCCATATCTTAACACTTCCATGAGGTCTTTTGAAGTAGTTGATACAAACCTAGCACGCCTACTGTACTACTTAAAATTCTGGACACACCTACTCATTTAAAGGGTTTTCTTTATTTGTTGCAGTTTCCACATTATTGATAATGTTCTGCCAAATATGACTGAAGTGGAACTGAGGAAGAAGTTGTTTTTCACATATGTATAGTGGGATCATCCCGTTGCTCCCAGGGTCCAATGTTCCCAGCTCTCTTTTCTTGCTCAGTGAAATTTCTAGGAAGCGTCTGTTAGGTCTGCTGATGTAAGATGATGTAAGTTATTATCTTGTTAGGAAGCTAAGGGCTAAACAGCTAACCACGCTTAAGGCAGACAAAGTGTGTGCAGGCTACACTCTGACCTAGAAAAAAAAATTAAAAATAGGTTTGCTTAGCTAGCTAATTATCTCACTAAGGTGAGCCTAAACAAGGCTCCTTTTTGTCCCCTGTTTGACCTTGAATGTCCTGTAACTATGACCTTAGGAACCCTTTTATAGGTTTCCTTCATGTATCATCAAGGAAGATCAATTATAAAGATAAAGCACTCCAGGGAAGTAGAGCTCTGGGAGTATAGGTGCACTTCCTATTGATGCTATTTGATTAAAGCTATCGGTAACACTTTCTATGAATGTCACCTTTGTAAGCATCTATAAACACATTTATAACATGTTATAATGTATTCGTAAGGCATTATAAACAGATTATAAATATTTATAAAAAAGAATTACACTGAATTACACTTTATAGCTATCTTTATTATACATTATGAATTGTTAATATAATGCATTAGAAATAGTGTTAATAATGTTATAATGTCAGTGCCAAAGAAGTCAGTCCCAGCTTGGAGAGCGTAAAGTAAAGACAAATACCAAGCTAACGGTGGTGAACATTACCTTTCCCACATTGGGTAAAACACTGATGGCAGCACTAGTTTAAACTCTGACATTTGAAGCCTGTAATGTGCTTTATTGTGATGTTTTAGTGTTTCAGTAAATCCTTCAGTAAATACTTCAACTTGAAGCCTCACTCTGAACACTGGAGGAGGCTTTAGTACAGTACGCTTCACTTTACTTAGAGCGGACAAATACGACTTATGAGCTCTTATAATTTGTTATGATCAGTACTTATAATGTATTATGTTAACAATTCATAAAGCATAATAAACATGGCTATAACGTATAATGCATTTTTATAAATATTTATAGCTATGTTTATAATGTCTTATGAATGTATTTTAACATGTTATGAATGTGTTTATAGATGCTTACAAAGGTGACATTCATAGAAAGTGTTACCAAGCTATCTTTTGAATATATGTTATTTTACTTAAGTACATTTAACTGCTATAACATAACTAGCATTATAGCAACTATAATAACTATAATAGTAACTACCCTCCCCTGGACTATTGGCTAGCTATAACTAGCTACACTAAACTGACAGCTGATGCTAGCCAGTTAAATGTCTAATGTTAATGCTATATTAGGTGTTTTACCCTCTACAGTGCATTATAGGAAAGGAACAGTAAAAATGGTTGAAGCCTGTGGCAAGTGACCATAATCACAAACAGAGGTCGGCAACTTGCAGCTCCGGAGCTGCATACGTCTCTTTTACTGCTTTGATTTGTAGGTAAAAATAAAATAATCCTCCTTTACAGTAAAATAAAGCTCTGCTGATCGTTTAACACAGTTTAACAATAAATGGTCTTAAACTCTGGAGTTAATGTAGAACTGCTAATTCACCCTTTAACCCTGAAGGTTGGTGAGCAGACTGCTGGTCACCATAGCAATGCAGACAACAATCTCGCCTCGCTAGTAGCTAACGAAAAGGCAACGACAAAGATTTAAGACGAACATCGATAATTTGGAGATGAATGGCCTTAGTTGTGTTTATAATCACTCCAGCTGGTTTTCTGATACGTTTAATCTGCAGCAAGAAACAGCAGTCAGGCACCATTTAAGGTGGAACAGGAAAATTAGAACAAGAAGCCGGCGAAATGAGAAGCCAAGCTAAAGCTTAAAGAAGACCAAAGTAAATATGCGTTTTTGTTTATATTATAATTTTAGCCTATACCGGTACATTAGCACATACTGAGACATATTTGCAGCCAAGATGGTAAAATGTGATAGAGGTGGACACCACAACCTTCTGGTGACATGTTGCCTCCTATTTGTTTGCAGTGTAGAGTATGAATTCAACAGGTTGCATCATCTTACATACTGCTCCATTAAGAAATGGCAGTTAAGGGGAACAGTGGAAGCCAAGACAAGATCTGGAAGACCAAAAAGAGTCTGAGATAGAACCAAACCCCCATTAACAGCAAAAGACCTGCAGGAAGGTTTAGCTGACATAGAAGTGGAGGGACACTGTTCCACTGTGCAGCGTTACTTGCACAAAGATGTCTTGCATCTAAGAGTCATCAGAAGGCAACCTCACCTGCAACCTCATCACAACAGTCAACATCTGAAGTGTGCAAAACATCTAGATAAGGCAGAGGCATTGTGAAGTCCAGTTCTGTGAGCTGATTGATTCTAAATTTAACCCTTAGACCACAATTACCAAAGGTATGTTCGGAGAAAAGAGGAGCAGCATTTGATGAACAGAACACCTTGTCAAGTGTTAAGCATGATGGTCAATCTGTCATGCTTTGGAGTTGTGTAGCAGCCGGTGACACAAGAAACAGTAGGTGGAAGAATGGATTGCACTAAATATCAGCAAATTCTGGAAGCACTTAAGATGGTTAAGAAAAGGGACTGGCTTCTACAACAGAACAATGAACCCCAAAACATAGCTTAAAATCCACCATGAACCACTTCAAGAAGTGCAAGCTGAAACGTTTCATGACTCTCACAGTCCCCTGGTTTGAATATCAATAAAAATCTGTGGGAAAGTGTCAAACATGTTGTGTACATGCAGGATAGCCCAAGAACATCCCCTAAAACAGGAACAGAAAACTTCAAGCTGGCTATAAAAAGTGTTTGCAAGCTGTGATATCTGCCTAGAGGGGTGTTGATAAGTAACTTTTGCACATGCCACAAATGCTGTTTTTTCTACACTGCAATAAAATAGCATCTTGTCAAGTAAAATGATCTTAAATCTAGTCAATATATTTAATATTTCCCTTTGTGGGGGTGATTATAAGCTTATTTTAAGATTATTTAACTTATTTCCAAACATTTTTTACTTGTTTTAGGTCATTTTATTAAGTAAAATGGTCTCACTATATTGGCAGATCATTTTGCTTGTTTTGAGAAATGTGCTTGAAACCAGCAAAATTATCTGACACTATAGTGAGATACTTAATAAAATTACTTAAAACAAATAAAAAATCTAGGAATAAGCTAAATAATCTTAAAATAAGTGCACAGCCATTTTAGAATAAGAAATATTAGACATATCGACTAGAATTAAGATCATTTCACTTGACAAGATGCAATTTTTTGCAGTGTATTTTTTAGTTAAACGGATAAAATCAAACATTTTCGCTTCACAACAACAAAATATGTAAAAACTGCTAAACTTTTGCATACAGCTGTATATTTTTGCCATATCACTCACTTCTAACTTCTACTTTACTCTGAAATGCCCCCCTCAGTCATGTGGATCTTCAGCAGCTGCGGAATTTCCGAAGTAAATGATCTCCCTCGCTCTAGCCGAACCTGGGCAGAGACTGATTCGCTTACAGTTCCATATGGAAGGCAGTCAGACAAAGCTAAACTCGTTTGCTGCGGCTGTTATTGAAGTGAACGTGTGAACACGGTGCAGTAGAACTCAGTATTAAATGAACTGCTGCAGAATTCATTTGGGCCCTGCCTACAGAGTTCAGCCAAACCCATCTGAGGTCAACCGTGTGGGCTCAAAGAAACACTGTAGGAGTCAATCTAACACTGCTGCTCTTTGCATGGCTGATGAGGAGAGCTGGTTATGTATGCATGTATGTATTTATTTATATATTTATCAGAAAGCTATGGCTGGCAAATGCTCTTGATTAGCATGTAAATAGTGCTAAAAATAATCTGCATTTTACATTTCGCACTAATTTATTTTATTTATTTATTTTTTTTTATGTTTCTGTGACGTATGTCCATGGCAGACCTCACAGTTTTGCTTGACCCCAATTCCTACTGTATGTTTTGAGGAGCTGTAATTCTTATGCTTTAGTTATTATGTTCTCAGACTTATTCATATTTCATCTCACAAATGTCGCCATTATGATGATATTCTGACGTTTATTAGCTTCTTCATGATGACGAAGTGTTTCAGACCAGATGATTTAGTCATAAATAATCAAACAGAAATAAAAGACATCATTTTATATGTGCTAAAATTGTCTAAAATGGTGCTAAAACGGTCCCGGACACGATGATGATCGTGTTATAGATGTGCTTTGTAGGCCGATGACTTTCATCTTTGATTCATTAACTTTACTGCAAAAATAGTGTCTTGTCAAGTCAAATTTCTTAATTCTAGTCGATATATCTAATATTTCTTATTTTGGGGTGACTCTGCGCTTATTATAATACTATTTAGCTTATTTGTAGATATTTTTTACCTGTTTAAATAATTTTATGAAGTAAAATTATCTCACTATACTGGCAGGCAAGTACCTTTCTTAAAACAAGCAATACGATCTGCCAATATCTCTCTTTCACCCTGTGTCTCTCTCTCCATCATTCTCCCTCTCTTTCACCCTGTGTCTCTCTCTCTATCATTCTCCCTCTTTCTCATTCACCCTGTGTCTCTCTCTTTCAGTCTCGCTCTCTCTCATTCTCTCTCTCATTCACCCTGTGTCTCTCTCTTTCAGTCTTGCTCTCTCATTCTCTCTCTCTCATTCACCCTGTGTCTCTCTCTTTCAGGCTCCCTCTCTCTCATTCATCCTGTGTCTCTCTCTTTCAGTCTCCATCTCTCATTCTCTCTCTCTCTCATTCTCCCATGTGCTCTCCACCCCTCCCCCCACTTCCGCCCGCTCTCATTCAGTCACCGCTGGCTAAAACGCCACATTAGCGCTACGCTTACGTAACTCTTAATTCGCGTTCACACTCTAATGACTCAGCAGGTCGGCTCTTTGCTGGAATAAGAAATGCAGCGCTGCACTGTGGGCTGTGTTTGTTATCAGAGCTGCAGTTCTGTTGTGGTGTAATTACTGCAGATTATGCAGAGGCCGGCCTGCAGGACTTCATTTTTGGGGCTGCTAGCTTACGTGTCCTGCTGGCCGCGGGCAAATCCGGACACAGCATGCGAACAGAGCTATCGGAGGAACATGTTTAATCTCAGATGCCACGCACATGAGCAGCTGACATCCGCCATGCGCCTCGGCACGGCGCCAGCTCCTGCATCCTCAGCCCTGCGTTCTCTTATCGCTTTCTTTGGTGTCCTATGTACCTCTCTCCTCTCCTCTCCTCTCCTCTCCTCTCCTCTCCTCCCCATCTTACACTCTTAAAATGGGGTGTTCAGGAAACACAATAGTTACATGTAGCAGTGGGGGACACTCGGGGCCTTTTAACAAAAATCAAACCACCTTGGGAGCCAAAACATTTTTACCATCCTGGCTGTAAATAAGTTTCAGTATGTGCTGATGTGCTAGAAAAGGCTAAAAATATCATAAAAATGAAAACACAGACTCACTTTGCTCTGCTTTAAGCTTTAGCTCTCACATCTCCAGCAGGAAACTTTTCCGCAAAAGTGGACTCGTTTCTTGTAAAATGTCTCTTAACATTCGACTTTTCACGAGGCTAAAGTCAGCTTCTTGTCCGAATTTTCCCAGTCCACCTTAAATTATACAGAAGGCACCAGAATGTAACTGCTGCACCATTTAAGGTGGAACAGGAAAATTCGAACAAGAAGCTGGTGAACGAGAATCTGACTTCAGCCTCATGACTTTTTAGTGTTTGACAGTTTCTCATTGCAGGTTAAACGTATCAGAAAACCAGTTGGACTGATTATAAACACAAATAAGTCCATTGGTTCCCAAATCATTAAATCTTTTTTCTTTGCTGTGCCGTTAGTTACTAGCTAGGCGAGACTGTTGTCTGCATTGCTACGGTGACCAGCAGTCTGCATACCAACCTTCAGGGTTGAAGGGTGAATTAGCAGTTCTACATTAACTCAGAGTTTAAGACCATTTATTGTTAAACTGTGTTGAACGATCAGCAGAGCTTTATTTTACTGTAAAGGAGGATTATTTTATTTTTACCTACAAATCTGATTCTGCTGTGGAGCCACAACAGGGCAGTAAAAGAGCCGCATGTTGCCTGCCTGTGTCTAGGCCTTCTGGAAGTCCTAGAACTTCTGGAAGACGGGGAATACAAACAGCAGCTTAATCAGCGGAGTTGTTAGAAATGGTAAACAGCAGCAGCAGTTCTATTCCAGAGCTCACAACAGAAAGAGTCACTGTAAAACTGCTAAAAGGTAAAATATCTGCTAATATGTCTGTCAGAAGCGTCAAGTAAAACAGGGAATGTCTTTAAGAAGCTTCAAATGTCTGTGTTTAATCTAGAATAGCTGAAAAATATCCATGTGAATCTCATTAGCTTAGCACTAACAAACTACTGGAATCCTGTAGGGATGCTAGCAGAAGTTAGCATTGTTGTAGAGCTGGATTTGACCAAATTTTGACATTTATGGCTTAAATTGAAGGCCTAGGTCTAATAGTCATGGATCATCACTGACAGTAGAATCACGACAGCCTAATAAACCATTTAAATACTTTCTTTTTATGTGTCACATTCTTTGCTTCCACAAAGCTGTGATGGTCAGTTGTTATATTGTCTACTGGATTATAAAGACTACATGTATATTTGTTATTATTTGTTATTATAGTCATGTTTGGCATGTTTATCTCACACATATATATCAGAATAGAATTTATTACTGTGTAAAATTACTTGCTACTTACGGCTTCAAACTAAGCTCCCTACAGCAGCATGTAAAGGAGATATCTTAGCGTGTTTACAGATGGACATGCAACATTATTTCATGCACGCTGTAAAACCTGATGAGTTAAGTCAACTCAAATGATTTGAGGAAACTGATCACCTCGAATGTTTTAAGCTCAATAACTCATTTACACTTAAATAAGTTGAGTAAATTGTACTCACTCCCTTTGTTTTGTTGATATTAAAATGATTGAGTATTGGGGACTTTTGTTTAAGCTGTTCTAACTCAAAATAATTAACTAATTATAAATTACATCCACCAATATGCTGTCATTTTGAGAAATTCAACAAGGTCTTGACCACGTTATTGTCACTCCAGATCACCTCACCAAACTCGGACAGTACAGTCCAGAGTACAGACGTAGTCTCTGTAGCATTAAGCCATAACAGAACCACAATCAGCAGAGAGGAACATAGTAACACTCACTACAGATGAGCATGAATCACAAAAGTATTTGACATAAGGGAAGGTAGGCTGGGGAGACAACACACAGACGGTGAAGAGACACGCCCAATATGTAAACAAATGGTACTAAGAGCCAAAAGGAATGATGGAGTTTTACTTGAGAAGGTTGCATTGACCAAACATTTGTCAAGTAAAGAGTCTAAACTAAATCACAATAAGTTTATTCAACTCAGAGATCCCGTTTGATGGGATGTTTGAGTCTGAAATCATCAAAATAAAAAAAGCACGAATCTTCAACAGTCTTTAAAAACAACCCATTATTGGCCTGTTTGTATTTGCATATAAAGTCAAGTTAAATAAAAAAAAAGTGAATATAATACATTTAAATAGTTACCTCAACTCAAAATATGCTCAAAAATATTACTCAATATGACTGAGTTACTATCTCAAAAGTTCGTTTTTGAGTTAATTTGATTTTTTCAGATTAAGTTACTCCAAATTTCTGTCGTATTTAAGTTGTATTAACTTAATTCTTTCATTAAGATGTGCAGTGAGCTTTACAGTCTGTTTTTCCATTTAAATCAAATTAAAGGATACGGTCTGGCTTGTAAATCTGTATGTTAGCAGTCATTGGCATCTTGATAACGGAATTGGTCTCATTTATTGTACAGTTTTCTCTCTAATAAAGTGTTTTGTGTTTGGCCCACGTTTATATTTGACAGATTGCGCTTCAGTATTAAAGATTTTCTGTCCCT